>NC_073305.1:181479448-181779448 GCF_027595985.1 Sorex araneus
TTCTGTAGCTCCTTAGGATGGTAATATAAGACAACTATTTAGGTTTGAAGGTGAGAACTCAGATGCAGCAAAGCAAACCAGGTGAAACCATTCACACACCCCATCAAGTTGGAAACCAAAAGTTGAGGGTCCTGGCGGAGCCTGCCTCTAACTGCTGATGTTTAGCACGGCTGTCAGAGGAGTATTTGGTGGGCAATGACTTTCTGAACAGACTTTGTGGCAGGTTGTTATCAGATCTTTTTGTCCTGGCCAGCTGTTAGGTCGGCTAATAAGGCATCCTGCAGTTTGAGGACATTTCCCAGATTTTCATCTCGGCGCATATTTCATTCATGAAATTACTGCCAGGAAGTAGAAGAGTATCCAGGAAAATTTCCGTGGGGGACCAGAACCGGACAGCCATCGCTTTGTGTTTCACTCGCCGCTCTGTGGAAACAGTGAGGGAAAACAACAGCTGGAAGCACATCTGGAATTGCCCGGAGGCCTTCCTGCACGCAGGGCTGCTGAAATGTCATAGGAGATGTCAAATCTCACCCCGGCTCAGAGCAGAGCGGGCAGAGAGCATCCATCCTCCTCGCGTGCTGGGAACATACTTGTTTATTAGTTTGCTTTTCTGACAGGCTCCCATAGTTTCCCACTTTCTGGACCCCAACCTCAACCCCTAGGTAAACAGAAATGTCTCCCAGAGGCTGGAGAGGGCGTGCAACGGGCTAAGTGCCTGCTCAGCGTGCTGGGAGGCCGGCTGGACCCCCTGCACTGCCTGGACCCCGAGACCGGCTGACAGTGACAGGGGCCATTCCTGGGCCCCACCAGCTGCGGCCCCCCAAAAAAATTCTACCAAGTCCAGCACTAAACAGACGCGCTGATGCCTGAGTCTCTGGGAAGTCTGCGGAGTCGTTCCAGGAGCTGGCCACGCCCCTCTCCCTAGGTGTGGGCAGAAACTTCCAGATCCCTCATGCCCACGCGTTTCCCCTGCAAAAGGCCAGAAGGCTTCATGGAGGCTTGAAGCGGAGAGCAATACCGAGGAGGCGAATCCAGGAAAGGCATGACCGGGATCAGCCCGTGAGGACGTTTTAACATCGAAGGGGAGTTTCCGAGTAGGTGAGGGTGCAGAGACGGGGGGAAGCTAGCGTTTCCCCACAGAGAAGGCTGGCAAGTCCCAAAGCCTTTCTGAACTATGACACCCCTTCCCTCTAACTGTGTGTTTCTCGGAGACGGAGAGTGAGGGTTGGGGCCACATCCAGCAGTGCTCAGGGAGGACTCCTGGCTTTGTGCTCAGGAATCACCCCTGGCCGTGCGCGGGATGCCAGGGATTGAACTGGGGTCAGCCATGTGTAAAGCAAATGCCCTCACCCCTGCGCGATCTCTGCAGCGCACTCTTCACTGTACTTTGTAGTGACTTGGGGACGTTGTGGGGGAAGATGAAGGAGTAAACAGGAGCGCCCAGAAAACAGCTGGAGACCCACGGAAACTGATTCACTCGCCACAATGTTTTGGACCCCCCCCACGGACATGGTTCCTGAAATGTGGGTGCTCCTTAGCCCCCCCAAAAAATAAGCAACCATGACTCTACAGGGATGATTCGATGTTGGCCATGAGTGTCAACTGATGGAAAATAGATTTTCTTGTGGAAAATAGATTTTATTACCAGGTTTGCATTCCTCCGGGGAGCTGTAGCAAATTTCACTTGCTGAGTGCTAAGTTCCTCAGTTCTGGGGGAATCAGTTTAGCACAGTACCCGGACAGAGGCCAGGAGCACAGTGAGGGGTCACCCAGTCCAGAAGACAGGCTCCCCTGCTTCTATCCAGGCACCAAAGGACCGATGCAACTTTTACCAAAATCCGAAACAGAACTGGGGGCTTCGCGGGTGCCTGACTTGTGTGAGGCCCAGGGTTCGATCCCCAGCACTGCATATAGTCCCCTAAGTACTGCCAGGAATGGCCCATGAGCACTTCTAGATGTGCTCTAGCACACACATATACACGCCTCCGCTCCCCTCCTCCCCCCAAAAAATAAGAGAAAATAAAAGAAAGGGTCAAGATCATAGTATTCCATTCTGGGATCAGCTGCTGGAGCCATGGGGGAGACAGGGACTGGCTGTGAAATGACAGGTGGTCAGTGGCAGAGCTACACTCCGAGGTAGTGGATAAGGAAGGTTTGATCCCTCCCCCACATGGTGCCACAGTCATCCTGTACTGTAAGGTCACAGGCCCTGCTGGGAGATCCAGCCACAGAAGGCCCCAGTCAACCTGGCTTGGACAAGGAGGTCCAAGGAAAGTGCCAAGACCAGCAGGTGAAAGGTGAGAAAGAGTTGTCAGCAAGCTAATGCCAACACACCCACGCCAGCACCCAACTCTCCCACTGCCTTCTCTCTGCTGCCCCCAGCCCACTTTAACCACCTTAGATTCAAACACGACCTCGACAGGATGGAAATATGAGAAGGGGGACAAAAGATTCCTCACACTGTGGGTTCCTTGACCCTGGTAGGCAGATGTTTGTATAATAAAAAAGAAAAAGACAGTAGAAGCAATCCCGCTTCTTGATTTCCACAGATTATCCCGATGTTCTTGAGAAAATCACGGAAGGTATCTAAACTTCATTCAACTCATCCATAAATAGGAACTTGCAAAGAACCTGCAAATAACACGCCTTATTTTGAGGATATGTATGTGTGTGTGTGCATGCGCGTGCTCTTGCGTGCACATGTGCGTGTACCCACGCACATGCATGACATGACATTAATAATGCATAAAGCAAGTGCTCGGTACAGTCTATGTTAAGAATTTTTTTTGCTCTTGCTTTTACTAATATTCTTTGTCTTTGGGAGTTTTTTTCCAGGAAAAAAAAATTGCAAGGGGTGTTGGAGGCAAGATACTGTTTTCAGAGCTTAAGAAAGTGTTCTATCGAAAGAGCAAAGAAATTAGCACTCGCTTTGTCAAGAGAGCTCTGTATCTCAAACAATCAGTTTCTTGTTCATTGTCAAGTTCAATAAAAGTACATCAAGTCCTAGAGACCTGATAATAATTAAGAATGCTCACAGACTTCTTCCAAGGCTCCTTTTAAACACTGGCTTTAATATCTGGGTGGTCCTTTGGCAGGCTGCTTTTGTCATTTTTTTTTAAATCTGTTCAGTCTGGGGAGGTGGGGAGATGTATAAATTAGGGCATCTGCTACAACAATTGCCCCTCTATGTTCTGACTTCAATAATGACGCATTATTAATTATTATTCAGGAGGAGCCTTTCCTAACCCAAATCCTGTTTCCAAATCTGCTTCGTTACGTTTGGCGTGGGACTTTGGGGAGCACACTGTGTTCAGTAGGAAACATCTGTCTCTAGAGTAGTTGCCGCCAAGAGACCGTTTGCAGTGGGGCACAGCATGCCAGGCTACACAGATAGCCCCTGACAGGGCCTGGTCCGTGCTCGCAGGGCCCAGTGACAGCCACGTGCCTGGGTTCACACAGATAACCCCCAACAGGACTTGGTCCATGCTCACATGTCCCCACCAACAGCCACGTGCCTGGGTTCGCACAGATAACATCAACAGGGCCTGGTCCATGCTCACAGGCCCCAGTGACAGCCACGTGCCTGGGTTCACACAGATAACCCCCAACAGGACTTGGTCCATACTCACATGTCCCCACCGACAGCCACAGCTATATTTTCAACTGAAGGCTCGTGTGCCTGAGCAGAGAACATGGAGAGGTGCGGTCCAAATGGCAACACCCCTGAGGTGCCAGAAAAAGGGGTGTTGGTTGTGAGAGCTGACCTATGGGTGGAACATTGCTTCAGTATGACAGCTGAGTTCGGGTCCTCGGCAGGAAGTGCTCTTTGGAAAAATCCTAATGAGTCTCTTCTGCATTGCCCAATGCCATCTGGAACTCTTGGGTGAGTCGTCTTGTAAAAGTCTCGTTGTAATAATCCGGGGAGCAGGAAGAATTTCAGAAGGTTGATCAGAAGAGTCTCCTGAACAAAAGGCCCTCTGAGAAAAGTCTTACAAGAAGTGAGAGATGCACATATGTGGATTATAAAGTAGCAGAGTGGGAGACTAACACCCAAGAGTAGTAGAGATAAGGACCAGGAGGTCTGCCCCACAGCTTGGAAACTGGCCTCACATGCTGGGGGAAAAGGCAGCAGAGACAGAGAAGGGAACACCTAGTAGAGAATGTTGGGAGGACCCACTCAGGTTGAAAGCTGCATACCAAAAGTAGACTATAGACTGAACATAATGGCCACTCAATACCTCTATCGCAAATTACAACATCCAACAGGAGAGAGAACAAAAGGGAATGCCCTGCCGCAGAGGCAGGATGGGGTAGTGGGGGTTGGGATGGGGGTGGTGGGAGGGTTACTGGATTCATTTCCTTCCTATCCCTTCCCTTCCCTTCCCTTCCCTTCCCTTCCCTTCCCTTCCCTTCCCTTCCCTTCCCTTCCCATCCCTTCCCGGAGCCTCCACACCCAACCTCCACCATCTCGACAGACCCAGCTCCATGTCTCAGAACCTCTGCTTACTCCTTCAAGCAGCTGTGTGTATTCTGACAGGTCCACTCTTCAGACCTCACACAGCACCCTGTACCTCCTGTCCCTGGATGAAGACCAACAGGGAAGGAAAAGAACAACACCCAGTCTCCTCCCTAAGAAGCTTTTGGTGGGATGAACTACAGGGCTTCCCCTTCAGTAGGGCAGGAGCACAGGAAACCCAGGAAGCCTCATCAAAGCTCGCCAAGATCAATGAGAGGGTATAGTAATGCAGGAGGCTCTACTGGCATCAACCAACTCTTGTGAACTTGCAGAGAATTGTCTAGTGACATCATGATGAAGATGTTTAATGAACTCAGAGACGTGATGGTACAGGTAGTCCGCAAAGCACAAGTATAAGAGTGGAAATAAGAAAACTACAATCAGAAGTGACCTAAATGAAGGTGATCTTTTGGTGGGGCCCTCATACTTCGGGATGACAGTGATACAGATGACCAACCCTGGCTTGAATCCCCTGTACTATATATGGTCCCTTGAGTATGATCAGGGTCCCTTCTAAACAGAGCTAGGACTAGCCCCTGAGTACCAAAGGTATCTCTCAAAGAGTGACCACCCCCCAAAAAAATCAATGAATAAAGATGAACCAAGTGTGTAATCTGGTCATTGCAACAACAATGAAAAGAAGGGAAAATTTTGAGCACACATGCACACGCGTGCGCGTGCGCTCACACACACACACACACACACACACACACACTGACTTAGGTACTCATCACGGTACGCTGTACCTTCAAAACTATGAACATTTTTTGTTGGCAATTTTCTTCAGTGGTCAGTTAGTTTTGGCAAGTTTCTAAACAAAACGAGTCTCAATATTCCTTTCTATTACACGATATTGCATTCTTAGGGATGTTGGTATCATCATGTGCTGTTTAATTACACATTGGTCCCCACCAGACCACGAAGGTGGTCCTGATCACCTCTTCATGCAGGCTATGTGTGGATTACACCCCGTTAAGTATGCACAAGTTCAGCCAGCCAGAGATATTCGCACACTGGTCATATCACTCAAGAGTACATTTCCAGGAACATAGTCCTAGCCTTAAGTGAGGTGTGATTATTAAAGGGGGGCAAATATATGTTTAGATGTAGATGAAAGTTGGGGAGTACAACTAGGTTTTCCATTTTCAGAAAAATCCTGCAGGATGTGGGACTTCATCCCTGTGGGCGACTATGGATGGTGCCCTTAGCCCCATCTGGAAACCAAAAGCTGACATACATTGTTACACACATTTACCTGGTCAGCATAGCCCCTTGGTAACTCAGAAGTGGCCACACTAGTAATGGATCATTCAATAAGTTATGTCTTAGCTGCAGCTACTGTTATCAAGGAAAGGGAAGGTTCTTTTGTTGTTATTTTATGTTTGAAGCCCCATGAGTTACAATATTGTTAAGGATAGGGTTACATGCAAAAAACATTCCAACACCACACCCTCCCCAGAGCGTTCCTTTCCCGCCAACGTTGTCTCAGGATTCCCCTCCCACCAACCCAATGAGTAAATCTGGTCATTGCAACAAGACTGAAAGGACTCGTCAGAGGGGTGGATTACACCCACCCTTCCATCTTTGGTGAATTTAGTTCTGTTGACGTTCTCACTTCTCTACCTCTGACCATTTCTTATTTCTACACTGTTTCTTTATATCCCACTTCAGAGACACATCACTCTGTATCCATTCTCCTCTTCTCCTCTCTTCTCTCTCTTTCTTTATTTTTTTAAGGCCACACCTGGCACCACTCAGGGATTATTCCTGGCTCCGTCTTCAGGGTTCACTCCTGGTGGTGCTCAGGGAACTGTATGCGGTCGTGGGGATTGAACGTGGGTTGGCATGTGCAGGGCAAATCCTTAACACCCTGGGCTACCTCTCTGCCATTCCTTCTGCTGACTGGCTTCACTCAGCAAGATTCCCTCTAGTTCCATCCAATGGGATGATTTCATCTTTTCTTATAGCTGAGTAGTATTCCATTGTGTATATAATCTCAATTTCTTTATCCAGTCATTTGTTCTTGGACACAGGTTGTTCCCAGGTTTGGGCTATTGTGAATAAATAGTGTAGCAATGAACATAGGGGTACAAATGTCTTTTCAAAATGGTGTTTTGGGACCCTTAGATAGTACTGTTTTGTCAAGATGACCAGGGGAAACTCTATTCAATTATTTTACATCTTCATTTTAATTTAATTTTTTATTTTAATTTTTTTCTCTTTTTGGGTCACACCCGGCGATGCACAAGGATTTCTCCTGGCTCATGCACTCAGGAACTACTCCTGGCAGTGCTCGGGGGACCATATGGGATGCTGGGAATTGAACCCAGGTCGGCCGCGTGCAAAGCAAATGCCCTACCCGCTGTGCTATCGCTCCAGCCCCCATCTTCATTTTTATATTGCTATTAAGGTAACATTCCTCTCAGCCATGTCAATGTTTATGTCTGAGGCATACAATGTTACTGCACCTTTCCCATCACCAAAGTAGTGTCCCTCACCACTGTCCCTGGTCCTTTCATATCCTCTTGTCGCCTCCCAACCCCCAAATTCTCATCTTCCCGCTTGGTAACCTCCGTTCTTATGTCAGAATCTGAGAGGTTTTTTTTTTCATGGTCTGTTGTTCATTTCCTTATTTTGTTTCTTTTGCTTTGTTTTGGTGGTGGGGGTAGGGCTCACACCCAGCCGTGCTCAGGGCTTACTCTTATCTCTGTGCTCAGCGATCACCCTGACAGTGCTTAGGGACTCTGTGTGGGGAAATCACGCAGGTGGCAGCAAACGGCATGATCTCACCGTTCCTTGCATCTGAGTAGTACTGAACCCCAGTCAACCACAAGCAAGGCAAGTGCCGTATCCACTGTGCTATCTCCCTGGCCGTCTTTTCTTTCTTTATATAACACCTGTGAGAGAGAACAGCCAGTATTTGTCTTTCTCTTTTAGGTTTAATTTGCTTCACATAATCCCCTCTAGCTTTATCCACCTTGTTTCAAAAAAAAGAATTTATCTTCTCTTTTATTTTTTATTTTTTGGCCATATTTCACTGATGACATTGGTTTTATTGAATTTTACTTTATACAATTGTCCTATGAAGACAGTAGACTTTTTTAAAAAGTGGGTGTGTATTACTTATTTTTTATAGTTATATTTTTTAATAATTTGCTTATTTTAAATTGCTAATTGCTATGAGATAGAGCATTATAAAGCTGTTCATGATTATGTTTCAGTCATACGAGACTCCTCCTAGTCTCTTTTAGCCTAGTAGTATTCCATTGTGTCTATGAGAATCTACTTCCGTTGGCCCTTTATGTAAGTGTTTCTCTGAAAGGAGCGTGAAATACCCTGGCATCATTCCAGTCCATTCACTCATTCAAGCTCCATCAATGAGTTTCCATCTTGCCAGTTATAGCAGGTAGATGATTGGCCCAAAGAGACAAACATTTCTGTCCTCCAGGAACGTACCCGTTCACCCTGAGAAACGGTCGTTGACCACCCACAGGGCCAAATACCCACAGGTCCTGCCACCCAGAGAGACAGAGGATTGCTGCATCACGATTCCCATTAAGTAGTAAAAAAGGTCACAGGAAGCTTTGAGTCTACAGAATGGAAGTAAGCAAAGCCTTCTGTCCAAAGCTTGTGTTCCGTGGCAGGACTCGTCTTGAGGAAAGGTTTTTGCACGGCTGAAGACTAGCCCCCTAGGCAACGCCTGATGATCTGCTTTAATTCTTTTCATAGGTTCCAAGAGACCTACAGATGCTCCCACTTCAGCCCCTCCCCCTGCCTTAGTGACAGGCTCCTGCTCTTCTGTATTTTTTTTTTTTTTGCTTTTTGGGTCACACCCAGCGATGCTCAGGGGTTACTCCTGGCTTTGCACTCAGGAACCACTCCTGATGGTGCTTGGGGGACCATATGGAATGCTGGGGATGGAACCCGGGCCAGCCGCGTGCAAGGCAAACACCCTACCCATTGTGCTATCGCTCCGGCCCCTCCTGCTCTTCTGGAGCTCAGGTGCTTCGTGTCCCCTTGGCTTTGGAGAAAGTTCTGGTTCACTTTGGTCCATTTCCAGATCATATTCCTTTACACGTGACAGCTTGAGTTCCAATGACCACATGACATGTTCCACTGATTCCCTGGCCTCTATCTCTTCTCTGATATGGAATCCAGTCCAGGATGCTGGTAAAACACAAGTCGTCCCATTCCACGGGGGCGGGGGGGGGGGGGCGGTACATTGGGAAGTGAGGAATCTGCAAGTGCAAAAAAATGTGGCACCACAAGAAGGAAAACTGGATGGGCAGGGATTGTGAGCTCACACCTCTGACCCATGATCTATTTCGTGTGTGTCCTGGGATGAACCTGCTGTGTTTTTCCCCTAAGGTTCAGTAACCTGTATACTAAATCAAGGTCAGTAATAATAACCTTGCTCAGGGGATTCCTTCTGAGGATTGTAATGAAATCTGGGCCAGGGAGAGATAGTCTAGGGGTTAAGGTCCTTGTCTTACATGTGATTGACTCCGGTTCAATTTTTGGTGTTGCATAGGGTCTTCCGAGAATAGAGCCAAAGATAACCCCTGAGCACTGCTGGGTGTGACCCCACTCCTCTTGCCACCCCCCAACAAAAGAAATTACATCGTCAGAACTCTCTGGAAGCCGCATAGTATGGCCTAGGTAGATCACATGTCCGTTTGGACAGTGCTGATGTGCTTAGTGAAGGTGGACAAGCCTGTGGCTGGCTGAAAGGTCCAGGATTCCCGAAAACCCTAGCCCGTGGCTTGCACATGAGATCATGTTGCTGTTTTTCCAGACCTGGCAGCCTCAGAAAGCTCCTAAACATGTTTTCCAGTTTCTTCTTCCCCTCTGGATTCGCCATCCTCACGGACAGTCTAGCCTCAGGGTGAAGAGGTTTGGTGCTGAACAGACAGCAAAGTAGATGCATGCGGTACCTGGTCTTGCTTCCGGGCTGAGGATGCTTCTGCTGGGAGCGGGGTGGGGGGGGGAGTGGGGCTCTCCTGTAAATTGGAAGAGGTCCCCTCGGAGCAATCCTATCCCGACCCCCGGGAAGCTGCGCCTTCCTGGGGCCAGGGAAGGCATGCTCGCTCCTGTGATCTCCGCAGCCTAGTAAAAAGATGATTGTGGCTTGGGTTGTTGTGTGGGAGTCGGTGAGGCGGTTACAGCCTTCCTCGACAGATGGGAGGCCCAGGTTTCTGTGCTCGCAAGAATTTCCTGCTGCATCATCAAAATCCGTTCCCCGGTGGCGGATCGGACCAGGCACCCTCTCTTTCCGGGCCTGAGGCGGCAGCCCATCACCCCCGACCCTCTACTCCAGAGACTCCGATGGCCACGGTGCCACTGGTGTCTGTTCTCTGCCTGTTCCCGCCACTTCCTGTGGTTTCTCACCAATCCTAAATGTGTGTCTCGGGATAATTGGGCTAACCTGGATTGTCAGATCTGCTTCCAAGTGCCTCTTCGTTGGTTTGCTTTGATTCCATCCTGCGTGCACTGTTTTAGTATTTTTTTTGGGGGGGGTAGCTCCCAGAAAACCAAACATGGGAATCCCAATGTTGGTGTCCTATGCTCAGCCTGGTGATGACGCCAGCCCTGTCTCCCCCTGGCTTCTCTCATGCTCCCTCCTTTCCTTGGTGAGGCGTGACGGGGCACGAGATGGAAGGCTGCATCATCCCACCATCGTGAGAGCTGGGGTTGGAGCGCAGGGCTGAGAATCCTGTTCCTTTCTCTAGACCACACGGGCTCCGGAACCTTCCGTCACTCTGTGGCGTGGCGTCAGAGATAGGTGCTAGCCCTGAGTTCTCCCTGGGCTCCCTCTCACTTTTCTGTGCAGGTAGAAAGACTCGGCTCTGGGAGGCTTCATATTTTTTTCTTTTTTAAAATAATTTTGCACATTCCTCAATTCAGAAGCAGATGGCCAGGAGGTACATTTGGCACGAGGCCCTGTCCAGGTTGTGGACATGGGGGCCAGGACCTGGAGCTCAGATGCCCTTTGCTCCTTCTCCTTTCAGAGGCCGGAGCAGCCCTTTGAAGGCTCAGGTCCACTCTGGCTTTCCACACACGAGTGTATTGACTTTTGACCATGCCGTCGTTCCAGCATAAATGCCAGTCTCCCCGAGAGATGCCAGCTGCCTCTCTGGGCAAGGACTGTGGAGCCTCCATTCACTGGGCGATCCAGGCTGTCTGAAGGGTCTGTTCCTAATCCTTGCTTTTCTTTTTTTCCCTGGTTTTTAGACCACACCCAGCAGTGCTCAAGCCTCACTCCTGGCTCTGTGCTCAGGGGGTCACTGCTGGTGGGACTCAGGGGACCACATGGAATGCTGGGCAATGAAACTGGATCATTGCATGCAAGGCAAGTGCATCACCCACTGTACTATCTCTCTGACCCCTGTTCTTAATGTTTTAATTAAATTTAATTTAAAAATTTTTTATTTTATTGAATCAGTGTGACAAAAGTTACAAAGCTTTCAGGTTTAAGTCTCAGTGTTCCAATGATCAAACCCCCATCCCTTCACCAGTGCACATCTTCCACCACCAAGACCCCAATATACACCCCCTCTCCCCACACACCTGAGTGGCTGATGATCTTCACTTTATTCTCTCTATATTTTGGATACATTCAATATTTAAACAGAGAACTCACTATTATTATTTGGAATTTTCTCCCAACAATCAAACCTGCTGAAAAGGCATCATTTGATAATTTGTTTTCCATTGCTGAGAATGAAGATTATATGAGCTCGCACGGCCATGATAGCGGCTGCTTGGTTTTGGATTTCTGTTATTTTAGCTCAGTTCACAGTCTAGATGCATTTCTATGAGAAGCCGCAGGGTGCCAAAACGGGTTAGTAGACCTCCCGGATCATAGTCTTTAAGGAGCAGAGGGGCCGTGTCATGCATGGCTGCTCCGGATCTCATCTGGGCAGAGCTAACTTAATTTTTGAAGTCTCTTGCCCCCGCACCTGGCTGTCTTCACTGGCGCCCCTCAGAGCAAGGCAGCTTGAGTTTTCCTCCACACTCTGAGCAGAGCCCCAGAAACTGAAGACCTCCAGAACCTAGCCACAGCCATGCTCAAGACCCCTCTCCACATATTTGGATGAGCCTCATGTACGAAGGAACCGGCAGAGAAACACAGGTGTGTGGGACCCAGGACTGAGATCTCCAAGCCTGCTCAGATTGGGACTGGGCCTCCTCCACCCAGACCCCCCATTTTCCAGTAGCTAGGCAGTCACACCCACAAACTGCCCTCAGCCCCGTGTAATCCCACCAATGGCCAAGATCCAGAGACTATAAAACAACGCTCCCAGAGGCCTAGTTCTTATAGCCTATTTCTCCCTCTCAGAGAACCTGGCAAGGTACCGAGAGCATCCTGCCCACATGGCAGAGCCTGGCAAGCTCCCTGTGGCATATTCAATATGCCAAATACAGTAACAATGATGGGTTTCATTCCCCTTACCCTGAAAGAGCCTCCAATGCAGCACTCCTGGAAAGAACAAGTAAAGATAGGCTGCTAAAATCTCAGGGCTAGGACGAATGGAGACGTTACTGGTGTTTGCTTGAGCAAATCAATGATCAATGGGATGACAGTGATATAGTGATACAGTGAATTTAATTTTTAACCATCATTAGTTGAGGCACTGGGATTTACAATACTGTTAATTATACATTTTAATGCATACATTACTCCAACACCACACTCATCACCAAAAGGCTTACTTTCCTCCACCAGTGTTCCAAGGACCCATCTGAGCCACCCCGCTTCCCCTGTACGCTCAGGGTCTCTAGGTAAAACCGCCTGTTCCAATGGCTTTGGCCACTGTTCCCATACTAGATTTCTTTATATTCCACAGGTGAGAGATTCCCCTCATTGTGGAAGTGGTGGCAAAAAATTGTAAATCAGTAAATTGAAAATTACTTTCAACAACTAAATATCTCTTCCTTACACACATATGGATTTACATTTTATAGTATGAATAATTCTATGCCAATACATTGAAATACTTCGACTGCGAGTGTGGAAAGGTTGGACCACAGCTGAATCTCACCAAGACAATGTTCATGAAAAATGAACTAGTCCCTGACGCTCCATTTATTCTCAATGGAACAAACATCTCCGAATGCAGCAGCTCTGTGTGCCTGGGTCGAGAACTCAACATGAGGAATGACTTGGCACCAGAACTGCGCAGGAGGAAGAGAGCAGCGTGGAATGCCTTCAAGAGTGTTGAAGAAGTAGTTAAGAGGACAAAGAACCTCCGGCTCCGGGCACATCTTTTCAACTCCACCGTTCTTCCTGCACTAACATATGCCTCAGAGACCTGGGCCCTAAGAAAACAGGACGAGAACGCTATTAGGGTATCCCAAAGAGGAATTGAAAGAGCTATGCTAGGAGTATCATGTTTCACTCAAGTGAGAGATGGAATCCGGAGTTCCAACCTCCATCGACAGCCGAGTATCAGGGTCGCTGTCTCGTTTGCTAAGTTGTCGAAAATCAGATGGGCCAGACACGTAATTCGATATGGAGATGACCACTGGACTGGAGCTGCTACTGACTGGATTCCACGGGACGTCAAAAGACCGCGCAGCTGCCCACGTACGAGAAGGTCAGACTTCTTTGTCAAAACCCTGAACGAATGGTTTGAGGCTCTTCGTGTTCCTTGAATGAGCAGATACCACTGGGCTACACTAGCACACGATAGGGACAAATGGAGATGTTACTGGAGCCCGCTCGAGCAAATCAAAGATCAACGGGATGACAAGTGATATAAGTGAATACGTTGAGATTTACATAAAATGCTACAAATACACAATTTAGTAAGGTGAGGAAATTTTAAAAAATTTAATTTTTGAACAAACATTTTCAACTTTTGAAAATTTTTAAAAATTAAAAGTAAATGAGGTGGGGAAGGGGGGTATACCAGGAATATTGGTGGTGGGGAATGTGCACTGGTGGAGGGATGGGTGTTTGATCATTGTGTGATTGTAACCCAAACATGAAAGCTTGTAACTATCTCACGGTGATTCAATAAAATGAAAAAAAAAAAGTAAATGAGACTAGAATGATAGTACAGAGGGGAAGTACAGCCTGCACATGGCTGACCTGGGTTTGATCCCTGCCACTCATATGTTCCAGAGCCCTTCCAGGAGTGATCTTTGAGCTCAGAGCCAGGAGTGAGCCCTGAGTACTTCTAGGTGTGGCCCCAAACCAAACACCAAAGACCAAACAAACAAATGAAATTTAAAGTAAAATCTGAATAAGCACTTTATCCTAAAAATGAAATATTATCTTTTATTTTTAGCATTTTGGGTCCTACCCGGTGATGCTCAGGGTTTACTCCTGGCTTTGCACTCAGGAATAACTTCTGACAAAACTTAGGGCACCATATGGGATGTTGGGAATAGAAATAGGGTTGGCCGCATGCAAGGCAAATGCCCTCCCTGCTGTACTATTGCTCTAGTCTTGGGAATATTGTCTTTGTGTTAAAAAATATTACATTTTTTAAGTACGTTAATGTTTAAGTATCTATATTAGTAAGTAAAACACTATACATTAGTAAGTAATATTCTAAAAAAATCTCTATAGGGTAAAGAACCATTTGAAATGCTATAGAACATTCATATAAATAAGCATTAGTTTATTATTGAAAAAGTATAAAATCTCTTAGCAAGCTAGGAGTAAACAGACTTTTCTTAATCTAGTAGAGGGCAACCTCATAGCACAGCGGGTAGGGCGTTTGCCTTGCACGCGGCTGACCCAGGTTTGGTTCCTCCATCCCTCTTGCA
Organism: Sorex araneus; assembly: GCF_027595985.1. Taxonomy (NCBI): domain Eukaryota; kingdom Metazoa; phylum Chordata; class Mammalia; order Eulipotyphla; family Soricidae; genus Sorex; species Sorex araneus. The sequence goes on from NC_073305.1 coordinate 181,493,742, forward strand.
GAGCCCAGCAAGCTACCGAGAGTGTCCCGCCCACACGGCAGAGCCTGACAAGCTACCGTGGTGTATTCAATATGCCAAAAACAGTAACAACAAGTCTCACAATGGAGACGTTACTGGTGCCTGCTCGAGCAAATTGATGAACAATGGGACAACAGTGATACAGTAGAAGGTAACCATATGCACCATGAGTGAAGGCTGTATACAATGACAAAGTGCTGATAAGTTTGCCTTGCCTTTTAAAGAAGCAACTTTAATGCTTCTTGTGGAACTGGTTTCAAGGCTATAAATTCCCCAAGCTGCTGTCCTTGAAGTTCTGCAGTATTCTTCCAAGTCTTAATGATTATCTAGATGGATAGAATATTGTTGGTGAGATGTTCATTTCAATGAGTCTTTCACTCTATATTGCTCCATTCTTTTCTGGTTCATAGAGTCTTATCTGATCTGTTGTGAATCTTATGGGATTTCCTTAGTATGTAAATTCCTTCTGTCTGCTTTTAATATTCTGTCTCTGTCTTTAATATTCTGTCTCTGTCTTTGTCTTTTGTCATTCTAATTACAATGATTCTTGAAGTTTTTCTGTTAGGGCCTATTAGCCCCTTAAATCCTTCTGGGTACCTGTATTCCTCAACTCTGGGAAATTCTTAGCTGTGATTTCTTTATCTCCTGTTTCTTCATCAAATTTACCTTCCTGTTCTTCATGGAGTCTGGTTGTTCTTATATTGTTCTTCTTGAACTCATGTCATAATTCTCTGTACTATTCATTTCATTTTCCATCTTCTGTTTTTCTTTTTTTAGAGGTTTCCTGAATATCATTACTGGAGCTTACTGATCTTTTACTTTTTCTTTAAAAAAAATTCTTTTTAATTGAATCACCATGGGCTGGATGAGCAATGGGATGACAATGAAAGTGACAGTGACAGTGAATCACCCTGAGTGGGACAATTACAAAGATGTTCATGATTGGGTTTCAGTCATACAATGTTCCAACACCATCCTTCCACCTGTGCACATTTCTCACAACCAGTGACCCTAGTATCCAGCCCATCACCCCCAACTCCTCTCCCCACAAGCCTGCCTCTATGGCAGGCACCATCTCCTCCTCCTCCTCCTCCTCCTCCTCCTCCTCCTCCTCCTCCTCCTCCTCCTCCTCCTCCTCCTCCTCCTCCTCCTCCTCCTCCTCCTCCTCCTCCTCTTCTTCTTCTTCTTCTTCTTCTTCTTCTTCTTCTTCTTCTTCTTCTTCTTCTTCTTCTTCTTCTTCTTCTTCTTCTTCTTCTTCTTCTTCTTCTTCTTCTTCTTCTTCTTCTTCTTCTTCTTCTTCTTCTTCTTCTTCTCTCTCTCTGTCTCTCTCTGTCTCTGTCTCTTTCTCTCTCTCCTTTTGGGCATTGTGGTCTGATCTTTATCTTAACTGATGTCATTCTGTTGCTCAGATCTTCTGTTTTATTTTTTAAGATCTTAAATCTTAAAAACTTTAGGGAAGGGGCCAGAGAGAGAGTACAGCAGGTAGGGTATTCACCTTGCATGTGACCAACCCAGGTTCAATCCCTGGCATCCTATATGGTCCCAAGGCACCACCAAGAGCAATTCCTGAGCTCCTGTAACCCCTGAGCATCACCGGGTGTGGCCCCAAAACAAACAAACAAAAAATTGTGGAAAATTCAAAGGGGTTACACAACATACAGAGAAACAAAGGTAAAAATGATCAGACGGTGTCTCTGTTGTGAAACTTGTTGTTACTGTTTTGGGCATATTGAATACACCACGGGTAGCTTGTCAGGCTCTGCCATGTGGGCGAGCTACACTCAGTAACTTGCCGAGCTGTCCGAGAGGAGCGGAGGAATCAAACCTAGGTCGGCCATGTGCAAGGCAAACACCCTACCCAGCTATGCTATCACTGCAGTAGCAGTAGGACAAAATAAATATTATTTAGTCATAATATTTTCTTTCTTCCTTCCTTTCTCTCTTCCTTCCTTTCTTCTTCCTTTCTTTCCTACTTTCTTCCTTCCTTCTTTTCATTCTTTTTTCTTTCTATCTCTTCCTTCCTTCCTTCCTTCCTTCCTTCCTTCCTTCCTTCCTTCTTTCTTTCTTTCCTTCCTTCATTCTTTCTTTCTTTCTTTCTTTCTTTCTTTTTTCTTTCTTTCTTTCTTTCTTTCTTTCTTTCTTTCTTCTTTCTTTCTTTCTTTCTTTCTTTCTTTCTTTCTTTCTTTCTTTCTTTCTTTCTTTCTTTCTCTCTTTCGCTTTTTGGGTCACCCAAATGATGCTCAGGGGTTACTCCTGGCTCTGCACTCAGGAATTACTCCTGGCAATGCTCACGGGACCATATGGGATGCTAGAGATTGAATCAGGGTTGGCCATGTGCAAAACAAACACCCTATCCACTATACTATCACTCTGGCCCCAATCACAATATTCTCCAATGCAAAGATTTTTCATTTAACAAATTTAAGGCTAGTAATCCATTTATTCAACCAATTTTGTTGAAAGTCACTGTATGTCAGACCTATTGAGAATAATTTACTTCTCTAAAGAGTAACTTTAATTTTTACCTAACCTAGTGGTTTGCCAATCCACTTAAAGAAAAAAAAAAAAGAATAGCGCTTTCATTAAATGAAAGTTAACACAGAATTCCAAAAATCTAGTAGATACAAATGAAGATGCAGCATTTAAACATGCAGTGGGGGACCCAGAACCCTGGTAGGCCCCATGCCCACAACCTCACCCCCAATAGCTCCTACTATGAGTATCAGGACTGGCACAAGCTTCATACAATATCGTTTGAAGAAAGAATTTCTTTCTTATATAACTGAAGATCTTATTTTGCATTTGTACTTCCTGTCTGAATCTTACACTCATAAATGTGAGAAGAGCTACTACATTCAACATAGACTGAGAAGAGAGCTCATTAGGCTGAGCACCTGCCTTGCATGCAAGAGGCCTGGGTTTCACATCCAGTCTTACGGGATCCCTAAGCACCACCCAGAGTGATTCCTAAACATAGAGCCAGAAGTAGCCTTCTTGGTGTGACTCCCCCCTCCATAGAACAATAAAAATATATAAACATAAATATTCAGGGGCCAGAGCGATAGCACAGCGGGTAGGGCGTTCGCCTTGCAAGCGGCCGACCCGGGTTCGATTCCCAGCATCCCTTATGGTCCCCCAAGCACCGCCAGGAGTAATTCCTGAGTGAAAAGCCAGGAGTAATCCCCGAGTATCGCTGGGTGTGACCCAAAAAGCAAATACATAAATAAATAAATAAATAAACATAAATATTCAGCATAGGTTTCAAAAATTAAATTAGAAAAAAAATGTGAGTAGGACTAGAGTGATAGACAGAAGGGAAGGCGTTTCCCTTGTTGGCAAGGGGCCTGGGTTTGATCCCCCCCGTGCCACATATGGTCCCCAGAGAATGGCGAGGAGTGATCCCTGAGCGTAGAGCCAAGAGCAAGCTCTGAGCACAAATGCTGGGTGTGGCCAAAAAAAGTCAGCATTTCATCTTGATGCATGACATATTGGTGATTAAATATTCCATTTCACGCTAGAGTTGGAAAATTTGCCAGATTGGGGCATTATAAGGCTAGTTGGTTACATTTCCTGTTTGAAGGCAGATAAAGTTGCCTCAAAATGCAAAGGCAATTTACAACAGTGTATCATAGGATATGATTAGAGATAGACTTTATGATTGTTTCCATGTGCTGAAACTTGCTCCATGTAGTAAAGCTTTAGTAAAATTTAAATTATGCCAGCACATAAGCTAGAATTGCAATTATATATAATTGACTCTGCCAATGTAATTGAAGTTCTTGGCCTTACTATATAATTTACAAATCTGTACACAATTAGTTTTGTGTGATCTTTTTGATCTCTTTCTGCAATGCTATACTTCTCTAAGTTATGTGAAATCCAAAAGCCTATTACTAAGAACATTTGTCACGTCACTGACACTCTAATAAAATATCTATCCCTCTGCTGTTTGGGCTCCCAGTGTTCCTGATTAGGCAATAGCTGTAGTTAAGAGAGTCAAATTGGTCCCCAACTTCAAAGGAAGAAATTATGTTCTTTTTCTTAATTATCTATACTCTTTGTGATCCTCAACCACCACCACCTCTGGAAAGCGTTGATTAAATATTTCTTTGTATGTTTCATAAAGACTTCACAAATACACACTGCCCACCAGAAAATAACTTACATAGAATATCTGTGAGTCAGCTGTCTGAACGTGTCAATATTAGTCAACTCTTTGATTTCCCTAATACAAGTATGCCAGATACGCAACACTTTAAATTACAGTTCCAGGAATCCAAGAGCTCTGTTGACCCTACACACACATATAGAAGGGAGATGGAATTTCCTTCCTTCATGCCAAAGGTTGACTTAGCAGTGTAACAGGACCAAACAATTACTAGAACTTCTACTTAGACACTTTCTTCAGTGATTTCATTTGGGTTTTATATAGTCACTGTCTCCCTCATCATCAAGGATTGGCTCAGGAGATTCCCTGGCATTTGCTTAACACTCTTGATGAGTTACACTTTCTAGCTTGAGTCTTCTTTCTTCACATCTCCTGCTGTTGAAAGTCTGAAACTTATACAGGGTCATAAACCAATGTTACCTCTGCTTTATAAGGTTCGCTGCTGGCTCTCGGTTTTATTGCAGCTATCTTTTCCCTTGGGTGAGGTCATTGCACTCCTAATCAGGAACAATGGTTCGTTCAGCCACTTTAAGAAAAGTGATGACATGTAAAAGTAGATGGGTGTCTGAGCTAAAAGCCCGTAAGAGTGTAAGGAGGTCTAAAGACACTCTCCTTTCTGCCTCTCTCCTAGCCAGGTGCTCTCTCTTCAAAGTTTCCATACTGGAAAGACTGGAGAGAGTTCAAAAGGCTGAGCATGCACTTTGCAGGCAGGAGACCCAGGTTGGATTTCCCTGAGCACCAGTGGGTGTAGCCGGTCCAAAAGCAAATGCATTAGCAAGAACAAAGCAAACAGAAAGTGCCATTGTTACACCTCTAGGTCTTTATCTTATCCTGTCTTTATTTCCTAGAGACAATTTTGGAGGGAACTAGTCTGATTGGCTGCACCAATTACTCTCCTCCTCTTTGGCAAAGTCCCTCACTGCCTCACTTCTGGACTTGAACTGGTTGCTCAACGCTGGTTCAATCAGCCGCAACCCCTAAAATCAAGTACTACCTCACCACCAAACAGGGAATTATGCCACACTGAGTGCGTGTGCTATTGAAAAAGCAAACCCATCATGCCTCACATATGGAAAGTCACGGGTTTGACTTCCAAAACTACACACACACACACACACACACACATTCACACACACACACACACACACAATCCAACAATAATACCCTCATGGCAATAAGTAGTATAATTAACCTGTCCAATCCATGCATAATGAGAAGGTACCTCTGATTTTTTATGAAGAGTCATTTATATTCAGTTTACTTAATATCTCCAGCTCTAATTTTTCTCGTATATAAAATATCACTGGACTAGAAATGCCGTCCACTTCTATGTTCATTGCAGCACTATTCACAATAGCCAGAGTCTGGAAACAACCCAAATGCCCATTAACAGACAACAGGCTAAAGAAACTATAATACATGTATACAATAGAATACTATGCAACTGTTAGGAAGAATGAAGTTATGAAATTTGTTTGTAAATGGATGGATATGGAAAGTATCATGCTTAGTGAAATGAGTCAGATGGAAAGGGACAGACACAGAATGATGGCATTCATTTGTGGGATATAAAAAAAAAGTATGAGAACAAGACATATTTACCTCTAAGTACCTGAATTGAAAACCATAATGCCCAAAAGGAGGGAGGGAGAGAGAAAGAAGAAAAGTGTCTGCTATAGAGGTAGGCTAAAGGAAGATGGGGAGTGGCAGGAGGGATGCTGGGGACATTGGTGGTGGGAAATGTACACTGGTGAGGGGATGAGGGGATGGGAGATGGAATATTGTATGACTAAAACCCAATCATGAACAGCTTTGTAGATGTGTATCTCATGGTGATATCATATATATGTGTTATATATATATATATATATATATATATATATATGTGGGCTGGAGCGATAGCACAGCGGTTGGACGTTCGCCTTTCACTTGGCCAACTCATGTTCGACTTCTCTGCCCCTCTCGGAGAGCCCGGCAAGCTATCAAGAGTATGGAGCCCGCACGGCAGAGCCTGGCAGGCTACCTGTGCGTATTGGATATGCCAAAAACAGAAACAATAAGACTCTCAATGAGAGACGTTACTGGTGCTCGCTGAGCAAATTGATGAGCAACAGGATGACAGTGACAGTGATATATCTGTATATATAATATATTATATATATATTATATATAATATATATATATCTCACTAAACCACAGGCTTTGCTGTTCTTTACTACACTCCTCTACTCTGCCAGCTCAGTTATCAAAGGGAGCACAGGAACCTGTGATTTAAGGCTTGGTTGGCTAAAAATGATCCCAATAAAAATATCTTCATCTGACTTCAAATAGGAACCAAATGCTTCCCCCTGGCTATGCTGTGAGCATTGGGGAAAACTTTGATAAAAGTCCATCTTATTGTCCCAGGAATGCCATCTCCACGGCCACCTTCCTTGTCCAATTACCTATACATGCTTGGGATGACTTATGTGGAGTTTTGGTCTGATGATTCCATCTCAAATTCCATTGACTTATCTGTTTAATTAAAAACAAGGGGACTGGGGACGTGGCTCAGCAGAGCCCTTACCTTCCTTGTGTCTGGCTCTGAGTTAAATCTCTGGCATATATGCCTTCTCCCAAGCTAAAAATAATAACTCACGTGCACTTAAAAGATTGAACTTCTCACATTCTGCTCTGTGTTTATGAATTCAAAGGGTAGATTATAAATCATTTTCTGTTCCTGGTTTTGGGCCCACACCCAGCAATGCCCAGGGGTTACTCTTGCCTCTGCACTCAAGAATCACTCTTGGAGGTGCTCTGGGGACCATATGGGATGCCAGGAATTGAACCCAGGTCAGCCGTGTGCCAGGCAAATGCCCTACTCACTATACTATCACTCCAGCCTGCTTAAACATCTTTTATATATAAACATTTTTTTAATTGGAGAAGGAGGACTTGAACTACACCTGGCTTCCTCCTGGCTCTATGCTCAGGGGCCACTCCTGGCAGGGCTCAAAGAGTGCATAAGTGGTGCCAGGGATAGAACCGGGGCCAGCCACATGCGAGGCAAGCACCTGACCTCTCTATTATCTCCCCACCCTTAAATGAAGTTTTTAATGTTATGAGAACCCCTAATGCCTTCTGCTCTATCCAGTGGGCTTTGTTGCTGGAATTTTACTCATACTACCTTAGCCTAAATAAATATCAGACTCAAAGCTGTGTCCTTTGCCCCCCTAAGCCACATTGTCCAATTTTATTAGGTTATATCTGCATGAGTCATTCAGGACAAATCCGAGAGTCATAGATAATTGGATTTTAAGAATAAATAAAATGTGCACTTAACTATAGGCTCTTTCTCAGTTCCAAGAAAACCCACGCTGACACTATGCTAGGAGCTAAAAATGGGTTTTACAGAGAGGGAGCAAGGCCCCTGTCATTCCATCTGGGGACAGTGCTGCTGTATTAAATGGCACCTGCGTCTCTCTGATACAGACTGTGTTTACTCAGGGGACAGGGGACATGGAGCTCCTGACAGCCCTAGAACAAACAGCATTTCCCTCCTCACAGCGGGAACCTTTGCACACCTGTCTCTCCTGGAAAGCTTTCAATGGGTTGTTTTCTCAGCTCCACCTATAGTTTCATTAGCCCCAGAAACAACCTACTCTGTGTGAACTGTGCTAGGGGAGAGAGGAGAGAGGAGAGAAGAGAGGAGAGAGAGTAGAGGGGGAAGACAGAGACAGACAGAGACAGAAACAGAGACGGAGAGTGACAAAGAGAATTATACACCGGGTTAATTTCTTAGGGGTTTTTCCTATGTCCAACACAAATGTGCAAATTCATCATTATAAAATAGTATATGAGACAGTGGTGGAAAATTGCAGTGAAAAGAGGCCCTAACTGAGCCCAGAAGGAGCATGGAAAGGGGATAGGGGAAGCTTCCCAGAAACAGTCTTACACACACACACACACACACACACTATTCAAAAAGTAGGAGTGAGATGGAAGGAAATTCATTCTCTACAAAGAACATAGCAATGAAATTGACTTGGAAGCCAAGGACTTTTTTCCTTTCAAAAAAATTAGCTTTATATGGAGAAATTTACTCAGAGGAATATGAGGGGGAGAAGGGGGAGAGAGAGCCTCGGGCGCACTGCTGGGGTGTGTACCTACCTAAACCGCAGAGCCAACAGCACTGCAAGCACGACACCTAAAAGGCAACCAAACTTTAAAATGTGCCTGTTAAAGAGACAGGCTTCAGGGTGAGAGGGAACCAGGGGACACGGGGTGGGGGGTGGGGGTAGAGGGTAGGGAGGGAAGATGGGCCTGGTGGGGGACTGGTGTTGTTGGGAAATTGTCTGCCTGAAACTATTAGGAACAACTTTGTAAATTACTGTGCCTAAATATACATATATGTGTGTATAGACATATGTACATTTATTTACTTATTTTGAAAATTTTACTTAGAGGAAATATGAAGGGAGAGGGGAAAGATGTTCGAGAGACAACATGGGCCTCTCTAGAGGGATAAGAATATATATATATATTCTTATATATATATAAGAGTATATATCTCAGATCTAGATGCAGGCCAATCTCCAAGGTGGAGAATGTGCAAAAATTTTTTCTTAAAGTCTTTGTAAGTCTTGGGGCCAGAGCAATAGTACAGTGGGTAGGGTATTTTCCTGGCACACTGCCGAACCCAGGTTCCATCCCCGGCATCCCATATGGTCCCCTGAGGGTCACTAGGAGTAATTCCTGCATGTAGAGCCAGCAGTAACCCCTCAGCATCACCGGGTGTGGCCCAAAAGTAAAGCAAAACAAGTCTTTGTAAGTGTTCTGGGTAGAATACTGGACTAGTACACGAAGTTGAATATTGCTAGAACACAAATTATGAGTCCAGCAAGGACTGAGAGATTAGGCACAAAGAGATAAACAGGAATCAAATTGGGAAGTCTTGCATGCCACGCCATTGGGATAAGACTGTTATGAGAAGCTATTCAACCCAATGTAATGAAAACTAATTATCAAAGCCTCACAAGAGCTGATCCGAGAGACTTTCATACGCAGGCAGGATATTAAAAACTACTTTCACTCCAAAGACCTTTGACTAATTCTCATCTCTGTAATGTCTGTTCCTTCATTGTCACATTGTCATGACTTAGGCGTCACAGCAACTTTTTTTTCAGGGTGCAAGAAATATAAACCATTTTCTTATTTTAAATAAACTTTAAACAACAGAATGGAGGCCTAACACCCAAGAATAACAGAAATAAGTACCAGATTTGCTCCATGGCTTGGAGACTAGCCTCACATTCTGGGGGAAAGGGCACTCAGACAGAGAAGGGAATACCAAGCAAAAATGTGGTGGGAGGACCCGTTCGGGATGGGAGAGGCGTGCACGGAGCAGACTATAGACCGAACACATTGGCCACCCAAGACCTCCATTACTAACCACAATGCCCAAAGGGAGAGAGGGAGCAGAGGGGAATGCCCTGCCAATAAGGCATGGTGGGGAAGGGAATGGGGTGGGAGGGGGTGGGAGGGATGATGGGGTCATCAGTGGAGAACGGGCACTGGTGGAGGGATAGATACTCAAGTTGTATATGACTGAAACACAGCACGAGAATATGTAAACCTGTATCTGTACCCCCACGGTGAATCATTAATAAAAAATTAAAATAAAATAAAATAAAACTAATTTATCTTAAAAGCAAAACAGCCAAAAATTCTGCTTAAAGCTCTGCTTTCTGAGCTGCAAAGATCATGACATACTTAGTAAGCAGGATGGGGGACTTTTCAAATTCGAGAGGCTGAAATCTGCTTGGATGTCACTCAGATATCCAGAGGCAAAGCTCACACTCACTGAGGAAACTCAGGGCTCGCCTGAGGCCTTCTATGGACCAGTCCCTGAACTGGCGAGTTGGGGCTGGAGTGATGGCACAGTGAGTAGGGCGCTTGCCTTGCACACAACCAACCCAGTTCAGTCCTGAGCACTCAATATGCACTCCCGAGATCCCTGAGTGCAGAGCCGGGAGTAAGCCCTGAGCACTGCTGCGTGCAGCCCAAAAACAGAAACAGAATTTGTAAGTTACCCCTCCCCAGCTTGTCCTTCCCTCCCTGTTCTCTCTCTAGCTCTACCCACAAGTTAAACCAGGCCCATGAACAAATTTGGATTTTCCTCCCTTTGTCCCTCAGAGCATACAGCCCAGCAACATCATTTCTTGGTATTGATCCCCCAAACACAAAAACATGAATTTAGACAGATATATGCAGACCTGTGTTCATCACTGCACAAAACAGTGCACCCAAGTGCCCAACTCCAAATGAATGGATCAAGAAGATGAGGTGTTGGGGGCTGGCGCGATAGCACAGAGGGTAGGGCGTTTGCATGCACGCAGCCGACCTGGGTTTGATTCCCAGCATCCCATATGGTCCCCGAGTACTGCCAGGAGTAATTCCTGAGTGTAGAGCCAGGAGTCACCCCTGAGCATCACTGGGTGTGACCCAAAAAGAAAAAAAAAAAGACGAGGTGTATATAGACAGCACGGAATACTCTGCAGCGCTAAGAAAGAACCAAATCATGCCATTCACAGCAACACAGATAACGCTGGAGGCATGCTGGTGAAGTCAGTCGGAAGAAAAGGGACAGAGACAGACAATCTCTCCTATGTGGGACTCAGAGAGACACAGCAATGCAGCAACAGAAACCCAAAGTCTCCGTAACAGGAGACTCAGGCACAATTGAGTTGGGGGCTGTGTGAAGAGACAACGCATGAGAGAGAGGGATGGGAGACGGTACACAGGTGATGGGTGTGATGTCGAAATTACGTCCGAGAGAGACCACTATTGGTAGTATTGTAAGTCAAAATAAATAAATAAAATTTATTTTTAAAAAAATCAAGGTCCCTTCACATGGACAAAGGCGAGCTGGACGCCTTGGTTTCTGCTTTCCTAAAGGCCAGGACGGTCGTGGCCAAGACAGAATAGGGTGTCAAGATGCTTTGCACAAGGCCACCCTCAGTTTCAGCACCACGAGGAGGGACCCCTGAGCACGGAGGCAGGAGGGGCCCTTGAGCACTGCTTGAGAAGTGGCCCCAAGGCCCCCCAAAATAAACAAATACAAGTCGGGATGCGCAGCTGTCCTGCACTTGCAGGCACAGGCTCAGCTTGGTCTGTGCCGTCCTCACACGCCTCAACAGCGGCTTCTCCCCCACGCCAGACACCAGGCCGCCGGCCTCTGGCCAGTCCCGACAGCATCTGCCCGGCCCTCCTGCCCGGCCCTTGCGCGGACAGAGCGCCCCGCGCCTTCTGCAGAAACAAGAACCTGAGCAGCGCGGCCGGGCCGAGAGTCTGGGCTGTCATTCATGCATTCCAGGAAACGGCAGCTGCATTACAGGATTACGTTGAATAAACATGAACCCTGCCGCATTCCTCAGAAAGTAAATGGGTAATTTTTGAAAACACGAGGAACGCCCCCTCCCCCCACCTCCAGCAGAGAGTTGGAAGGATCCCCCCAGAGGGACTGTCCGGGAGAAACGGGCCTCCCAACCCTGCGCTCATCCGTGGCTTCTCCAGGGCTTTCTCGAGCACATTTCCTAGCAATGGGCTCCGTAACCTTCTGTATTGTGTGAATGTAAGTGTGTGTACGTGTGTCTGTGCATATGCACATTTGTGTAAATGGATACAGTACCTATGGGTGTTGAGTGTGCGGCGTGTGTGTATACAGTGTGTTCACATGTATGTGTGTGTCTGTGGGTATGGTTTGCACATGTGTGTGGTATTTGGGATCAAGCCCAGTGTGTTACACACGAGTATCGTATGTTCCACCCCTGGACCCACATCCCTAGCCCCTGTCTGCTCTTCTCTACTACTTGGAATAATTGAGTCTAGAATCCTTTGCTTTTCTCTCTTCTCTAAGCCTGAAGCTTCAATAGAGGAGTTTGAAGCATCATTTCATTACTTTACTTATATAAGAACAATAGCACAGCGGGTAGGGCATTTGCCTTACACATGGCCGACCCTTCATCCTGCTTGGAGAGCCCAGCAAGCTACCGAGAGTATCCTGCCCACATGGCAGAGCCTGGCAAGCTACCCGTGGCGTATTCGATATGCCAAAATCAGTAACAACAAGTTTCACAATGGAGACGTTACTGGTGTCCACTCGAGCAAAACGATGAACAACAGGGTGACAATGCTACAGTGCTACAGTGCTATATATTTTTTAAATTTTTGGTCCTTTAGGATCAGGCCCACATTAGCAGTGCGGGGGGGGGGGGGCTGCACGAGGCACAATGTTCAGGGTCCCGCGTGGAGTTTCGAATCAAACCTTGGGCTGTCACAGGCACCGCACATGCTTGAGTCCTTTGGGCCATCTAACCTGGCCTCTGCTTTTTTTTTTTTTAATTTGGTTGGGACCAGACAGTTTGTATAGAGATTAAGGCACTGGCATTGCGTGGTGCTGACCCCAATTGTTTGCTCCCCGGTACTCCCAGGAGCGACCCCTCCCTGCAAGCACAGAGCCAGGAATAGTCCCTAGCATTGCCAGGTGGAGCCAAAACCAACAAAATTAACTAATTTTCTAAAATGTTGTTAGGATGTCATGGATATGAAGAAAATGCACACCCTAAAATCATATAGCCTAATTCTTTTTTTATGTATTTTTTTGCCTGTGACAGCTTCATCATCCTGAAATAACAAACATGTCCACCACTCTGAAACTTTCCTCCTGTCGCTGGGAATTTCTTCCCCTTGGCTCTGAGCTCCCCGACTCCCTTCCCCAGGCAGCTTGCATGTGGAACCCTACAGAAGAAACCAACAAAAGATTTCCTTTTAAAAAGTGTTCTTGTCTAATGTTTTTGAAAAGTTGCTGATGTAAACCTCCTGAAGCTCTAAACTTACTTGCTAATCCATGTGAAACAGAGTGATCTGCTTTGATTGTCTGGCACACTCCTCACACTAAGAAATAAATAACATACAAGAAAATTGCCAGACAGCCAGGAACATACCGGCCTTGTTTTAATAAGCCTATGGAAGAGAAGTATTTGCTCTGCTTACAGCCACACAAAGCATTCTTTCCTATGGAAAAGGGGGTGCCAGCTCATTGAAATGGTCCAAGTTTTTGTTAAAAAGTGAGAAAAGCACATGGTTAAAGAAAATATCCACTTAGGTAAAAAGAAGTCAACCCCATTTCACCAGAGTGGAAATATCCACAGACTTGTCAATTACTGAGTAACTTCTCCATCAATACTTAACAAATGAACTGGCAACTGCAACTTGGAAAAAGAAAAACAAATGTTCAGTGTTTCTTCTTTGTTTGGATTGCACTTGAATCTGGGGAGAAAATGCCTTCTTTTTTAGTGATGGGAAACGTCAGGGAAAGTTCTGAAGATCTGGAGCACCTTGCGGGAACTATGTGCGCCTAGAGTCACAGACTTCAACTCCTGCTGGTGTGATGGGAAGGTTCACCTGAAGAACCACCAGGGTCCCCTCAAGATCTAATAAATTGTGTGGCCAATGGAATACTATGCAGCTGTTAGGAAAGATGAAGTCATGAAATTTGCTTATAAGTGGATGGACATGGAGAGTATCATGCTAAGTGAAATGAGTCAGAAAGAGAGGGACAGACATAGAAGGACTGCACTCATTTGTGGAATGTAAAATAACATAATATGAGACTGACACCCAAGGACAGTAGACACAAGGGCCAGGAATATTGTCCCATAGTTGGAAGCCTGCCTCATGAGCTGGCGGGAGAAGGCAGCTAGAATAGAGAAGGGATCGCTAAGACAATGATGGCTGGAGGGATCATTTGGGATGGGAGATGTGTGCTGAAATTAGATAAAGGACCATGCGTGATAGCCTCTCAGCATCTGTATTGCAGACCATAATGCCCAAAAGCATGGGGAAAATTGCCTGCCATGGAGGCAGAGGGAGGCTTGAAAAGGGAGGGTATACTGGGGACATGGGTCGTGGAGAATGTGCACTGGTGGAGAGGTGGGTGTTTGATCATTATATGACTGAAACTCAAACATGAAAGCTTATAACTGTTATCTCATGGTGATTCAATAAAATAATGATAATAAAGTGTGTGGCCATTCCAAGACTTTGTCCGGTGTCCAGTAAAGAGCTTGACAGAGTTAAATTTACTTTGAAGTGAACCTTTACCTTTTGGGGGAGGGAGGAAGCATGTACCTGCATGCTCAGGGGCTACTCACCATCAGTACTCAATGTTCCTCCCTGCAACGCTGGGGATCGAACCCGGAACTCCTGCCTGCAAAGCACGGTCCCCTTCCCTCTACCACTGTCTCGATTTTCCCAACCACCCCTCACACCTGACCCCGTAGCAGGCCCACATACTTCATTTTATATTGCTTGTCACCATTAATTGGCTAATGGAGTGTTCAACATATATTTCCATAGAAGAAAAGGTGTGCAAACTGTTGCATCTCACCCTGGGGACATTAAGTGCTTGTATGAGTGTTTACCAAGTTGTTGTTGCAAGTTAAGCCTTCTGTGTTCATGTTTTGTCAGTCGAAACAGGTTGGCTTCTACATTACATCCCATCCAACCTGGTGTGCTCCTACCAGGATATCAGTGCTGTAGAGTTTGGAGATGTTGCTCCAGAAAATCCAGAATGTTTCCCTGGACGGTTGGCCAGAGGCATGAGGCAGCTTTGGAGTGTGGGAGCATCTACGGGGCTCTTTTATAGGGTGGGAGCAGTCCTGCCCCCACTTCGAGATCACCCCCAAGGTCTCAGCCAGGAGTAGGTGTCTAAGAAACTTTTGTGGCTAGTCGATATCTTCTGAGATGTTATTTGTGAGTTTCTGCACCAGAGCTGGAAGATGAGCTTACGTGGCAGCAGTCGCGGGATGTGGGTCCCAGCCTTATCTAGGTCCAATTTGTTCCCCAGAACCTGATACTGACCTCTCTCCCAGACCCATCCGGGTTTCTCAGGACCTGCCACTCTTCGTATCAGCTTCTCACATCTGAGCGCGCTTGGCAGATGCCCTTCTCATAGTGAGCCTCTCTCCACCCTCCGTGGTGGAGGGGCTCTCCTGAGTCCAACCCCGACCAGCAGGGACCCCCACCCCCAGTTCCATGAGGCCACGAGTGACAAGCCGGGACTCCCATGACGCAGGCCAGCGCCTTCCAGACCAGTCGGGCACAGCTGCGCTGGACACATTTCCGCGCCAACGTAAAAATCCCATCAGACACAGCGTTTACACAGGTCCCCCCTTCTAAATAGAAGCTGTCACCGTGAAGATCACAGAAGCACTGGCACTGGGGAAATGCCGTTCTCAGCAGAGCAAGGTCTTAATCGGAGTGGGCAGTAGGTGAAATTGCTCATCGAGTCATTCTCCAGAGGACGCCTGCGATGATTTGAGCAAAGCACCCAAAGGGACCTCACCCCACCCCACCCCCACCCATGGGAGCTAAACGCGCGCAGTGGGACAGCTGGCGACGGCCCGTCCTCTCCTTAGCAGTATGAAAGGTGACTAAAGCTCCATCCAAGCAGACTGTCTCCCATTGCTTTTTTTTTTTTCTGCAACTGCATTTTTTTTTTTACCACTTTGCGGTTTAGGTCATCAGAAAGCGGCCAGCACTGCTTATCTGGGAACTCAAATTCTCCTGCAACACAATGAACCCCTGAAAGCAATGGAGGCTTTGCCAAGTGGCTAGAGCTGAAGCTCTTTGATGTCCTCCAGACAGAGGTTCCCCCTTTACCCCTTGATCTTTGTCTATGCCCCCCAGCCCTGCCCTGGTTCCACCCTTCCACTCTTCCCATTGAAATCCCAGCTCCTCTTCCAGGCCCAGCTCAAATTGCACCCCGATTGTCAGCAATCTTTCTCACAGCCCTGGAGTCTGATAGCGTGGAGTCCCCACACCACAAATCAGGCTCCTGGCAGGTATTGCTTTCCTCATGAGATCAAAGTGTTCTCTCTAATCTCCTTGGAATTCTGAAATCTCTTAGCATCCCACCCTCTGACTCTATCACTACATAGAGCACTTGGGAAATGGTTTCGATTGAATTAGAATATTCATAAATGAGGAGTTTCATGACATACAAGCTGGTTTTTAAATACAACAAAAGTTTGGTTTGGGGTTGGAATGATAGGACAACAGATAGGGCATTTGCCTTGCATGCAGTTTGACCTGGGTTCAATTCCCAGCATCCCATATGGTTCCCAGAGCACTGCCAGGAGTAACTCCTGAGTTCAGAGCCAGGAGTAACCCCTGAGCATTGCAGGATGTGTCTCAAAAAAGCAAAAAATATTAGTCTGGATTGATTATGTTGTAGATGGAGGGGAAATCTGACTACGGTCCTGAGGAAGCCAGGTCTGAAGATCAAGTTCAGGACCTGAGAGGCATCCCAGAAAATAGAAAACTCAGAGGAGAAAACGAGCCACTGTAGGGAATGGTTCAAGGTACCTTTGTGCTGAATTTGTGCTGAAATATCTGCAGAGACTTGTATGCGCGACCAAGGACATGCAAACGGTGAAAGTTGAGCCTTACAGTGACCGTACAGGGCTGGAAAGTGATTCCTACAGACTATCGTATTTCCACTTCGGAGCTTGTACAGATCTGCTCATTCCCTCCACCTAGGCACGCCCCCTCATCTATATCTCTGTCTAAGCCAGCACTTCCACTTGTGTTGCTATTCCTCCAAAGTGCACCATCATGCCTAAAACCAACAACAGTCTCCGTTACAATAAATTCACTTTCCTCTAAGCCTAACTTAGCTGCAGGTCAAGGTTATATGCTCAGTATCCCCAGTTGTGCTCACAGAGAGTACACTCAGTGAATTCCGGAAGAACACAGAAGAATGAATGAATGAATTGGTGAACAGATCCTGCCAACTTGCCAGACCCTTCCTAGGGGCTAGCAAACATGAACTTTCCTTCTAGTGTGTTAAAGGAATTAAATGATGACTGCATATATTATTCATTGATGCCTTCTACAGGCAGTGAATACAGGACAGTCGGAGAACTTCATTAAATAGAAATGAATGTGAAACAACCCCTGAGTCAACTGAAACCAAATAGCCCCAGATTATCTAAATCTAGGATTAGAAACAATTAAATGTAAGACTATTCAGTCATTGATCCATTAACAAAGACTTGGACTAAATGTACAGGGCAATATAAATGTCATAGGATGATTGAATTCCATGTCATGCTCTCTCCTCGATATTTGTGAGAACAAAAGCCTCTATGAGACATATTTCCTATTTTCCGTTTGGAGTTGGAACCAAGAATTGACTGACTTCACTGACTTTTTCTCCTCATCTAAATCCTGGTTTTACCTATTGCTGTTTTGTCTTGATTTTTAGGTTTTTTTATACTGTAGGCTGTTATTGTGTTCACATGTAGAGTTCTGAATATACATGTTTTACCACCTCATTGCCTCCAGAGTGGCCAGAACTTTCTCCCAAGGACCTCATGTCACTTCCATTTCACCTCATCACTCTCCTGCTCCCCTACTCCCACTGTTAATAAGTTTTGTGATCCAGGACCAGAGTTTGTCCTGGTTCAGTACTCTTTATTCCTTAGTCCGGACTCTTGGTGTTTCACAGATGAGTGAGTCCATCTGATATTGTCCCTTTTCTCTCTGTTTCCTTTCACTTAACATGATGCCCTCCATTTCCAACCAGGTTTCAATGAACAGCAAGATTTCTTCCTTTTTACAGCTGCATAGTAGTCCATTGTACATTTACACACAACTTCTTCATCTATTCATATATTGTTGAACATTTGGTTATTTCCATATCTTGGCTATTACACTATGGACTGCAAT
This sequence comes from Sorex araneus, assembly GCF_027595985.1. Lineage (NCBI taxonomy): Eukaryota > Metazoa > Chordata > Mammalia > Eulipotyphla > Soricidae > Sorex > Sorex araneus. The sequence goes on from NC_073305.1 coordinate 181,511,701, forward strand.
GAATGTAGATGTGCACTTATCTTTTCAAATGAATGTTTTTGTGTTTGGGGATAGACATGAAGAATTGGAATCATTGCATGATATGAAAGCTCTATTCTTACTTTTTTGAGAGATCTCATACTGTTTTCCATAGAGGCTGAGCCAGATAAAATCCCAACTAACGGTGCAGAAGGGCTCCTTTCTCACCACATCCCACCAACATCGGTTATGTCCGGCCTCTTGGACAGATCTGTCCTCTCACAAGTAGCTCACTGTTGTTTTGGTTTGTATTTCCCTGATGCAAGGGACAATGAACACAATCATATGCCTCCTGGCCTTCTGCATATTCTTCAGGGAAGTTTAATCATCTCTTCTCCTTATTTTTGAATGAGATTGTTGGTTTCTTTGGTGGCCATTCTGAAGCTTTTCAGAGTATCTTTCTGCATTAGGTGAGGGACAGCTCTCAGCCATGAGCAGTCACCAAATTGATGGGAGAACAAGAAAGGCTGAAGAAAATAATTTAGTAATTCCCTAGAGGGGGTCCAGAGAAAACAAACCCTTGGACTATGACAGAAGAACTGAAGTTCCGTGTGAAAGGGTGGGGACAACAGGACTGGGACATCTAGGGTGGACAGGAAGGACGCAGGGACAGAGGAAAAAGCTTTGAGGCACATTTGTGGTAGTTATGGTACAGAAACTTTAATGCCAAAAGCATAAATGCCATCACTGATGCAAACCATATTTCCTGAATAATAGGAATAGATGAAAATAGTCACTCACTGAAACACAGTTCCAAAGTATGGGATGCAGGGGCCAGAGAGATAGTACAGAGGGTAGGGTGCTTGTCCTGCATGTGGCTGACCCAAGTTCAATCCCCAGGATCCCATATGGTCCCCTGAGCACTGTCAGGAGTGATTCCTGAGCACAGAGCCTGGACTAAGCCCTAAACACTAACAGCTGTGGCCTGTAAATAAACCCAAAAAATTACTGGGGACATCAGGGAGTTGCTCATTTGTTAACTCACTTAGTCTTTCTTCATGCATTAAACATACATTCAATTCTTGTTCCTGCCAAATAATTTTCTAGATATGTAAAGACCCAAAGCCAAAAATAAGGCATGCTCCTTATCTACAAGAAGACCACAGGAAGATCCATCAGGAAAAAGAGTTGGTCAGAAATCACTGTGGACCAGGGAGAGAATCCAAAGGACAGAAGCACTCACTTTGCATGTGGAAACCCCAGGTTCAATTCCCAGCATCTTGTGACCCAGAGTACTGCAAGGAGTAGGTAGATCCCAGGAAGTCAACTCATGATTATCACTGAGCTGTGTTTGACTCACAAATATATTGTCTGGAGTAATAGAGCTTGGATTCACTGAGAAGATGAATTAAATGGGAGAGAGAGAGAGAGAGAGAGAGAGAAGAAAAGTGGGTTGGGAAGTTAGCAGGAAGGAAATTGTGGATATTGGTGATGGGAAATATACACTGGTGAAGGGATGGGTGTTGGAACACTGTATGACTGAAACCCAATCATGGACAACTTTTGAACTATTTATCTTGCAGTGATTTAATAGAAAAAAAAATTTAAGAATACATGAAAAAAAAAGTCACGCTTGCTCTTCAAGTCCATGTTCCCCCCTGCACACGTATCTCACTTGCTCCTCTCTTTCTTTGCTGCCTGTTTCCACTCTGGAGAAACCTGTGTTCTCTCTTAAACTTCTTGCTTTCTCTCCCCGTACATCTTTTGAAATAAGTTGTAATAAAAACTATATTGCTTAAAGATAAAAGATTAAGAAGTCATTTCCCATCTCTGAGAAATAGAAGAGTTCTGTTTTTGGCCACATCCAGTTGTGCTCAGGGCTTACTCCTGGCGTGCACTCAGGGATCATTCCTGGCAGGGTTGGGACATTATGGAATACTCGGGATAGAACCTGGGTTGGACACATGCAAGGCAAGCACCCGACCCACTGTACTATCTCTCAACCCTAGGAGAAAGCCCCTTAGAAGAGGGATAGTGAAGAAACGGCCTGGAGTCTTCATAGCTAAGCAAATCGGGCCTAAACACCAACAAAGGCAACTTTCCTAGATAATTCCAACACTTCCCGACTTGTCTGGGAAGCGATTCTTCTGGTCCAGGGACCATCTCCTCCTCCAATCTGTGGCCAGCCAGAGGAACTCCTCCCTTCATTTGCTGTCACCCTGGATGTGTTTATTTTTCATCATTGTCGCTAATTCATTAACCTCGCTCAGAGGAATGCGGGCTCATCAAAGGACCGTTACCAATACTTGTGTCAGTTTTCCGACTTAATTTCTCACCATGGAGGAGAAGCCACAGAGCTGTGGGATGTTTCTGTTTCATGAGCACAGAGTTTTTCCTCACATTCCTGGATTCCTGGATGAGAAAGAAAATTAACGACTGCAAAATATTATTATACATACATGTATATATTGGATAGTTTTATATATAAATACATAATTCTGCCTAATTTTATAAATAATAAATTATATATATTATAAAATATATAAAACAGAGGTGGAAGGGAAACTGGGGACACTGGTACTGGAAAATTACAATGGTGAAGGGATGGGTGTTGGAACATTTTATGACTGAAGCACAATCATGAACGATTTTATAATGCTCTATCTCACGGTGATTCAATAAAAATTATGAAAATTTTGAAAATGGATGTGCTCTATGCAATAATGATGATAATGATGCAATAACAATGACAACCATTTCTTGGTAATTGGTTCATTAAATACTTTGAACTAGTTTAAATAGATATAAAACATATTTTATATGAATATATAAAGTTATAAATATATAAAACATTTAATATGAATATATAATCATAAACATACAAAATAGATTTATATATAATTATACAAAAATTATATATAAATGTATTTAATTGGACACTTTTAAGCTACCAGGAGTATCTCGCCTGCATGGCAGAGCCTCACAAGCTACCCGTGGCGTATTTGATATGCCAAAAACAGTAAAAACAAGTCTCACAATGGAGACGTTACTGGTGCCCGCTCGAGCAAATCGATGAGCAACAGGATGACAGTGACAGTGACATGTATATAAAATCTCAGGTCAGAACTCAAACAATGTTGAGTTCTGACCTGAGTTCCCGGGGAACCAAACAATGCCAAGAACTGAACCCCAGCTTCCTGCATTCACCACATGCCGTCAGCCTCCGCCCACTGGCCTCTCTCTCAGCGCCATGAGCTATATTTATAACTTTAACTTTTAAGTGTAGGAGGGGGGCATACCAGGCAGTACTCAGGGATCAGTCCTGGTGGTGCTCAGGGAACCACAGGCACTGCCAGGGACCAAAACATAGTTGGCGAGTACAAGGCTTATCCCGTGCACTATCACTCTGGCCCGCTGCCTCCTATGTGCAAGTGTAATAAACACCGGGTGAGATATTCCTCACGAAAGAAGGTGGGCTTGGGATGGCTGCTTCCCTGGTGTGGCACCTGCAATCCCCGCTGAGCCTGCCCGGGCAGCCTGTCTCCACTTCTTCCCTGGCGTGCAGATGGTACGGCGGTCACCCTGTACCTTGACTCGGCTCTCTCCCCTCAGTCTCGAGGCACAGCCGGGGTCCAAAGGAGCACGGGGCCCACCCTGTTCCCTGCTGCTTCTGCAGCATCTTAAGTGCCTGGTAGATAACAGGATTCTGATCCTCATTAAATAAATGATTGGTTGAATTACCCCCAAATAGCTTTTCAGTCATCCTCTGGGTTTGCTGAAGAAACGTTATCTGTTACCAGGGGAAGGAACCCAGTGAAACAGTTTAGGGCCGCTGCCCAGAGGACAAAAGGGCAAAACACTGATCAGAGAAGGAACTGGAGCTTGGGATAACTATAAGGCATCACCCGTGCTGAATCTCACCGTCCTGTCCAGTGCCGGGGAAATACCGTCAGCAAGGAGGACCTTGCTCTTCATCCTACAACGTTAGAGCATCAAAACCAGGAGACACAGGGCCAGAGATAGTACAGCGAATAGGTCGTCTGCCTTGCACACGGCTGATGCAGGTTCAATCCCCGGCATCCCATATGTCCCCCAAGTACCACCAGGAGTAATTCCTGAGTGCAGAGCCAGGATAACCCCTGAGCATCACTGGGTGTGACCAAAAAAAAAAAAAAAAAACAGGAGACGTTTTTGTTGGCAATTTTCTGAGCCCAAAGCAAGCAGCTAATGACAATTAAAAGTAAATGCATTGGGGCTGGAGCAATAGTACAGCGGGGAGAGCGTTTGTCTTGCACACGGCCGACCCGGGTTCAATTCCCAGCATCCCATATGGTCCCCTGAGCACCGCCAGGGGTAATTCCTGAGTGCAGAGCCAGGAGTAACCCCTGTGCTTCGCCGGATGTGACCCAAAAAGCAAAAAAAAAAAAAGTAAATGCATCACTCTGTCCAATGGAGTAAAGGCAGCCAGGTTCTGCACACGGCCCAATTGGGCCAGTCACAGGGATGGGTGCTGGAAGGAGCTGCGGGGCAGTCTTGCGTATGTCCCCAGCACCCTGTGACCTCCCAAGCACTGTTAGGTGAAGGCCTAGAGGCTCCTGGGCATGGCTGGAGTTTCCTGCATGGTCAGCCTGAGCAACACCACATTCTCCAACCCTGCATTGAACCACCAATCCTGTTGACCAGGTAATCACTGGTTTGGCCCCTGAGCCCCTGGAGCACCACTTGGGGAGGTCCCCTATAACGGATGCATGTTAGGGAAAGGTGGTTATAAAGGGCTGTGATAATATGCACAAGCCCAGAGCAAGAAGGGCCTGTGGAGCACTTGTTTTGTCTTTGCTTGGGGACCCACACCCAGCTGTGCTCAGGGATCACTGCTGGTGGTCCTCAGAGGGTCATACATGGTCCCAGAGATTGAACCATGTCAGCCACTTGCAAGGTAAGTGCCCGAAGCCCTGTACTGACTTTCCAGTCTCATGGCTGTTGTTTTTTTGTTTTGTTTTGTTTTGTTTTTTGCTTTTTGGGTCACACCCGGCGATACACAGGGGTTACTCCTGGCTTTGCACTCAGGAATTACCCCTGGCGGTGCTCAGGGGACCATATGGGATGCTGGGATCCAAACCCAGGTTGGCCGTGTCAAGGCAAACTCCCTACCCGCTGTGCTATCACTCCAGCCCCTGTTGTTTTTTTTTTTTTTAACTTTTATGAAACTTAAAGATTTCTCTTTAGGGGCTGGAGAGATAGCACAGCGGGTAGGGCGTTTGCCTTGCACGCGGCCGACCCGGGTTCAAATCCCAGCATCCCATATGGTCCCCTGAGCACGGCCAGGGGTAATTCCTGAGTGCAGAGCCAGGAGTAACCCCTGCCAAAAAGCAAAAAAAAAAAAAAAAGATTTCTCTTTAACCCATGCCCAAACATTGGAGTGTGCTTCTCCCAGAAAAAGGACTAAAAAACTGAATTGAATAAATGAGTCCATTTCTACCTGTGATGCAGTTGTGTTGCAAGGCTCTAGAATCTCAGTTATTAAATCTTTACTGCTTTGGCTTTCACAAAATGATTCATTTAGCCCGCAATATGGATTTACAAATTGCTCATCTATTTCTGGACCTCGAGAGACGTTATACAGGAATTGAGTTCCAGTTGAGTAGCAGGTGGAATGGGCACAAAAAGTCCCTACACGTACAGATCGGGCTTAAAAGAGCACAGGGGTGTGAGGCGGCGAGCCATAAGTGTGCTGGGGGGCTGGGCTTTTGATGGTGACACCTCCCCCACCTTTACCCACAGAACACCAGCAGACACGTACAGGCGCTGGCCTGAGTAAGGAACAGACACCCCACACTCCTTATTCTCCCAGGAGAGAAGGGGACAGGGCTCTCCGGGGTGCTGTTGCTTCACCCCAATCTTGTCTGATTCCTGGTGGGGCTGGAGGAGGGCCTCAGAGAGAGGGAATTAAGCGACACTGTGGGTTGACGGAGGCAACGGTGCAGCTTCTGAATGTTTATGGAATTGATCTGATGCTGGTTAACACTCCTTAAGGGTCAGAGGGGTGCTTTGGGGGTCTAGAGCACAGAGAGGTGCTAACTGGTGTCACATAAACACACACACACACACACACACGCACACACTCACACACACACGCAGGCACGCACACGCACGCACGCACTATTCTACCTCGCTCCTCCCAGTCGGCCCAGCAGGAAGCAGAGTGTCTGAGCAGGGAAGTCTCAGTTTACCCACGACATTTCCTAAAGTATATACCATCTTTGAAAAAACAAAAAATAATAATAAGGATTTATTGGAGCTGATAGTGGGGCTGGAGTAATAGCACAAGGGTAGGGCATTTGCCTTGCACGCGGGCGACCTCGGTTTGATTCCCAGCATCCCATATGGTCCCCTGAGCACCGCCAGGGGTAATTCCTGAGAGCAGATCCAGGAGCAACCCCTGTGCATCGCCAGGTGTGACCCAAAAAGAAAAAATAAAATAAAAGACACGACCTATTGGAGCTGATAGTACAAGCAGGGCACTGGTCTTGCAGCAGACTGACCCGGGTTCAATCCACAACACCCCTCATTGTCCCCTAATCTAGGAATGATCCCTGAGCACAGAACCAAAAGTAAGCCCTGATTACTACCCACTGTGGCTCAAAAACCAAAATAATAATAAAAAATTTTTTAAAGAAATAAATGGAACGATTATCTGCCTACCGGGTTCTTAAAAACTGTTTCATTGTAGGCACTGTGGTTTCCAACACTGCAGATGGTGGTTTTCTGGCACAAAACGGTCCAGCACATCCTCCACCGCTTCCTTCCCCCCGCCCCCCACTCTGGATGCACTCAGGCTCAGCAATTAACACACTGGTGGGGGGGGGGGACCAACCCACCTCCGGATTAAGCAGGGCGAGGACCCAGGTGGGTGATGACAATCTACTGAAAAGGCTGCCTCTGGCGCTGGAAAGCCAGGTTTGCAAAACTCACCGGTTCAAAACTCTCCTTTCGGGAAAAAAAGAGGACGAGCAAACCCTCCTCATTACGAAGCTCATCCTCCTTGAAGGTGAGGCGAGGGACAGGACAGCAGGGCGATGGCCGGGGACGAGGCTTTGACCTCACGTCTGGGAACTAGAGGATCCAAACACTGTTTCCTGCACTGAACGGGACTGCCAACACTGACTTCTGAGCCGCTGCCTTAACTGACACATGAAACACCCAGCCCCGGGCACCAATGACTCCGTACAAACGTTGGCACTTGGTGCACAGGCTCGGGGCTCAATCCCTGGCGCTGGGGTCCCCCGGCACCCCCCAGGAGTTATTGATGCCTTATAAGCACGGAGCCAGGAAGAGTCCCTGAGCCTGGAGAGCTGCGGCTCCAAGCCCCCAAACCAAGGCACCTGGCCCTGACGCCCACCCTGCGCCTCCAGCCTGGCCCATTTCTCCTCCTTTCCCCGGCCCCACCTCCACACCAACTCGGGGCGCCTTTGCTCCGCCTACCCCCAAAGATCTCCACTTCACAGATTCGTCTTGGCCCCCCACCCACTGTGGGCTCCGTCCCAGAGACCTTGAGGCTTCCGACGAAGCCAGGCACGTCCGGGGCTTTCCTGGCCTGTGTGTATTTGTGGGGGTGAGGCACGGGGGGTGGGGGGACAGCCCCTTACCGGCCGCTCCCCTCTGCAGTCTCTGCAGGTTCAGAGCCTTGAGGCTTGCAAGGGTGGAGCTGAGAAAGATGTGGCGAATTGGAGTCATCTCTCTGGGTCAAAGAACCCCTGGAGCGATAGCACAGCGGGTAGGGCATTTGCCTTGCATGCAGCCCACCTGGATTCGATTTCCAGCATCCCTTATGGTCCCGGAGCACCACCAGGAGCCATCCCTGAGTGCAAAGCCAAGAGTAACCCTTGTGCATCGCTGGGTGTGACCCAATAAGCAAAAAAAAAAAAAAAAAAAAAAGCCCACCACAGCTGTGCCAGCTGCTGGCGGGGCCGCCTTGTGAAGGGGTCACCTGGAATCCCCGAGGCCCCTTCCTTTGGAAACCGAGGACCACCTGACCCTCCTGTTCCCTCACAACCCTTGCCAGGAAGAAATTCAGCTCTGACTGTTTCCCACCCGCACTTCTGCCTGGCCCCCTGCCCTAGCCAGGGCCTCAGGGGAGCGTCAAGGGGGCAGGAGGGCCGCGCCCTTGTCAGCTGTGCTCACATAACAGATGCCCCAGTGGCATGCGGCTGCCTGAGCAGGGCTCAAACTGGGACCCAGGGAGTCTCCTGGCAAAGAGATCACTGAGTCAGTGATGGTCGGAGGGATCGTTCGGGATGGGAGATGTGCGCTGAAAGTAGGTAAAGGACCAAACGCGATAGGCTCTCAGTATCTGTATTGCAAACCATCATGCCCAAAAGGAGAGAGAGAGTATGGGGGAAAATGTCTGCCATGGAGGCAGGGGGAGAGGAGGGATGGTGCAGGAAAAATACTGGGGACATTGGTGGTGGAGAATGTGCACTGGTGGAGGGATGGATGTTTGATTATTGTATGACGGAAACTCAGACATGAAAGCTTTGTAACTGCATCTCGGGGTGATTCAATAAAAATAAAAGGGGGTGGGGAGTCTCCTTCATGGCCTCAGCACTCTGTGCAAATGCCCCACTGGGGGCCAGGGAGATAGTACAGTGGGTAGGGCGCTTGCCTTGCGCTTGGCCCAAAGGGTTTCATTCCAGGCATCGCATATGGTCCCACAAGCCACGCCAGGAGTGACCCCTGAACCAAGAGTAAGCCCTGGGCACTGCCAGATGTGGACTCCCCCCCAAAAAAAATAAAATAAAAACAGAAGTGTCCCATGGCTGTGTCTCCCCTGGCCGGTCTTTTGTGGCTTGGGATCAGCTGTGCCAACTGAAACACAGTCCGGAGGAAGGGGCCCTGGAGAGAGCGAGGTGGCATGGCCGTTCTGGGCTTCTATGGTCCAGAACTGTCATTTGCCTTGAGGACTATGGTGTTTCCAGGAATAAATCTGAAAGTCCAGGAAAGAACAGCCACTCTAGCACTGGCAAGAAAGGCAGGCGAAGACCTTCCTCGGGGAAAAGAGAGGCTCCCGATGCCCAGAGAAGGCTGGCACTGTGCAAAAGGCAGGCGTCGAGAAACGTCCCGATTCCCTTCCCCTAAAATGAAGCCAAAAGCCAACAGGCCCTCCCTCCCAAGCTCTCCGCCCACCCGGCCCACTGCCCAGGGGCTGAGGACCTTCGCAAGAAGCAAAGAAGGAATTTTTTTTCCACCTCTCAAATCTAAACAGTGTTCTTCCTCCTCGGGTTTCATCAGCTTTTCTCACTTGTGATCGTTCTTTTCCCAGAAAGATAACGGTGACAGAGAATCTCTCTCCCCTGGACTGTGCCATTCACATCTGGTGTTAGAGTCGGTTCCAAATTCCTTTGTTGTTTCACTTCCTTGTAAGATTTTCCATAGGTAACAGTTTCTATTAAGTCCATAAATCAGCCATTTGCAGATGGCCTGGCCTTTTTTTTCTTTGTCATAAAATATCTTGCACAAGGTTCACTTCATCCACTTGATATTTTCATTGGGTCTATATATTTTTGCTCTGAGTCATAATAAATAATGTAGCAGACAAAAGACACATTCCCTGAGGCCAAGGGCAAGGAAGATTTTAAACACAGATTTCATTGAGTTGGACCTGCCCACAAGTGATATTAATAATTCCCCTTTGTAGACCACTTGAAGCCTATTTCGTTGAATGCAATATATAATTGTACAATTGGAAGTCTGGAAAACATGTTAGAATTCATCCCCTTCACCATCCCCTTTACTTTTCCAGAAGAAGACACAACTGCTTGATGGGAAATTACTTTCCTGGAGCCTCCTGGTCGAAGGAAGCCCGGGAAAACAGTTTACCCCATTCACCGGCGAGGTTTGTCAGAGAAAAACAAAACAATGTTTAGTAAAACTGTTCCTCACACATCGTAGGACTTTTATGAATATCTGTTTACTCAACATTCGATTCATGACAATTATGAAAAAGTCCTGGTAATAAATGTGGAAGAAGAACCAACTCACTTTTGCAGAATTCCAAACGTGGGGCCAGAGAGAGAATACAGAGGTTCGAGCATCCACCTTGCATGCAGCCCTGTTTGTTACTCAGCACCACTCTCATCGGCAGTGGAGTGCTTACCTTGCACGCAGCCAAGCTGGGTTTGGTCCCCAGAATCCCATACGGCCATCACCAGGAGTGATCCCTGAGCGCAGAGCCAGGAGTCAGCCCTAAGCACAGCTAGGGGGGCTGGAGCAATAGCACAGTGGGTAGGGCGTTTGCCTTGCACGTGGCCGACCCTGGTTCAGTTCCCAGCATCCCATATGGTCCCTTGAGCACCGCCAGGGGTGATTCCTGAGTGCAGAGCCAGGAGTAACCTCTGTGCATTGCCGGGTGTGACCCAAAAAGCAAAAAAATAAAATAAAATAAGCACTGCTGGGTATGGCACAAAAACATAAATAAATAAATAAATAAATAAATAAATAAATAAATAAATAATGAATTGGTGCCATCTCTTATATGAACTCAAGTCTCAAATGCTATTCCTTGATTTTTCCGAGTAGACCCAAAGCAAACTGTCTGTAAATGGGTGCAGGCCCTTCAAAGCTGTTCCTTTGGCAGGCACATACCCTTCTGCTGCTCTTACTTTAAATAACTTTAGAATTCTTCCCAAGGATTTTTTTTTTTACACTTACAGGATCAGGTCCAAACGTGAAAAATGAAACCTTCGTGCTCTGGACCCTGTCAAGCTCTCAGGACTTGTTACTATTCTCTCCCCTCCGACTGCTTCCTTGAAATCACAAACGTTCTCCTGCCCAAACTCACCCCCAGCCCTCATCTTCATCCATAAAAAAATAAATAAAAATTAAATTAAAAAAATTAAAAATCTTTGCCCACAGACATGTTCTCTCACAAATCCTCACTTCTCCTCCCATCCCTGACAGGCCAAGAGAGAGTTGGCCACTTTGGGGTCCTCCCTCTGTCCCCCATAACTGCCCTTATTGTGAGGGGCTGTGCTGACCTGTCTATCTTAGTTTGCCCTGTCAGCGTGTGAGCTTCTCGAAGCCCAGAGCAGTATCCTTCGCGGGGATATCCGCTACCACTTACACAGCCAGCTCCCTGCGAGTCATTGAGATGGAAGAGAATCGGCCTGAAGCAGGTAAGGCCAACGTTGTGTGACCCATTCCTTTCAACACCCTCTGTGTGCTCAGGTCAAAGCTGGAGCCAGAGAGCTAGAACAGCAGCTGAGGCACTTGCCTTTCATGCAGCTGGCCCAGGTTCAAGTCCTGAGATCCCATGGGGTCCCCTGAGCCCAGCCAGGAGTGATCCCTGAGCACATAGCCAGGATTAAGCCCTGAGCATCACTGGGTCTAGTCTCCACACACAAAACCCACCCCCCAAAACAGAAGCTCCTGGATGGATGGATGCCTCTTCAGAGGTGGACTCAGAGAGACTCAGTGAGAGACTGGGTGGGGTGGGAAGGTGGGGTGGAGTGGCCTGGGAGAGAAAAGAAGCTAAGTTGATTCTGATTGGTTTGGTTTGGTTTCTGAATCACACCCAGTGGGGCTCAGGGCTTACCCTGGCTCTGCGCTTCCGGTGGTACTCAGGGGACCATGTGCAGCGAAGGGGACTGAACCAGGCTCAGCAGGATAAGAAGTAAGCACCTTGCCTACTCTACCGTCTCTCCAGCCAAAACATTTTTTTCCCAGGGGCAGGAGTTTGGGGCCACCTTTGGCGGTACTTGGGGCTCACTCTGGTTCTGTCTCCAAGGTCACTCCAGGAAGTACTCAGGGGACCATGGGCAGTGCCAGGGATCAACCCTGTCCAAAATGACTCTGATTTGGTTTCCTTTGGGGGCCACATCCGGCAGTGTTCAGGGCTCGCTCCTGGCTCACACTCTGGGGTCACTCCCTGTGGGGCTTGGAGGAACCATTTGGGATGCCGGGGATCAATGCCGGGCCGACGACAAGCAGGGTGAATGCCCTACCCCCTGCACTATGGCTCTGGCCCTCACATCACACTTTAGAACCCTTCCCTGGGCTGGAGCCATAGTACAGCAGGTAGGGCATTTGCCTTGCAAGTGGCCAACCCGGGTTCAATCCCCAGCATCCCATATGGTCCCCTGAGCACTGCCAGGGTGATTCCTGAGTGCAGAGCTAAACTAAGCCCTAAACAACGGCTGGGTGTGACCCAAAAAGCAAAAGCAAAGAAAAAACACCTCTTCCCTATTCTTTCTTTAATCTTCCTGTTGAAATTCTAAGCAAGCCCACAGGCATCTACCCATGAAGAATCTGCAAATCTCTCCCTCCTCCCAAAGAGCATCTAACCCAGACCCAGCCTGTCACCTACTAATGATCCACCCGCCACCTCACCCACCATCCCTGCATGATGCTCTAGTGCTGGACCAGATGCTTTGCCTGTGCCGCCTTCCAGAGTCTATCCTGGCACCACAGAGCCCTGAGGACCCCAGCCCCCAGCACTGCCAGGAGGGTTACCCGCACACTAGAGAACAGTGAAAATAAGTGCCCAAGTGGTGGGCACCGACTAAATGAACGGCAGCTGCTCAGTAATTTTCTGAGTCCTCCAATGAGAGACCCAAGCGACTGGTTGCCTTTGAAGCACTATCGGATTCTGTTTCGTAAGGCAGCTGACTTCAGTTCTATCGCTGTGAGAACAATTGAGCAGTCACCCCACCACACCCCGAGACACGCCCCTGAGCCGGTTGTCAGGAAGGTGGGTGCGCTCCCTGCGTTCACTTTCACTGAAAGCCCAACTGGCAAGGTGTCAACTGGCAGAACCAGATCAAAGTCGATGTTTTCTTTCCTGAACTAGGAAATCGATTTGTGATGGTGAGGACAGAACCTGAACTCATTCTTTTAAATGTTAAACACTTGGGGGAGCTGGAGTGATAGCACAGAGGGGAGGGCGTTTGCTTTGCACTCGGCTGAGCCGGTTCGATTCCCCAGCATCCCACATGGTCCCCTGAGCACCGCCAGGAGCAATTCCTGAGTGCAGAGGGAGGAGTGACCCCTGTGCATTGCTGGTGTGACGAAGAAAGAAAGAAAGAAAGAAAGAAAGAAAGAAAGAAAGAAAGAAAGAAAGAAAGAAAGAAAGAAAGAAAGAAAGAAAGAAAGAAAGAAAGAAAGAAAGAAAGAAAGAAAGAAAGAAAGAAAGAAAGAAAGAAAGAAAGAAAGAAAGAAAGAAAGAAAGAAAGAAAGAAAGAAAGAAAGAAAGAAAGAAAACTTGAAATTCTTTTAAAAAGGTAAAAGTTGGTGGGGCACCACTCAGAGGGTCCAGGGCCCCCACTGGAGAATGTGCTGGCCCACCCAGCAGCTCAGCACAGATCCGAGGATGAGAAACTGCTCAGGTCCTGCAGTGTGGAGGACCCCAGGGGGCACCCGGGGACCTCCAGGGCTGCATCCTAGAACCATGAGGTGGGCAAGATGAAAGCTGGGCAGAGCACCAGGCACTCTTTCCTGGCCCTGAAATATCAATGTACCCCAGTACATTGCTCCTCTCTCCTCCCTCCAGTGCTCTTTCTAGAACCAGGTCACACATAGGTGGGGGTGCCCAAGACACATGGGCCCGAGTTATGGTACCTGTGCACCCTCTCATTCTCAAGCTCACTGGGGTCCCACACCGTCCACAATGCTCGTACTTCCCTGGTTGGGGTGCTAGCCTGGGGCCGCACACTTTGGTAGCTGTGATTCTTCCTCAACCCTGGACCAGAGATCACACAGTCTCTGGCAAAACCACGAAACCACAGGGCCCCAGAGGCCTGGCCAGTGATTCTGACTCGACTCTGTTCTCCACCCTCCTGATGTTTGGCCTGTCGCTCAATGAGGGCGCTGAGTCTGGCTCTCTCCAGCGTTTCACCTCAGGCTTCCTCTTGCCTTCTGCCCTGGCACTCCACCTCGCTCCGTGCATGGCGGCCGTGAGGTCTGTCACTGCCCCCAAAATCGTCTAGATACAACTGAAAATGATCACACTGGACAAGAACTGAATGTTGAAAGGAGGTGAGGTGCTAAGCATGGTACCCTTTCAGGAACAGTATTGCAAACCGCAGTGCCTAAACTCAGTCATGAACAACTTTGTCACTCTATCTCATGGTGATTCAATGAAAAATATAAATTTTAATTTTTTTAAATTTTATTGAATCACCGTGAGATAGCTTTCATGTTTGGGCTACAATTACACAATGATCAAACACCCATCCCTCCACCAGTGTACATTCCCCACCACCAATATTGCCAGTATACCCCCCTTTCCCACCCTCCCCCTGCCTCCAGGGCAGACCATATTCCCCATACTCTCTCTCTCTACTTTTGGGCATTTTGGCTTGCAACACAGACCCTGAGAGGTCACTCATCCCTGTTTCTTGGAAACAAGAGAGGTGGAAGTAAAAATAAACCAGAATCAAATGCCAGCTTGTTTTCCAAAAGCAAAGTGTCCGTGCGGCATCGCTAGAGCAGCAGATCGCCTTTCAAAGACCCCAAACATCAAAATATATAGCTGCAGCGTTCTGTTTAATTGACTTCAAAATATTCTTGTGAGTTCAACTGTGAAGCCTGACCTCACAGTCAAGGGTATCAACCTCCCAACACAGCTATTTTGGTCTCGCCCTGACCTTGGGCGGCGTGTCCGTTTCCTTCTGCAGCAGATACGAGTCCTGTAACCCGGCCCCGCGTCCCTGGGCGAAGGAGTCAACCGTTTATCACGGTACATCCGGCTGAGCGCCAAGCCTGCTCACTGAAGCTTGGGCCGGATGGGTCAGATATCTAAATCTTTGAAAAGGGACTCCCTTTCATGTAAAGAGAAGGAGAGAAAACATAAAAGGAGGTCATAATCATGAGCACGTTGCCTGCTTGTGTGTCTCTATCCACATAATTAAATGGGTGGGCTAAGACTAATCCTTTAAGAAGGTTGGGTTGAGACATGGTAAGAGATGGTAAAAGATACATGGTAAGTATCTTTCAAATAACCTCTCGTCCTCCACACTGTACCAATAAGCAAGTTGTCGTTTGCATTTTATACTTTATAAAATCATTCCTCTTCGAAAAATACTCCTTTTGGTGGATGCTTGGGTTTGAGTTTGGGTTTGGGGCCACACCCAACAATGCTCAGGGATTACTCCTGACTCTCAGGAATAACGCCTGGCTGTGCTTCAGGGACCGAATGGGATGCTGGGGATGGAACCCAGGTGAGCCACATGGAAGGCAAACACTCTATCTGCTATAGTATCACTCCAACCCTCCTTTTGTTTCATTTTAAGAAAACAATTGTTAAAAAGGAAAAAAAAACAATTGTTAACTATTGTCATGTTTATCACAAACTAGCTTCCACATTCTCTCAAAACAACCCAAGACAGAATTTAGAACTCAGCGATCTATTTTCTCCTTGGTTTACTGGATTGGCAATGAATTTCAAGTTCTTAAAATTCAAAAGGCAAAATAGCCACTGTGCATAGCCACTTTCCCTGACAAAGCATCCTTGGATGAATGATTAAGTAAGTTGGAAAAGAATTCCAAGTCAAAGTTCCTCGTGGTTTTACTGTAACTATTGATGGTGACCTCCGGCTTCCCGGGGGTCGTTGATGGACCCTTTGACACGCTGCTCTCATCTTTATCAGACTGGTATGCCTCCTGCCCCCACCGTGATGGCTGCTACCTGCTAGAGGCTCACAGTTGCCCCTCTCTGCAGATCTGGCTTCACCCTCCCTCCCCACAGGCCCAGGGCACCACTGGGTGAGCTTCCCGCTACAGTCATCTTGCCTCAAGGTACCTCAGACTGCAGTAGTACCCTGGATGAGCATCAAAAACCATGACTTTTGCTTGCTTTTTTACTGTTTTCCTCCAGTTTGTAGGTTTGTCTCTCCACAAATCACCTGTACAAGGAAGTAAATCACTCCCTTCTGGCCTAAGACAGTGCCTTCAGATGCCCTAGTGAGGAACATTTATAGTTGATATTTAGATTTGTAAAATTCATGTCATGTATGATTTCATCTGAATTTAATATGATTTGCAATAGATTAAAATATTTTCAGAGGAACAGAGAGAGTACAGAGGTTAAGTACTCTCTTACTTAATTGGTATTATAAACCAATACCCCTTAAGAAGATATTTTGTCAGGGCTCAAGCAAGAGCACAGCACGTAGGGCATTTGCCTTGCATGCAGCCATCCTGAGTTTGATTCCCAGCATCCCATAGGGTTCTCTGAGAACAGCCAAGAATAATTCCTGAGTGCAGAGCAAGGAGTAACCCCTGTGCATTGGCAGGTGTGAAGCCAAAAAAAAAAAAGATATTTTGTCTATTTGGTTTTTTGTCCGCACCCATGATGTTCCCCTAAGCCCATGATGCTTGGAGACTACTGCTGGTTCAGTGGTGAGTGTTGTTCCTGGCAGTGCCAGGAAAGGGGCCTGAGTCTCCTGCATGCAAAGCATACCTCAAGCCTGCTGAGCTATCTCTCTGGCCCAAAATTTTTTTTTAATTTTATAAATTACTTCAAAGAAACTACCAGCTTTCCAACCCTCTTATTCAGGTATGATGAAATCTAAAATGCTATCCTCTGAGTGTTTGAGCATTGTATAACTGAGACTTTAACCTGAACGCTTTGTAACTTTCCATATGGTGAATTAATAAAAGAATTAAAAAAAATAAAAATAAATAAAA
Organism: Sorex araneus; assembly: GCF_027595985.1. Lineage (NCBI taxonomy): Eukaryota > Metazoa > Chordata > Mammalia > Eulipotyphla > Soricidae > Sorex > Sorex araneus. The sequence goes on from NC_073305.1 coordinate 181,528,339, forward strand.
TGCTATCCTCATTAGCAGAATGATCGAATGCTCTGAAGCAGGGAAATCAAATTCAAGAATACTTATTGTACTTGACATTCATGGGGGACATCGAAAATACACGTAACAATAAGACACAGTATTTTTTTTTGGTTTTTGGGTCACACCTGGCAATGCACAGGGGGTTACTCCTGGCTCTGCACTCAAGAGTTACCCCTGACGGTGCTCAGGGGACCATATGGGATGCTGGAAATCGAACCCGGGTCAGCCACGTGCAAGGCAAACGCCCTACCCGCTGTGCTATTGCTCCAGCCCCAACAGTATTTTTTTAATTGGTGAAAGATAATTCCCAATACAAGAATAAAGCTGACTGATAAGATGGTTCTAAAATCTTATATCTTTTTCTTTTTTTTTTTTGCTTTTTGGGTCACACCCGGCGATGCTCAGGGGTTACTCCTGGCTCTGCACTCAGGAGTTACTCCTGGCAGTGCTCAGGGGACCATATGGGATGCTGGGAATCAAACCTGGGTCGGCCGCGTGCAAGGCAAATGCCCTACCTGCTGTGCTATCGCTCCAGCCCCTTATATCATTTTTTTTAAATCTCAGAATGCCCTCTTCCCATGAATAGATAACACTATAAAACTGGGAAATGGGCGGGGGGGAGGGAAGAGAGTTTGGGCTATACTCCAACTGTCATTGCAAAGTCAATGTAAGCAGAACCCCATTATCAAATCTTGAAGTCAGAATAAAGGGTGAACTCTGTCATCAGCCCAAAGGATTCTTTGTGTCTCTGAATATGCCTGGAATGCCAGGCTACAAGATTTATGAAATAATGATGAAAACACATTAAAGCACATTGATATTTCAGGGCCAGAGAGGTAGCTGAGCGGTAGGTGCAAGCTTTGCAGATAGTCTCATTCCCAGACCAAATACACTCACACAAACACATACACTCACCCACACACACATGCACACACACACACACACACACACACATATATATAGACAACTGAAATTTCTTTTTTGAAGTCTTAGGTGGTAGATCAATCTATTAGTAAGGGGCACAAAAAATAAGAAGCAAAAACTGATGTGTTGGTCATTTAGTTAAAAGTAATCTATATTTTATTCCTAGGGATAAATTGGGATTTTTACTTTTAATCAGGAATGTCTGTTTTGTAACATGATCTTGACCCAGAAGGACTGCATATAAAAGACAAATAATCTCCTTACCAACTGAGGATCAAGTCGTAATGCTAAAAGCCAAAAGGAAAATATACTGCCTTATTTTCCTAAAGAATGAAAGCAAATGAGAGGAATGCAGCTTAATCATCTCTGCATATACACAGGGATTAATCCCATTGTTAGTTCTCTTGGAGCTCTAACCATAAAACAAATCCGATTTAAAATTAACTATCCATGACTTGAACATCTGAAGAGCCTTTCTACTTGTGAAGGAACTCGACGGGAGAATGTGTACTTTACAAAAGAGGTTACCATTGTTGGAACAACTCAGGAGCCACTCTTTTAGAACTACCTTCACAGTATATTCTTTTGAAATTTTTCAGTGGTGAAAATCTTGGCCTTTGAGGTTGGATTGGGTCTCACGAACAACCTGGAACACCACTCTACCCTCAGACAAGCCTGAGGACAACAGAGAGGTAGGGTAAAAGTGTAGTTAATGATAGTTGTGAAGTCCTTGGCAGAAACATTCAAGCACAGATGTGTTTTTTTTCTTTTTGGGTCACACCCAGCAATGCACCGGGGTTCCTCCTGGCTCATGCACTCAGGAACTACTCCATATGGTCCTGGCTCGGGGGACCATATGGGATGCTGGGAATCGAACCTGGGTCGGCCGAGTGCAAGGCAAACACCCTACCCACTGTGCTATCGCTCCAGTCCCTAAACACAGATGTTAACACACAGACTGGAGCGATAGTACTACAGGTAGGGTGTTTGCTTTGCACCAGCCAACCCGAGTTCAATCCCCGCATCCCATATGGTCCCCCAGGCACCGCCAGGAGTAATTCCTGAGTGCAGAGCCAAGAGCATCACTGGGTGTCACACCCCCCCCCAAAAAAAAGAAGCTAACACAATGGGGTCCTAGCCTGTACTCAATGTCCTACCCCAGCCATCTCTCTCTCAGACTCTTTTAAGCCACAGGAAGTGACTATATCAAGTAATTTAATCTGCGCAACTTAATCTCATACTAAAATTTGTTGAGTTTTTCTTATAGACCTTAACTTCAACTCTCTGGACACAAAACAAAACTTCTGAAAATAATACTCTAAGCAATAATTCCTCTGTTTGAGAACTTGACCAGTATGAAGTTTGAGTCCTTGTAGCTGACTGCTAATCCGTTACTTTGCCTTCAATCTTTAAATTGAAGGCGGTGCTGATAAAAGCGTGGGTACTGCATTCAAGTCCTGCAACCACAGGTGATATACGAGAGCCATCACTCACCCAATCTAGGCTCAAATTAAGCACTCGTTAGACGGAGACAATCATCTTCCTTCTTTACATTGCTGTTGCACAGAGCTGCTGGAGACACACTAAATCAGTCTCTATGAGTCATGGTTACTCTGTGTAGCCCTTGAGAAGCATGGCCTTCAGAGAGAAAGGACTCCCTGTGGAACGCCAGCCCAGGAGGACACGGCTGGAAGGAACGTGGTGGTGAGACTGAGCAGGGGAAGGAAAGGGTGACGACAAGGCGAGTCACAGCTGAAAACAGTTGGTTTTGTTCTTCCAGGTTTGGGACTGTCTGAAAACAGAAGGTTTTTCAGCTGGAGGTAGACTAACCTCAATGGTCTTTCAACTGAAGGCAAAGCAATTCCTGTATTATTGCTCCAGCCACATAAGGCATTTATTTCATTTTTTTATCTTTTAAATTTTGGAGGTCACACCCGACGATGCTCAGGGGTAACTCCTGGCTCTTCACTCAGGAATTACTCCTAGTGACTGCTCAGGGGACCTTATGGGAAGTCAGGAATAGAACCCAAGTAGGTTGCTTGCCTTGCAAGCGCCCTACCCACTGCATTATCTCTCCAGCTCCTATCCTAAGTATCCTAAGAAGTTCACGTGCTCCTGAGTCTGAAATGCAGTGTGCTAGAACCCAAATAGTTCTCATCTTTGATGTAAATAAGATGGTGAAGCCAAACCCAAGCAAAAGGTGGAACAAGCTTCTTGTGGAAGCCTTGTGGGAAGTTCCTTCTAGTTGGTATTTACTAAAAATCTTGAATTTATTATGACCATCATTAATAAAAGAAAATTTGTCATAAAGAAGCAGAGGAACTAAGTTTCCATCATTAGGTTGAATACATGTTGCTGTTGTTTTTTTCATTTTTAAAGTTTTATTTATATATATAATCACTATATATATAGTGATATATATTCAACTATATATATATTTGATTCCTCCATCCCTCTTGGAGAGCCTGGCAAGCTACCGAGAGTATCAAGCCCGCGCGGCAGAGCCTGGCAAGCTACCCGTGCATATTGGATATGCCAAAAACAGTGACAATAAGTCTCTCAATGAGAGACGTTACTGGTGCCTGCCCGAACAAATCAATGAGCAACGGGATGACAGTGTGATATATATATATATATACATATATATATATATATATATATTCGATTCCTCCGTCCCTCTTGGAGAGCCTGGCAAGCTACCGAGAGTATCCTGCCTGCATGGCAGAGCCTGGCAAGCTACCTGTGGCGTATTCGATATGCCAAAAGCAGTAACAACAAGCCTCACAATGGAGATGTCACTGGTGCCCACTCGAGCAAATCAATGAGCAACAGGTTGACAGTGATACAGTGATACAGCAGCAGCAGCATTTATCATTTTTTAAATTAGGTCATTACATTTATCTATTAAAAAGTTATTTTTAAGATAGGTGTAGTGTTAGAATTATGTGCATGGGAAACCATCAATATTAGTATTATAAATCATAAAACTTATATCCATTTTTAATTTTTTAAGTTCTCTTTAGGGACCAGAGAAATAGTACAGTGGTGAAGGCCCTTGGCTTGCTCACTTCTGGTTCTATCCCCAACACCGTACATCTGTTCTATCCCCTGAGCAGCTCCGGGAGTGATCTCTGAGCACTGAGCCCAAAATAAGCACTACAGTGTGCTCCCAAAACAAAATAAAAAATTATTACAATAAACATTCATGTTTCAGTCGTTTCAGTTATTTAATAATATTGCTCATAAGCTTTCACAAGGAAAGAAATTCTCACCTGTTTCATGCCTTCTGTTGCAAGCAGATAGAAGGGGAGAAAGGCTGGTAAGAGCTTTTTGGAAAAAAATTAAAACTTATGAAGAAATTGCCTAGGGCTGGAGATAGAGCAGTTGCCTTGAATGCACCCAACTCGGCTTCAATCCCCAGCATCCCATATGGTCTCCCGAGCACCGCCAGGAGCAATGCCTGAGTGCAGAGCCAGGAGTAACACAGCATCACACGGTATGGCCCCAAACCAAAAACAAGCAAACAAACAAAAAACACATTACCTGAATTAGATCATGGAACATCTGGGACTTGGAGAGTATCTGTTTCCAGGAGGGTATTTTGAAAACAAAATAGGCATTTGTTACAGCAGGAATTGTCCAGGATCTGTCAGGAGACTATCATCGAACATTCTTGGCCTAACTCAACTTTTCCTTGTTTTTTCACCTGTGTATTGTTTTTAAAGCAGCCGTCTGAACCATAGAAATGGATGAGTTTGGGCAAATAGTTTCTATCTCTTTGATAACTACCATCAATGTTACACTGAAAGTTTTTCTGTCATGTGTTTCTCGAAGAAATAGTCACAGCTGGTCAAATCTCACTGGTTACCTTTAATACCTGAGGTCTTAGCAGTAAATTTGTCTTCTTCACCCCAGCCCCCATACAATCTGCAATTTTTCTGACATATCAGATCTCAAGCATTTTGTCTAAGTACCTAAAAGATGGCTGTCACTATCACTGTCATCCCGTTGTTCATCAATTGCTCAAGTGGGCACAAGTAGCATCTTCATTCGTCCCTGTCGCATGGTAGTGTAGCCCAATTGCGTCTGCTCACTCCAGAAACACAGTAACAGTAAAAGATGGCTATGACTTAAAAAAATATATATGTATATGACATTGCGTAAACTATGTTCTTTGACTTGTAAGTTTTTCTTTGTTTGGGATTGGTTGGGTTTGGGTTTGGGGACCACATAAGCTCAGGGCTGACTCCTGGCTCTGTGATCAGGGATCTCTTCTGGCGGGCTCTGGGGACCATATGGGATGCCGAGGATCAAACCAGTTCTGTGGCACCCTACCTGCTGTACTACCTCTCCAGCACCAGGAGTTGTAAGTTCTTCTTAACTATAATTCCTGGTTAAGGCTGCCAGGAGGTTTGGCAAAGGCCAACCTGGCTTTATCCTACGTGGGTGAAAGAATTCTTCAGCCTTATGGATTTTTGTGGTCTCCACAAACAGCTTCTCCTTTCCAATATCAACTTCATCTTTGGTGTTGACTCAAATGTGCTTGGCCCAGGAGTCCTTCTTTTAATGAGAATGCACTTTTCCTGCCAGAAGCTCCATTTGGATCATTGACTTTTTCTTTGTTTATCACATCAAGGAAATTATTACAAATAGTAACACTGTAACAACAGTCTTTCCAGGAAAATTTCATTTCGCTGATGGCATCGAAGACTGGATATTATTAAAATATGACTTCTTTTATTTATTCCAACTACACTACAATTTGACACCCTTCAAGAGAGAGATTGTGGAAAGATTTACTGGCTTGTAATCAGCATTTCATGTTGGTGGTCGGTGAAAGCTCGGACAGAATTCTTTCCAAAGTAGGGCCAGAGCAAGAGTACAAAGGGTAGGGTACTTTGCACATGACTGACCTGACTTCAATTCTGGGCATCCCATATGATCCCCAGAGCACCACCAGGAGCAATTTCTGAGTGTAGAGCCAAGAGTAACCCCTGAGCATTTCTAGGTGTGGCCACCCCTACAGTCCCCCACAAATATTTGTTATGCATGCTCAAACTCCTTGTTCTGGGCTGACTTAACCTGCTTAATAAAATATGTCTGTGAAAAATAACCAACAAGGGCCAAAGAGATAGTCCAGGGGCTTAAGGCATTTGCCTGGCACTCAGCCAAGCCCAGTTCAACTCTCAGCACCACATTTGGCCCCAGAGAACTTGCAAGACTGATCCCTGAGCACGGAGCTAAAAGTAAGACCGCAGCACTGCCAGGTGGAGCCCAAAAATCAAAATAATAATAACAATAATAAGTCAGTACATCATTTTACAATTCAAGAAAACATAGTTTCAGTTTTTCAACATGTGTAATCCAAATAACTTTGTCTCCTAATGACAATGAATATAAAATATTCAAATCTTATTGCAAAATCCTCTAAATTTTCTGTATGGAAATGAGACATTTTATCTACACTTATTCTTCTTCTTACAATGTGTGTGTATATATATAAACATATATATACATATATATGTGTATGTATGTGTATACACCCAGCTGTGTTTGGGGCTCTACTCTTGAAACACATTTGGTGGACTCAAGTGACTATATAGGTTTCTGGGGATCGAACCAGGGTCAACTGTGTGGAAGACAAGTGCTTTACCTACTGTTAGTATCTCTCCAGTCCCTCCATCTAGTCTGTCATCTGACCAGTCACACAGAAGGAGACTCTCTAGAGTTAAAGAAGCAAATGGTTCTGGTTTTGATTTAACATGCAAAATCTTTCCAAAGAAATATTAGTTTCCAATGGAGTTTTCTAGAACATATTAAGTAAATTATACAAAAATAGCAATAAGTAATTCTTTGGCAGTAGATGGATAACAATTAAAAAATGGGGTGGGAGGGGAGAATAGAGTTTAAGGCGGTAAGAAAAAAAATTCAACCATAGTGTCAGATGGGTTTGGCTACCGTTACAGAATGCCCAATCAAAATTAAGCATTCCTCCTCCGGTGCCTCCTTGAAAGAGGGGCAGGTCAAGTGAAGCTGGAGCACAGGCGGCCACGGCCACACTCCACAGCCTCCACCTTGTAAACTGCCCAGCTGGACTACTTGAAGAGCAATCCCCGAAGAGACGCCAAGCATATGAAACTCTCAGGTCTGTGGGGTCTTCAGACTGAAAACTCTGGGGCTCCTCAAAAGGAGGCAGGCCAAGAATTGTCCCAGGTGTCCAGGTCCTGATCTCCTGGGATGTGTAGCCACATATGTAGCCACACAACACCTCCCAACTCCACAACACTGACAGCCCCGTAGGAGCACACTGAGTTAGATGGGGGAGCAGCACAAAAGCCCAGTGAGGCTCAATAAGCAAAAACAAGAACACAGAAGACTCAACTAGCAACAAACGGGTCAGTAAATTCTCAGACAAAAACTTTAGTAACACCAATGTGAGATATAACAATAATTTTCTTTTAGTGGATTATTGTTTTGTAATTTCACTAAGTGTTTTGTTGTAGCACTGGAGCACTGTCATCCCGTTGTTCATCAATTTGCTCGAGCGGGCACCAACTAGTAATGTCTCCATTGTGAGACTTGTTGTTACTGTTTTTGGCATATCGAATACACCACGGGGGGCTTGCCAGGCTCTGCCAGGCGGGTGGGTGGGATACTCTCAGTAGCTTGCCGGGTTCTCCGAGAGGGACGGAGGAATAGAACCCGGGTCAGCCTCATGTAAGACAAACGCCCTACCCGCTGTGCTATCACTCCAGCCATTTTGTTGTAACAAGAAATATAAAATAAATTATTTTGTGCCTGCTACAGGGACAGGCTTAGGGGGATGTGTGGGAAAATGAGGACAATGTGGAGAAAGATCACACTGGTGGTGGGATTGGTGTTGGAACATTGATTGCCTGAAATAGCTGTATTATGAACAGCTTCATAAACCACAGTGTTTCAATAAAGTTAGGGGGAAAAAAGATTTAAAAACTAAGTATTTTGTCTTGCTTAACCAGTAACCAATTAAAGAATCAGTTTCTTAGAAAGTGATCACCCAACCCAACAATATCAGAGCCCTGAGCTGGTTACCTACTAGAATGTTCCATCCTTTCACTCATCCAATCAGTGTTTCTTTCTATATCCTCTTGGTCTCCTCTGGCAATCACGTGCAAGGGGAAGGCAGAACATGCTGAGCCTGGACCACGGCAAGAGCTCCATGATGGTGAGGAAAAGAAAACAGGGCAGAAATTCACAGCTTAAATGTTAACTCCTGTTTTCGATCAGGAAACGGCTCAGCTAAATGAAGCCAAAGCCAAATCGTCTGACACAGTCATTAGTAATTCACTGGATTGTTTCAGACTATATCCACCTGGCTCAGCAAACTTAAACACAGAAAGAACTTTCTGGAAAGTTATTAAGTGTCTCATAAAATTGACTAAAAAAAACTGAAGGCCTAAAGATGGAAAAGAGGCCAAAACTAAGGAATCTACAACCAGATCACAGTCCTTGGAGACAGACCCAGAGCAATAGCCCAGGAGCCCAGAACTCCTGCCTTGCAAACGTATGGTCACGAGTTCAAATCCACAGAGTCCCATATGCGCTAAACATGATCCTGAGAGTTCTGCTCTTTGAGCCTTGCAGCTCTGCTGTCTGTGATGCCAGGGGCTACAGGAGATTTCTGTCGGGACCAGAGCCAGAACAGAGCGTGAGAACCACAAAAAGGGATGCAGACTGCAGTGAACTACACAACAAAAAAGATAAACAAGTTCGAGTTCCACAGTCAGGAAGCACAACCCCCAAGGAGCAAATGTGTGAGTGCCACAGCGACCCCTGGCGAGCACACACATGTGTGCCTCAGCTGTGAATACAGGCCAATGCTCACAGCATCAAATCCTGGTCAGGAAAAACGTGCAAATGTGGCCCAATATATAGTATAGAAGTCAGTGCTTGTCTTGCACACTGCTGAGACTAGTTTGATCTCTCGCACACAGATGGTCTCCTAGGCACCACCAGGAGTGATCTCTGAGCATCCAGCCAGGAATAAGCCCTGGACAAAGCCAGGAGTGACCCAATTGCAAATATTACTACTTAAAAAAAGACAGGTGGGAAGTAAAATAAGGGAAGGATGCCAACTTGAGCAGAAGTACTCCAGTTATTCTCAGGCTATAATTTCCTACGCTCAGCTGTATTTCTAAACGTGTTGTTTTCAGTCCAGGAACATCTTGAACTTCTGTTATGGGAAGACAAAGTAAAGTATTATAATAAGGAAAGTGTTATATTTCCCTTTTCAGGCTCTGAAAATTGTGCCAACACAACTCTGATAAGACAGCTGTCTGTTTTCAATTCTCATGTCAATGGCCATAAAAAGTCCCTATTCTATTCCACTTCCCAGTTACCTATATAATTCAAGAATCACATCATCAAGCTTGGACTCAGAGAGGTTGTATTAAACACAAAAGAAAATGGGGGCTGCAATGTTAGCACTAGTGTTAAGGCCTTTGTTTGTCCTGTGACTGATACAAGTTCAATCTGCACCACTGCTCAGGGTCTCCTGAGCCCCACCAGGGGTAACCCCTGAGCACAGAGCCAGAGTGATCCCAGAGTACCCAACACCCTAAATAAATAAACAGAAGAACTCTCTCTGTTTCCTTTCCCCTATGTATTTAACCACAAGAAGAAGGAAAAAATAACCAGGTGAAGTCGCCTTTCTTTCTGAAGGGTGAGTGGCCTCACTGGAACTAGTCAGGAAGGCCTGTCACCTCAGCCTTGGGGCTCAGGTCACTGATGACAAGGACACGGGGGGAGGTGTCTCAGGAGAACCTGCTTCCAGCTGTCTGATGTTTATTGGTTTTCTCTACCATTTTGAGAAGAGCCCAGAGGGGTAGAGGACGTTTTTTTCTGATTCCCTTATAGGAAACACATAAGATGTGTACCCAGAGGACCCCTGTTCTGTATCGTCATCTTGTCCTGGATCTCCAAGAACACAGAAGGGTTGAAATGACAAAAGTAGCACAGAATCAACCTTACTGCCAAAGATGACAATCCTATATCCTAAAAAAAAAAAATAATAGATTGGGAAATAGAATTTCTTATTTTGTTCCCAAATACAGAGAATAAAAGATTGTACCACTCCCAAGTTTCTTCTTGGATTTATATATCCAATATCCAAAATGCATTATAATATATATGGTAGTGACATCATTTGACAGCACCAATGAGAATGCAAGTGGGGTAAAGTTAAATCATTGTAACTTCTGGGCTGGAGACATAGTCCAGGGTCACGGCCGACCACAGTTGGACCCCAGTGCCACAGAGATGTCGCAGCACCTTCTGCAGTGCTAGTAGTGATTCCTGAGCACAGCAATGTGTGAGCAAAAAAATCTGGAACCAAAAGAAAATAAAACAACAAAAAAAAGAATTTTATCCTCTTAGGCATGGAGCCCTATTTCACTGACTCTGAATTTCAAACCATGTGGACTCATGGGCTGGAGCAATAGCACAGTGCTTGGGCGTTCACCTTACAGTGATTGGGGATTCACCTTTCATGCGGCCGACCCGAGTTCGATTCCTCTGCCCCTCTCGGAGACCCCAGCAAGCCACTGAGAGTATCCTGCCCGAACGCCAGAGTCTGGCAAGCTACCTGTGGGGTATTGGATATGCCAAAAACAGTAACAATAAGTCTCACAATGAGAGACGTTACTGGTGCCCGCTTGAACAAATCGATTAGCAACAGGATGACAGTGACAGTGGACTCATATTTTGAGGGAAATTTCTTATTTTCTCCCCAAAGACTATCTTCATTCATAGAAACGTAGAACTAGGTGTTGGAAGGATGCAACTCTGATGTTTTTCTTTTCTTTTTCATTTTCTTCTTTTTAAAAAATTAATTAATTAATTATTGCGTCACACCCAGAAATGCTCAGGGGTTACTCCTGGCTCTGCATTCAGGAATTACTCCAGGCTGTGCTCGGGGTGGGATGCTGGGATTCAAACCTGGGTCGGCCGCGTGTAAGGCAAACGCCCTACCCGCTGTGCTATGGCTCCAGCCCCCAGTTTCTTCTTTTTCCTTTTTCTTTTCTTTACTTTTCTTTTCTCTTCTTTCTTTTTTTAAGACTAGAAAAGATCTTTATTCTTCAGGCCCACACAGACTCAGAGCTTCTAGGACTGCTTCTTGGTGCCCACAGCCTTAGTCCTCCTGGTCACCTTGAGTTGCCTGGAGAGGGCCGGACACTGGCCCACAGGGACCATGTCGCTGAGACACAAATCCCTGAAGCAGGGGGACAGGTGCATGCACCTTCTTGTGACAGTTTCTCAGTGCCGGATTCTCCCAGCACGACCCTCTTCTTGTTTTGGAAGATGGTCGGTAGCTCTTGGTAGATTCACGGAGTCTGAATATCCGCCGTCTCCGCGGACCCCTGGAAAAAGGAAGTCGCCACAGTGTCTGTTTTTCCTTATCGACTGTGCCTGGGCTGGCTCTGTCTGATGTTTTTCTTACAGGAGGAAGTCAGGCTTAGAAAACTCCAGAATGTGAAAGAACAAGGGGGAGTCCAGAGAGAGAGGCCAGGTGTGAACGCTCAGGTCTTGCACACAGCTGATTTTATTTAGGCACCAGTGACCTCCAAAGCATCACAGGGTGTAACTCTGGGGACTCCCAAACACAGATGGGCAAACCAGAAACTCCCGACACCGAAAACCTAAGCCCTCATATTGAACCATTGACCTGGATGGCCAAGAACCTTTCAGAGTGGCCGCACATGCCCCTGAGCACTGGTTGGGAAGCCCCTCAAAAAATAATAAAATAGGGGCTGGAGGAATAGCACAGCAGGTAGGGCGTTTGCCTTGCATGCAGCCGACTCGGGTTTGATTCCCAGCATCCCATATGGTCCCCTGAGTACAGCTAGGGGTAATTCCTGAGTGCAGAGCCAGGAGTAACCCCTGTGCATCGCCAGGTGTGACCCAAAAAGCAAAAAAATAAAATGAAATAATAATAATAGTAGCACTGTAGCACTGTCATCCCGTTGTTCATCGATTTGCTTGAGCGGGCACCAGTAATGTCTCCATTGTGAGACTCGTTGTTACTGTTTTTGACATATTGAATACTCAACACCATGGGTAGCTTGCCAGGCTCTGCCGTGCGGGCAGGGTACTCTCGGTAGCTTGCCGAGCTTCCCGAGAGGGACAGAGGAATCAAACCCAGGTCAGCCGCATGCAAGGCAAATGCCCTACCCCCTGTGCTATTGCTCCATTCCAATAATAATAGTAAAAGACATAAATAAATAAATAAACAAAAGCCTCAGGATCCAACACAAATCAGTCAGGGCGGGAGCAATAACTCAGACACTGTCTCAGGGAATTCCACTCCTCGTGCTCCCTGTCCCCGTCTTGCCCACCCTCCCTCTTCACTGTTCTGAAATGACATCACTCTCCTTCATTGTGTTTTGTTTTGGGGGCCGCACCGGCAGTGAGGTGCTGGGGAATGTACAGCAGTCTCCTGTGGCACGCACTAGCTCTCTGACCCCATCCCTTCCCTTTTAATTATAATTTTTTAATTTTTATTTATTTATTTGCTATTTGGGTCATACCCGGCGATGCACAGGGGTTACTCCTGGCTCTGCACTCAGTAATTACTCCTGGCAGTGCTCAGGGGACCATATGGGATGCTGGGAATCGAATCTGGGTCGGCTGCATGCAAGGCAAATGCCCTACCCGCTGTGCTATCGCTCCAGCCCCCCACTTTTAATAAACAATTTTTAAACCAAATTGAGGGGATGTACAGATAGTAGAGCAGGGAGGGCACTTGCCTTGCACACAACCAGCCCAGATCCCATCCCAGTATCTGGTAAGTCCCCCGAGCAACACGAGGAGTGAACCCTGAGTGCAGAGCCACGAGTAAGCCCTGAGCACTGCCAAGTGGGACCCAAAATCACCACAAATACATTTTTTCATATAGTCTGCCCAAGGACCACCCAAAAAAAATCAAGTCATGAAGTCAACAGCACAAAATAATTTATTTTCAATCCCTTGGTTTGCTCTGAAGACGTTTTTGATTTTAAGTCCAAAGATAAAGATTTGGGGGGGAGTTTTTTGTATTCATTCTAAAAGAAAACAACCAGTGTGATCAACTGATAAGAATATGTGGCAAATTCTAAACATAAAGCCTGATTGCATTTAAGTATCCCCCTGGTTATCGTCCCCAAGGGATTCTGATTACCAACATTCCTTTCTTTTGTCATTTCACAAATCTGAATTTCCCTGAACTTCTTTCTTGACAAGTTTCCAGCCACCACAAAGGGCAATTGACTCTATTGATTGGCTAATAGTGGGGGCAGTTAGGGCAAAAGAAACTCATTTTTCATGATTGTTCCCAATATTTGACTTTCATTTGTAAGGGGAAATATTTTGAAGGGCACTCTTTAGTTGCTGGGAGAAGCATGTCATTTATATTTAAAATGACTTTCTTAGATCTCTTCAGAATGGGTCAAACCCTATTCCTGAGGGAGATTGTTCTGGAAAACCATAGATGCCTTCCACTAAGTTAAGCTCGAGAGGTCAAAATGTACTTCAGAAAAGTCTAGTTTTTCTTAATAATTATAATCATCCATATACTTACTCTCTCTGGAATTTAGCAAGGAACACTTTATAATAAGCTCTGTTCCAAGAATTTAATCTTCACTTAGAAAAATCATTCTTCTGCCCTAAAATAACTTAAACTTTCAACTCTCTCTGTAAATATATTTCTGATATTTAAAAACTTCTTTCAAATGAAATATTTTTTGCAGCGCCAGAGATCAAATCCCAGGGCCTCACACTTACGCACTTGCTGGATTACATTCCCAGCCCCTCAAAGAATTGTCTCTATTAGATAGCACATTTTAATGTTTCTAGGGGGGAAAACCACAAATTAAATTACTTTTGGCGGGCCAGAGAGCTAGGGCAGGGTGCTTGCCTCACACTCGGTCAACCCTGGTTTGATCCCCAACATCCCATACGGTCCCCCAAGCACTGCCAAGAGTGACTCCTGAGTGCACAGCAGGAGAGCCAGGAGTGACCCCTGAATAATACCAGTGTGGCCCAAAAACCAAAAAATAAATTACTCTGTGTGTGTGTATGTATGTATGTGTGTGTGAAGTAAGATCATTTTTGTTGGGTTTTCATTGTTGTTGTTTGGTAATTTGGGGGGCTTGGGGGAGAGTTTGGGGGGAGTTCTTTTGGGGGGGTTTCACTTGCTGAGACAGTCAAAATAAAGGAATGCATACAGAAAGATCTCACACGTGGAGCTTAAAAATACATAGCAAGGTAGAAACAAAAGTCCACAGGCAACACAACAGGACAGTTGACCCACACAACTGAATCCGAGGGAGGGGAGTTGAAAGTGAGGAGCACTGGGAACCTCGGGGAGGTAGGGAGAAACGCCGGTGCACAGTGCGATGCTGGAATGACATACATGCGAAACCATCACCAGCAATACTGTAAATCGCAGTGCCCCAATAAAACAACACAAAACGTAAAAAAAGGAATGCAAACAAGGTATTTAAAGAAATGTCAAGCAAGCCTCTTGTACTCTGATATACAAAAGAAAAAAATCAATACATAGTGTCAGGCGAGGAGAAGCAAGCTGTTGGGTATCGTATGGGTGAAAATGAGAGGCTCATAGGCAGACATTCTCTCCGAGAAAAACAAACAAGAGACTGGCAAGAGGTGCCTCCAAGAGAATTACACAACCAGAGAACACCACCAGCCAAGCGTGACTTTCCCTAAGACCCGACCGGTGATTACTGGGTCTAAACCACACGTATTGCTTGCCTTCGGTTACCAAGCTGTGTCACTCGGGCAGAATTTCTGCTCTTCTCAAGATGTGCTCCTCCAGAAGGAGGAAGGACATAGAGAAGATTGGTTAGACACCACCGTGGAGTCCACTGCTTGAACACCTCCCGCTAAAAGCAATGCCACGGAAATGCAGAGGAACTCGGACAAGACGCAAAGGCAAGCTGGCAGAGACAAAGCTAGTGCCGGTGCACAGGCAGAGGCCCGCAAACAAAGGCGGGCCAGGGCAGAGGGACAGCTGCCCAAGCCGGAAACTGGCTTAGAGAAACTCAACTACTTCTCTGCCCTCCTTGCCTTCCTTCCTTCCATCCTCCCTCCCTCCTTCCCTCCCTCCCTCCCTTCCTCCTTCTCTCCCTCCCTCCCTCCCTCCCTCCTTCCCTCCTTCCTTCCTTCCTACCTTTCTTCCTCCCTTCCTTCCTCCCTTTCTTTCTTCCTCCCTTTCTTCCTTCCTTCCTTCTCCTTCCTTCCTTCCTTCCTTCCTTCCTTCCTTCCTTCCTTCCTTCCTTCCTCCCTCCCTTCCTTCCTTCCTCCTTTCTCTCCTTCTTCACCCTTTCTTTCCTATCTCCTATAACCACAAATCTCTCCTTTTTTCCCTCCTCTTTGCTTCTTTATTCCCTCCTCCTTCTTGAAAATGAAGTGCTTACCACTCATATTTCATAATCACAGATCTTTCAAACATTTTCATAATAATCAAGAACATTCCAACCCCCAGTGGCCCTGCCAAGATGTTTCTGAGCATAGAAAAGATGGCCTTTAGGCAACTCAGAGAAGCGATCACCAACTACATTGTAGTCGAAGGCCATGTGGGGGAAGGGAGTTGCGGGCTGAATGAGGGCTAGAGACTGAGCACAGTGGCCACTCAACACCTTTATTGCAAACCACAACAGCTAATTAGAGAGAGAGAACAGAAGGGAATGCCCTGCCACAGTGGCAGGGTGGGTTGGGGGGGAGATGGGATTGGGGAGGGTGGGAGGGACGCTGGGTTTACGGGTGGTGGAGAATGGGCACTGGTGGAGGAATGGGTTCCCGAACTTTGTATGAGGGAAGTATAAGCACAAAAGTGTATAAATCTGTAACTGTACCCTCACGGTGATTCTCTAATTAAAAATAAATAAATTATTAAAAAAAAAAAAAGAAATGTCTTGAGTGTTTTTTTTTTTTTTTTGCTTTTTGGGTCACACCCAGCGATGCTCAGGGGTTACTCCTGGCTTTGCACTCAGGAATTACTCCTGGCAGTGCTTGGGGGACCATATGGGATGCCGGGGATCGAACCCGGGTCGGCCGCGTGCAAGGCAAACGCCCTACCCGCTGTACTATCGCTCCGGCCCCTGTCTTGAGTGTTTATGTAAGACATAAAACAATGAGTACACAGACATAGTTTTAATATATTTGTGAGATTTTGAGGATAGGTACTGTATCTAATTTCACTTTGCACAATAATGTTCAATAATGTCATGTGTAGTGAATATCATGTGTGTTGAATTGAATGGCTTATGTTATAAATCCATTTATGAAAAGAAAAGAAAATCTGCCAGAATAATGCTATCCTTTATTGTATGTTATAAAATCAGAACTTTAATCACTAAAAAAAAAAAAAAAAAGATGGCCTTTATATTAGGATGGTCAAGTGTTCATTCAAATGGAGTAACCTTCCTATGAACCTAAAACTCTGGATATGGTCAACTGATAAACATATATATAGTAATAAGAAATTAATTATAAGGCAAATATTAGGAAGTATCCATATCTAATATAAAAAGCTCCTCCACAGACATCTGAACCCCAACCCTTCCAAGGGAGATTAATTTCCCAGGTGACATCTCTGGTGTTTTATTTTTATGCTTGGATTGGGAATGGGCCTCTTCTGCCCAGATCCCCCATTTTCCAGCAGCTGGGTGGTCACACCCAGAAACTGCCCCTGGCACAATGTAATTCCATCAATGGCCAACATCCAGAGACTATAAAACCAAGCTCCTGGAAGCCTAGGCATCTTATAGCCTAGTTCTCCCTCTGGGAGAACCTGACAAATTACAGTGAGTTTCCTGCCCGCACGGGAGAGACTAGCAAACTCCCTGTGGCATATTCATTGCCAAAACCAGTAACAATGCTGGGTCTCATTCCCCTGACCCTGAAAGAGCCTCCAATGCGGCATTGTTGGGAAGGATGAGTAAAGAGAGTCTTCTAAAATCTCATGGCTAGTACAAATGGAGATGTTACTGAGACCACTCGAGAAAATTGACGATCAATGGGATGATGATGATGATGATGATGATGATGATGATGATGATGATGAAAAACGCCATGATTTAGTATGAGACTAACACCCAAGGACAGTAGAGACAAGAGAAGGCAGCTGGGATAGAAAATAGATCACTTAGTCAATGATAGTTGGAAGGATGATTCGGGATGAGAGATGTGTGCTTAAAGTAGACTATAGACCAAACATGATGGCTACTTAATACCTGTGTTGCAAACCATAGTACCCAAAAGGAGAGAGAGAGTGAAAGGGAATGTGCCTGCCACAGAGGCAGGGGTGGGGAGTGGCGGAAGAGATACTGGGAACATTGGTGGTGGAGAATGGGCACTGGTGGAGGGATGGATACTTGACCATTGTATGACTGAAACATAATCACGAAAGTGTGTAAGTCTGTAATTGTATCTCACAGTGTTTCATTTTTTAAAAATATTTAAGTAGAGAGAGTAAGAAGGAAACTGTCTGCCATAGAGGTAGGGGGTGGGGTCGGGTGGGGTTGGTGGGAGGGATATTGGGGACATTGGTGGTAGAAAATCTACACTGGTGAAGAAATGGGTGTTCGATCATTGTATGACTGAAACTCAATTATGAAAGCTTGGAACTGTATCTCACGGTGATTCAATTAGATAAATAAATAAATGAAAATTAAAAACACCACGATTTACAAAGTTGTGCATTATACAGTTGTTTCAAGCAGTAAGTGTTCCAGCGCCACCAGTGTGACCTTCCCTCCAACAATAACCCCAGTTTCCCTCTCAATCCCACTTTGCTCCAGGCTTCATGGAAACCCTCCCTTCAAGCTAGGTCCCAATAGCCTCCACGACCAACCCCCGCCACACCCACAGCCCCAGTTCCACACACCCACGGCTCTACTCAGCACACTGTCACAGTTATGCCTCCAATCACTGGGTAAGATGGGCAGGGAGGGAAAAGAGCAAATCCCAGTCTCTCAGAAATGCACGGGGTGCCAACTACAAAGAGTCTCCCCTCAGCACAGCAAGAGCAGAGCAAACACCATGTGGAAGAGATGGGGCAGATTCACAGGAACCCCTCAGGTTCAATGAGTGGAAAAGTAACACGTAAGATTCAACCAGCATCAACCAGTACTGGAAATTTTCAGAGAATGACTTTAGGGACACCAGGTTGAGGGTGTTTAATGTGCTATCAAAGAAATGATAGCACAGGTAGTCTGCAAAGCACAAGAAAAACATGAAAGCAAAATGAGAAAACTATTGTCGTAAATGATAGCAATGAAGAGTATGGTAATGAGAGAAATGAAAAGTATACTAGGTGATATGAAAAAAATCTCAAGGGAAGGTTTGAGCAACAGAGTAACAGCAGTGAAGAAAAGATCAAGGAACTTCAAGACGAGATGCAGGAAATCTCGAGAAAACAACAGAAAATAGAAAAAGTCTGAAAACAAGTGTGGATCCTTACACATGTGAGGCATGGGTCCCTGTCTGACCAATTATGTCCCCAGTCCTGCTAGCTACTTCTTTGAGAGCAAAAGCACATCATCAAACCCAAAAGGGAGTTCAGAGTAGCGAGTATGGCACCTGTCTTACACAGGTTGAGTGGGTTTGATCTCCAGCATCCCTTATGGTTACCCCAGGAGTGATTCCTGAGCACAGAACCAGGAGGAATCCCTGAGCTCTATGGAAGGGAGGAAAAGGAAGAAAGAGAGGAAGAGAGAGAAGGAAGGAAAGAAGGAAGGAAGGAAGGAAGGAAGGAAGGAAGGAAGGAAGGAAGGAAGGAAGGAAGGAAAGAAAGAAAGAAAGAAAGAAAGAAAGAAAGAAAGAAAGAAAGAAAGAAAGAAAGAAAGAA
The DNA here is from genome assembly GCF_027595985.1 of Sorex araneus. Lineage (NCBI taxonomy): Eukaryota > Metazoa > Chordata > Mammalia > Eulipotyphla > Soricidae > Sorex > Sorex araneus. Next base: position 181,547,168 of record NC_073305.1, read on the forward strand.
AGAAAGAAAGAAAGAAAGAAAGAAAGAAAGAAAGAAAGAAAGAAAGAAAGAGAGAGAGAGAAGGGAGGGAGGGAGGGAGAAAGGGAGGGAGGGAAGAAAGGAAGGGAAGGAAGGGAGGAAGGGAGGAAGGGAAGGAGGGAGAAAGGGAGGGGAGAAGGGAGGGAGGGGGAGAGGGAGGAAGAAAGGGAGAGAGAAAGGACGGAAGGACATATCATCAAATGCAAAGAGCGGGGTCAGAGCAATAGTACAGTGGGTAGGGAACTTGCCTTGCATGCAGTTCCATGTGGTCACCCAAGCCGCACCAGGAGTGATCCCTGAGCACAGAGTCAAGAGTGAGTCCTGAGCACTGCCAGGTGTGATCCAAAAAAATGTTTAAAGCGCACCATATTGTATATTCATTTCTACATAATAGTTTATAATAAATTACTTTTTTAAGTGTGACTTCATAATAATAGCAATGTGTTTTGCAGCCACTGAACTAAACACATTTGTTCTTTAATCAAGTAGGCAACAATAATATTCCGCCTCTGGCTAAAGTATAACTGGGTTTCAATGATCACAGTCAATAAGGTTCCTGGCTTTCATTCTCTGTCTCTGTCTCTGTCTCTCTTTCTCTCTCCTCCCCCCCACCCCGCTCCGCTCCCTCCCTCTCTCCTCCCTCTCCTCTGCTTCTCTTTCCATTAAGGGCTGAGCTGAGCTATTGAGATCACCTGTATAAGACTCTCCAGGGGAAAGTCTAAAGTACTCCTTGGATTGGTGATGGTGGAGACTCTGCCATAACCTCACCGCAAGGACAACACAACCAAAGCTTTTCTGGTCTGGGGGCTAGAGGAACCGTACAGCAGACAAGACATTGCCTCATATACGACCAATCTAGATTTCCAATCCGCAGCACCCGATAAGGTCCCCCGAGCCCTGCCAGAATGATCCCTGAATATAGAGCCAGGAGTAAGCCCTGAGCACCACCAGGTGTAGGCAAAAGGAAAAAACACAAATAGAAGTGCTCCCGCTCTCTCTCTCTCTCTCTCTCTCTCTCTCTCTCTCTCTCTCTCTCTCTGTCTCTCTCCCTCTCTCGCTCTGTCTCTCTGTCTCTCTGTCTCTCTGCCTCTCTCTCTCTCTCTCTCTCTCTCTCTCTCTCTCTCATGAATCTTCATGCTGTGAGGCTGGAAGCATAGTGCAGGGCTTAAAGTGCACATGTTTTGCATGTGGATGAACAAAGTTCAATACCATCAACCCCCTCTTCACCACGTGCAGTCCTAGAGGCCCCTGAGTAACTGTCCATGGAAGCTCCCAAGCACGAGAGACCCTCATCGTACCAGAACCACAGGGTCCAGGAAGCTCTGGTGTGTTGGACCTAGCAGTGACCCACCAGACAGGCTGAGAATTGCTGGAGGGACATTGGGAATACTTGGGAGACACCCCACACACACAATGCCAAATACTCGTGCTAAACCCTTAGTATCACAGGCCTAACTCAGCAGACTTAAGAGTGTCAAACTGCTGCATTTAACTGGCTTCTTCCATCTTAAGATATATTCCTTTGGGGCCACAGCAACAGCACAGCAAGTGGGACACTTACCTTGAATGAGGCCGACCCAGATTTGATTCTCCGCACCCCATATGGCTTCCCAATCCCCATTGGGATTGAGCCCTGAGCACAGAGCGAGGAGTCAGCCCTGACCACCACAGGGCATGGCCCAAAACAAATAAAAGTTTTCTTCCTTCGTCTCACGTCTCCCTTAAACTAAATATTCCTAATTATTTGCCGTGTCTGCAGCAGAGACACACACACAGCTTGCTTCCTAATCTGAAAGTCTTCCATTTGCCTTTGGCTTGAAAGAGGGCAAGAATAAAAGCATTTCCTTAAGCAATGGAAGCCAAGATAAATCTACTTATTCTAAGCAACATTAGGAATGAAGTTTCCACTGGGACCAAACTCAACATTGCTGATTAGCATTTCTTTCATGCCTAGTATTTGGCTTCAACGTGAGGTTAGGGTAGAGGAGATTTACTCAAGAGTAATTAACTTGTGTTTTGGTTTTTCAAATGCCTTTTCTCATTCTTAATAATTATTATTAAAGTAACCTATCTTGGACCACACTTTTTGTTTGGTTCTTACATATTTCCAGCCTGACTGTAAGAGTTCTTCCAGCAAAATTAAGAAAATGGACCACCCACCAACTGCCAACTGGTCAGATTTCATTGTATTTTGTGTTGTGTTTTTAATCCAGCTTTAGTATGTATCACTCAAGTTTCTTGTGGCTATTTCTACTCCATCTAAATGGACTGAGTAGAAAGCTAAGAAAGTACCAGAAGATAGAAGACATTATTTAGAAAAAAACAATGCTAATTTCATTTACACACTTAGTTCCTTGCAGTCACTTCTGAACTGTGGGTGTAGCTCACAATGGAGCACTTGCATCTGTGGGCCCCTGGGTTCAAACCCTAATGATGCAAAAATATAAGCAGAAAAAGCCTTTCAAGCTTCTTTCCAAAGAATTTGCACCTCACATAGAATTGTGTGTGACTTACTGGCTCCGTTGTAATGATGAAGCCAGGCTTAACCACAGGTTCTGATTAGTTCTAAAGTTATATCATATGCACAATAATTTTGCTCTTGACCTTCTGCTTTCTTTCGCTCCCCTGACCATTGAATATACAATTAATCAGAACTCAGGTGCCAGGAGTTTTCTGCACTGCTTTCTTCCCTTCTCCACTCTCTTTCATAAATGTGATTCCCATTCACCTTCTACTTCAGATTCCCTGCTTCTTGGTGTCTAACGCTCAAATTTCTGGCTTCACTGTCTGCCGGCTTGTTTCAATTTATACCAACCTCTAAAGTCTCTGCTAGTCTTTTAACCACTGCTTTTTCTTTCATCTTTCTAACCCCTCACTCAAATCTCCTCCACTTGTGTGGGGGTAGAGGACTGTCATAGTCCCTAGTAAGAATACGCTGATAGAGAGGGCCGGAGTGATAGCACAGTAGGTAAAGAGTTTGCCTTGCACGTGGAGGGCCCGGGTTCGATTCCCAGCATCCCATATGGTCCCCTGAGTACCGCCAGGAGTAATTCCTGAATGCATGAACCACGAGTAACCCCTGTGTATTGCTGGGTGTGACCCCCCCAAAAAAAAAGAATATGCTGATAGAACTCTCATACTTGGTCATTCAGGGAAGCAGGAAGCAGTTATCATGAGAACTTTTTTCAAAAGGGTTCCACTTGATTCTGGAATCCACGTTGGTTGTGGTCCAGTATAAACATCATTATCAGTCTTATAACCCCAGCCTTCAACACTCTGGAATCGCAGTTGACTACGGATCCTTAAATGCTCCATAAACCCAGATTCTGTGATATCAAAAGAAAGGAATTCAGTCTTCCTTTTCTTTTACCACAGGGCTTCTAAGAGCAAGTCTATAAATGTAAGATAAGTAAATAAGAGCAACGAAATCAAAGGAAACTTTCGAGGACTGTATGCAACGTTATATTAGCAAACACCATCAGTCAGACGCAGAACTGGAATGCACTGGAGAAATCTGCGCTATTAAAAAGACAAAATCAGGAGAAACTGGCATACTAATAACACCACATTCCTTCTGTGCCTGAACTTCCAAACTCCTTTTATTCTCCTTGTCACAACCTGAGGTGATGAGTCACTGGAGTTTCTACATCCAGAGCAATTGGCAGTTGATTAAATGCTGAAGCTGAAATTCCCACCAAGCCTGTTTTTATAACCTGTGAAACACATTCAAACAATTCGGGACCCATTTCCTGGAAGGATATTCTCAACTTTCCAGTCACCAGGGCCGCTGATGGCGTTGGACTGGCCTTCCACGGGGGTGTTATGAGGATTCTGAGAAGGAAACAATGTTTCTCTTTAAGTAAAAAACTTCAGGATGGGATGGGAAGGGGAAAAGTTTACAAGATAAGGATTTGCTTCCCTTTCAATGATTGCTCAAAAAAGAAGTGTTCAAGCATTCTTATTTGCTTGTTTTGTATTTTGTAAATCAACTTCCTTTCATTTCAATAGAGCGTAACAGGGGCCAGAGAGCTAGTTCCAGCGGGTAGGGCATTTGCCATGCATGCAATCGACCTGGGTTTGACTTCCCCGCACCCCCTGTGTCCTCTTGAGCCCCCCCCAGGAGTAACCCCTGAGCACAGAGGCTGGGGTATGCCCTGAGCATCATCAGATACACCATCCAAAACCCAAAAATAAACAAGCACATTAGAGCATGCAGATAGGAAAGGGTAGAAATCATCAGTGAAGAGCTTGGTGGATTTGTTGGAATCTATATGTACAAGTGGTCTCAAATCAAGATATAGAACATCAATAGCACTACCTAAACTGTCTATAGCCACCTCTTACTCATTACCACCCTCACCACTATTCTGATTTATTTTATTTTTTATTTTTTATCTTCAAAAGTTTTGAAGAGAAAGTGTTTTTTTTCCTTTTTAAGGCATGGTGGTGTAGGATTTTTTTAATAGCAATGCTATACCACCCTCACCACTAGAGAATCTGCATTCCTCCATCACACCCCTCATTCCTTCTCATTCCCCATGCCAACCCCCAGTTAGCAAACTCAGTTCTGGGAAGACTCAGAATCTGTTAGCATTGGGCTGGAGCGATAGTACAGTGGGGAGGGCATTTGCCTTGCATACGACTGATCCAGGTTCAATCCCCAGCATCCCGTATGGTCCCCCGAGCACTGCCTGGAGTAATTCCTGAATGCAGAGCCAAAAGTAACCCCTGTGCATCACCAGGTGTGACTCAAAAAGCAAAAAATAAAATTTAAAAAACAAAAGAAGCTGTTAGCATTGACCACTGTTTATTCCCTTACTATGTTTCTTTATGTTCCACATATAAAAGAAAACATTCAACAATTGTCCTTCTTCCTCACTTCACTCTGCATGATAGCCTCCAGTCCGATACACATTGCAGGATCTATCTTAGAGCTGGGACTCCGAGCCAGGCTGTTTTCACTCAGGGCCCCCAGAGAACCCTCCCCGCCCCAAGGGACCCAGCCCTGGCAGCCAACCTCCACTACCCAACCAATTGCCACCACACTCCAGGCCACTTACCGGAAACATTATAAGACACTTCCTACCCATTTTCCATAATTACCACATCATATTTGATGGAGTTCAGACAGTAGGCGTTGAATCATAGAGTAATATGATTTGTTAAATATTTGATATCTATATACACTATATATATACATACATACACACACATACACACACACACACATACCTCTCGGAGAGCCCAGTAAGCTTCTGAGAATATCCTGCACACACGGACAGAGCCTGGCAAGCTACCCATGTCATATTTGATATGCCAAAATCAGTAACTATAGGTCTCATTCCCCTGACCCTGAAAGAGCCTCCAAGAGTTGGGAAAGATGAGTAAAGAGAAGCTGCTAAAATATTAGGACTGGGAGGAATAGAGATGTTACTGGTGCCCGCTCAAGTAAATTGACGATCAACAGGATGACAGTGATACAGTGACAGTGATCTTAGAGCTGAGTGTTCTATGGTGTTCATACACCTCTGTTTCTTCATCCATCCAGTTCTCTGTCCTTGGACACTTGGGCCATTTGCAGATCTTGGCTATTGTGAATAGCACTGCAGTCAACAAAGGAGTGTAAAGATCTTTCCATATTGTTTGTTTTTGTTTTGTTGGGTTTTTTTTTCTCTTGGGATTAGCTGTCAAGAAATGGAATAACTGGTTTGCTGTTTAGATTTTAATACCATGTTTTAGTGATGGCTATTTTGAGCTCTCCGTGAGTGAAATCACATGGTATGTGCTCTTGCCATTCTGACTGAGTGATCCTCCATGCATATACCTATAGTAATGGTGGTAGTTTCTCTTTTTTTGTTTTTCACTGCTATTTAATATGCCATTGTATGGCTAGACCACAATGTTTTTTGTTTGGTTGGTTTTTGGTTTGGGGGCCCACACCTGGCAGTGCTCAGGGCTTATTCCTGGCCCTGTGCTCAGGGATCACTCCTGGTGGACTCAGGAGACCATATGTAGTTCCAGAAAGCAAATTCAAGTCAGTTACATGCAAAGCAAGTGCCCTATTCACTATACTATATCTCCAGCCCCAGGTATACATGTCTGTTGGATATATTCCAAAGAGTCCAATGTAGGCCACTAAGTTTATGGGAACTCATTAAAGCAGCAATAGGAAATTCACACAATCACTTTCTAATATGTTTATGGACCATAGGGATATCCTCTCTTGTGAAGTGCCTGCCTAGTTGAGTGTTTTACATTTTTAATGACTTTTTCTTTTTCTTCTTCTTATAACATGTGTAGGATGTCCTTTACATATTATACATTCAAATTATTTATAGATTGTAGTATTTATTGGCATTCTCCTGCTCTGTTGGACTCTCATTGGACTCCTTGAGTAAAACAAGTTTTCCACTATTAATCAAGGCTAAAACATTTTTCTCTTCCTAAGTGTCTTAGATGGTTAGTGCTTCTTGTGAATTTTAAAAGGACCTTGCAACAAAGTCATAAAAACATTCTTCATGTTATCCTCTCTAAGCATTATTATTTTGACCCATCTAAATTCATCAATTGGCTATGATGTAAAGTAAATATCAAACTTGACTTTCTCCCTATTATATGACCAAGTAACCCAGCATTCATTATTTAAAGCATTCTCTTCCTTCAGAGTATTCCAGTAATACCTTGTCTGTGTGTATATATCGATGTCAATCATTTATCAATGCCTGTGTATGTCAATGTCTGCATATGGATAGGTCTATTTCTAGACTGTGCCTTCTCTCTTGCTCTGTTTGTCCATCTTTGCTCAAGGAATAGTTGACAAAGCGGACCTGGGAACACTAGCCTTTGATAAGCCTGTGGGTAAGGTTAGACTTGGCTGCAATCTGAGAACTTAGATTTGTTTTGTTTTTTGTTCAGTTTTACTTGGTTTTGATTTTTGGCAGGCATGGGGTGGGGGCAGCCACACCAGGCTGTGCTCAGGGATCATTCTTGGCAGGGCTCAGGAGACCAGATGCAGTGCCTGGGATCAAACTAGGGTCAACTGTATGCAAGGCAAGCCCCTTAGCCTCATACTACCTCTCTGGCTCTGGCTCTGAACTTCAATTTGGAAAAAGTAGAGATTCCTGCTCTCTCTCTCTCTCTCTCTCTCTCTCTCTCTCTCTCTCTCTCTCTCTCTCTCTCTCTCTCTCTCTCTCTCTCTCTCTCTCTCTCTCTCTCTCTCTGCTACACCCAGCAGTGCTCAGGGGTTACTCCTGACTTTGCACTCAGGAATTATTCTTGGCTTGAGGCACCATTTGTGATGCCAAGGATCAAACCCAGGTCAGTTGCATGCACAGTAAACGCCCTCCCCACTGTACTATTCCCTGGCTCTGCCTCTATCCCGCCATTTCTTAAGCTGTGCAAACCATCTAGCTATAGTTGAGCATTCGCTTTTCTTTTACAAATGTAGAACCTGGGTGCATATTGGGCAGGCCATGTGCACGTCAAGCCCCCCAGTAAACACTCTGGGCCCCAAGTCTCAGAAGAACTTCCCCGGGTGATTCTTTCACATGTGTCGCCATAACCTAGGGCTGGCGGTGGAAGGGTTACTCCCTTGGAAGAAGAGTTTTTAAAACTTGCACCTGGGATCTTCCCAAATTCACCTCCTTTGCCTTCTCCTTCGTCTGACTTGGCTGTTGGCTCATTTTACTGTAATAAATCACCCCCATGAGTTCCACCATCGGCTGAGTCCTCACTTGCAGAGACAGTTCTTGGAATTTTTTCTAGGGACCGTTCCAGAAGTGCTCAGGGGACCAGAGTACTCCCAGCAGTGCTCCGGGCCTGCTCAGTAGTGGGGGGCATGGAGACAAGGGGAATTCGATGCTGGGGATTGAATTCCAGGCCTTGCACAAGCCGGGCCTGTGCTCTACCGCTGAGTCATCTGCCCAGGGCCTACAAATCACGTGAGAAGAATTGATGTTTCTACACTATTATTGAATCTTTCAGCCAACTAACTGGATTTAACTGGTCTTCTTTCATTTCTTTTCTTTTACTTTTTTCTTTTTTAGGCATTTTTTTTTTCATTTTTTTGGCTTTTGGGGCTTTTTTTGCTTTGTTTTGTTTTGTTTTAGTTTGGGGGCCACACCCATTTCTGCTCAGGGATCACTTCTGGCTCTGCACTTAGGGACTCGGGGATCACTCCTGGCAGTGCTTGGGGGATCACAGGGGATGCTGGGAATTGAACCTGGGCTGTCCGTGTGCAAGGCAAGCACTCTACCCACTGTACTATTGCTCCAGCCTCTTTTCATTTTTGAAACAGCATTTTGTAAGTTCTTTTATTTTTGGTTAAAAAAAAAATCAATTATTGGGCCAGAGAGAGAGCACAGACCTTGCGTGTAGCCCAGGCTGATTTGATGCCTGGCACCCCACGGTTCCCTGAGCATAGTTGTGTGTGGCCCTGGATGGCCCCTGTGGGCCCCGACATCAGGACGTGAGCAGCACCCCCTCCTCAGGCCTCTCACTGACCTGCTGTCCAGAGTGACTGAGAATTGCACAGAGACAACTCCCAGGCCTCCTGGGCCCTGCTGGGAAGGACCCCCAAAGGTCACATAATAAATACAAAGATGAGTACTGGACCATTTCTGATGCTCGTAGAAATCCTATTTTATTCATATTGTTAATTTTTTGCATTTGTATAGAAATATACATGATTTTTTGGGGGGGTTATACCCAGATGTGCTCAGAGTTTACTCCTGGTGGGGCTCAGGGAATCAGCTGGGGTGCTGGGGGTTGAACCCAACTCAGTTGCGTGCAAGGCAGGTGCTAGAGGGATTAGTACTTTCTCTCTAGCCCCATCAATGCATCAATGATGTTCATATGTGGACCTATGTTCAGAAATTTTATAGATTCATTTATTAATTTTCATAATTTAACCTTTTTTTGAGCTGCTATGTAAACAAATCACATCATCCATAGATAACAAAGGTTTTGTTTCTGCCTTTTCATTCACTGTTTTGAGCCCAGTTATATTGTTCCAAGATTCAGATGCTGAAATTCTAATCTCCAGCATTTTAGGCTATTCCTGTGTCTGGGGACAGGGCCTTTTAAGAGGTCATCAAGGACAGTCGTGTAGGGCAGACATCAATGTGATTGTCTATTTTTTAAAAAAAATAAGTGGTAAGGGACTGGAGTGATAGCACAGCAGGTAGGGCGTTTGCCTTGCACACAGCCAAACCAAGTTCAATTCTCAGCATCCCATATGGTCTCCTGAGCACCACCAGGAGTAATTCCTGAGTGCAAAGCCAGGAGTTACCCTGTACATCTCCAGGTGTGACCCAAAAAGCAAATAAATAAATAAATAAATAAATAAATAATGAACTGGAGAGATAGTACAGCAAGGAAGGTGCTTGTCTTGCACACAGCTAACTCAGGTTGGCACTGAGCACCTCCAGGAGTGATCCCCAAGCACAGAGCCAGGACTAAGCCCTGGGCACCACCAGGAGTGATCCCTGAGCACAGAGTCAGGACTAAGTCCTGAGCACCTCCAGGCGTGATCCCCAAGCACAGAGCCAGTAGTGGCCCCGCCCCTCCCAAAGACACAGTCATGCACTGCTTACTGACTCTTCAGGCAGGGGTCACATCTCTATGTCGGCGTAGGGTCACACTTGGTGTCACATTCTGACAGTGACGTGGCCCAGAGATGTGTTTCTCAGCACCAATGCCCATCGCAAACACCTGCACATAGGGTCTTCTTGTTGGGTCTTGTTGTTTGTTTTTTAAGATTTTTTTATTGAATCACTGTGAGATAGGCCCTTATAAAACTGTTCATGATTAGGTTTCAGTTATGTAGTGTTCTAATGCCCATGCCTCCACCAGGTACATTCCCAGCACCTGTGTCCCCGGTTTCCCTCCCATTACCTCCACATCCCCCAATCTGCCTCTATGGCAGGCACTTTTCTTCTTTGTCTGTCTGTCTCTGTCTCTGTCTCTGTCTCTGATTCTGTCTGTCTGTCTGTCTGTCTGTCTCTCTCTCTCTCTCTCTCTCCTTTTGGGCATTGTGGTTTGCAATACAGGTACTGAAAGGTTGTCAGGTATATCCCTTTACCTACTTTTAACACTCAGTTCTTGTCTGGCATGATCATGATTATTTCCAATTATTAATGTCATTCTGGTTCCTTCTTTATCTTACCTACTCTCTGACACACACACACACACACACACACATACACACACACACACACACACACACACTTGTTGTTGATCCTAATCATTGACCAGTCCTCCTCTCCTAGCTCCTGTTTTCCCTGACTGTGGATATTAGTCATCTAATAGATAGATCACTGTCACTGTGGTCACTGTCATCCCGTTGCTCATTGATTTGTTTGAGTGGGCACCAGTAACGTCTCTCATTGTGAGACTTATTGTTACTGCTTTTGGCATATCCAATATGCCACGGGTAGCTTGCCAGGCTCTGCCATGCGGGCACAATACTCTCGGTAGCTTGCTGGACTCTCCAAGAGGGGCAGAGGAATCGAACACAAGTAGGCTGCGTGAAAGGCGAATGCCCTACCATTGTGCTATTGCTCCAGCTCGATAGATAATTATAGATAAATATAGATATATAGATATATATACCACAAATTAATGCAGTCATTCTATATCTGTCCCTCTCCTTTTGACTCATTTCACTCAGCGTGAAATGATACTCTCCATGTCCATCCCTTTATAGGCAAATTTCATGACTTCATTTTTCCTAACAGCTGTGTAGTATTCCATTGTGCAGATGGAAAGATTTTCCACGTTGGGTTCTGTCCTTCACGCAACCACATACAGGCTTTGGGGATACCCAATTCCCAAAGTCGGCTAGGATCATTAGGACCCCTCTGGAGTGACCACGGACTGTTCTCTGGCTGCCAGCTGAGAAATCTAAAGTGAGGAAGAAGTTAGCGATACAGGTGAGACAGAGGAGGGAAGCCATGAATGACCACCAGGTGCAGCCGCATTGATGGGGACGGAGCAGATGTGGGTTTCCCAGGATGAGGACATTTGGGGTCCTACGAGAAAAAAAGACCAGGTATAGGGGTAAAACGACCTCAGCAAAGAAATGGAGAAGCACATTTCTAGCTGGAGAAACGCCCATAGGCTGAAATGCCCTTCCATCCTTCTATGCCTGGAAGAAAAGAGAGCTGGAGGGGGTGAATATTCACCCCAAAACAAAGCAGGCCCATAGCAGTCCCCACCCTTCCCATTCCTCACTCACTGCACACAAAATAAATGCAAAACTAAAAAGAATGGCAGAATAGGGAGGACTGGGGAGATAATACAACAGATAAGGCACTTGTCTTGCATGTAGCCAACCCTGATTCAAATCCCTGACTCCATATATAACCCCTGAGTGCCACCAGGAGTGATCCCTGAGCACAGAGCCAGGAGTAAGCCCTGAGTACCACTGGGTGTGGTCCAAAAACAAAACAAAACAGAAAGGTGGGGGTGGCAAGAGGAGAGCCAGTCAGCCCCCTTCACTAAATACAGCTTTCCTTCTCCCACCCCCCAAATGCCCACCTTAGCTGGGGAGGAGGTGAGGAAGTACCCTTACTTTAATCAGTTTGGATACTTTGACTAAATCGAGACTCTTTATAATGTCAAACAACAACTGGGACAGAGAAAAAGCTGATCTCAGTCAATAAATTGGACACATTGAAAAGATAATTAGAAACTATAATGAAACACTACTAGGTGCCCATTATAATGGCTGTTATACAATAGATGGAGTAAACAGGTGTTGGCAAAGAGCTGGAGAAACACAACCCTCACATCTTGCCAGTGAGAACATAAAGTGGTGCAACCATTTGGAGAACAGATTGGCAGATTCTTCAACATATCAGTTAAACAACCCAGCCATTCCACATTCCGGTACCAACTCAAGATGAAAACACATGTTCACACAAAGCCCACTCCTATGAATGCTGATAGCAACTTGATTCATTCCCTAGTAATCCCAAACTAGAAATAGGTCTAAAGCTAATCGACTAATAAATGGATAATGTTTACTGGATTTATCCATATGATGAAATACAACTTAACTACAATCAATGATTTAAAAAGAACAAACCATTGTCATACACTACACCATGAAAAGACACGATATCCAAAGCATCTAAATAAAACTATATGCAAAAGATTGTTGTTTTGGGGACTGACTAATGCCCAGTGGGTAGGGCTCTTGCCTTGCATGTAGCCAACCTGGTTTGGATCCCCAGCATCCCATACGGTCCCCTGAGCACCACCAGGAGCCATTTCTGGCACAGAGCCAGAAGAAAACCCTGAGCATCCCTGGGCATATCCTCTTCCCCCAAAAAGACTCTTGGTTTCATTTACATGAAAGATCCAGAAAAAGGAAACCTAGGCATTTTCACATTAGTGGTCCTTTTAGCTGAAAGTGGAAGTGAGCACAGATCACACGTTGCCAGGAGAGCATGATGCAGCTCGAGGGTGGTGATGCTTCCTCAACTCTACAAACCAACTTGAAAGCACTGAATTACAAGTCAACGTAAACGTTTATTAGCCTATTTCTATGGCGTTGATGGTATGCAAAATTATACACCAATAAAGCTATAAAAAAACAGTCAACATGGGATCAAAGGTAGGGGAGTATAGATAAAACAACTTGGGTAATATGCTGGTAATCTTTGAAGCCAGACAACGGGCACAGGTAATTCATCATATTCTTGTGCTACTTTTATAGATGCGTTACATTCTTCATAGGGCCGAAGATATCCTACAGTGGGTAGGGGGCTTGTCGGGCATGTGGTGGGCCAGGCTCAGTCTCTGGCACAGCGTATGGGCCCCGAGCACCTCCAGGAGTCCTGAACACTGCTGAATGTGGACAAAAAGAAATAATAAATTTTCCATAGAGATTTGAGAGAGATTAGGAGAGAGGAAATCAAAACTTCTTTCTAAAGATGCTCTAATACATATTCAAGTAACACATGTTTTACTATACTTCATTTTCTTTTTTTCTTTATTTGTTTTTGTTGGGGTGGGGGCATATCCTGCAGTGCTCAGGGTTTGCTCCAGGCTCTGTTCTCAGGGATAATTCCTGGGGAACTCAGAGAGTCATCTCTGGGACAGTCTTCAAGCCCTGAACCATCTCTCCAGCTCCGGGATTTCATTTTTCAGTCAGTCCATGAATGTGACAAGACTCAGCAACCTGTGGAGATACAAGTGACTGATGATGAATTAGAGTTTCACTTATTTTCTGTGCCCGACAATGTAAACAGGCCTTACACAATTCAAAAAGCACAAAGTCAAGAAAGCATACACATGGGAGACTAACACTCAAGGATAGTAGAGACAAGGGCCAGGAGGATCGCTCCATGGCTTGAAAGCCGGCCTCACATACAGGGGGAAAAGGCAGGTGGGATAGAGAAGGGACCACCAAGTAAAGGATGCTTGGAGGACTCGCTCAGGATGTGAGATGTGTGCTGAAAGTAGACTATGGGCTTGACCCGTATTGCAAACCACAACACTCAAAAGGCGAGAGAAAGTAAAAGGGAATGTGCCTGTCACGGGGGAGGGGGAAGGGGGCAGGGGGAGGCTAGAGGGATACTGGGAACATTGGTGGTGGAGAATGGGCACTGGTGGAGGGATGGGTACTCAATCATTGCATGACTGAAACTTAATCATGGAAGTTTTTAAGTCTCTAACTGTACCTCACGGTGATTCATTAAAAATAAAAATTAAAAAAATTAAAATTAAAATATACATATTTTTAAAAAGCATATAGCAAAATGACACTTTGAAGTTTATCTGCTTGTAGGGGCCAAAGCAGTACTACAGTGGGTAGGGTGCTGGCCTTGCACATGACTGACCTGGGTTCGATCCTTGGCATCCCATATGGTCCCCTGAGCCTGCCAGGAGTGATCTCTGAGCGTAAAGCCAGGGGTAAGCCCTTGAGCACTGCTGGGTGTGAAACAAAAAACAAATAAAAGTTCATCTGCTCCTAAAGTGTCGCACACACACAAAAATATATCCTTTCCTTTTAAAAATATTTATAGATTTGCATAGGACAGTTATTCAAAACCCTTCACTATTTCAGACCAATTCAATCCAGCTGTGTCAATGAAAACCTTCCTTTGTTTGCCCAGCTACACCAAGCACAGTGGATTAAGAAGCCGAAGGAAGGTCTAGATTCATTAAATCTATGGCTTTCAATAAAGGGAAGAGGCTGATGGAGAAAAATTACTGAGGAATTCAATACAGGTTATATTGGAGTGTTTTTAAGATGTCATATTCCCCAATGGCTCAGGGACAAATGTTCGTGAACTGGTGATTGATAATTAGAGAAAGGAGCTTATCTGGGGGGGGGGGGGGGGGGGCTTGTCATCGAGTAGCTGATTGCGCCCTCTGTTGGAAGAATAAATGCCAATCACCAGTTAATTTAATTTTTTTTAACCAATTAATTTTGTTGTTGCTATTGTTGTTTGCTTGGGAGCCTTACCCAGTGATGCTTAGGGATGACCCCTGACTCTGCACCCAGGAATCACTCCTGGAAATGGTCAGGAGACCAAATGGGATGCTGGGGATGGAACCAGGATCAGTTGCGTGCTAGGCAAACACCCTACCCACTGTACTTAACTGTCTCTCCATCTCACAAGGTTCAATTTGTTTGTTTGTTTGTTTTGTTTTTGGGCCACACCTGGAAATGCTCAGGGGTTACTCCTGGCTCTGCTCAAAGGACTCTACGGGATGCTGAGGATCGAACCCAGGTCTGCCCACGTACGAGGCAAGCACCCTCTTGTACCCTCTGTACTATCTTACTATCTCTCCGACCCTTTTTTTAAAACTACTTTATTTTAGTATATAACAAAATTTTCTATCTCCAGCAGGCCTGATAAAGAAGCTAGTTAGAATTAGAAACTACCAGTTCAGAATTTATACATCACATCACATCTCCCGAGGAAGCAAGCTATTTATATAGCCTGGGTTCACACACACACACACACACACACGCACACACATACACACAAACACACAAATCTATAAATCATTTAATGTTTACAACCCTGTAAATATATCTGGAAAAAATGTCATTATCTTTACTTCCTTCCACTGTTTTAAACTCTGAAATAGAAATTCATTGTCACGTAGAGTCTGTCCTGCTGACTTCCTCTAAGTTTCTGATCTGGCGATTAGACTACTGGAGACCATGCCCCATTTGAAGGAACTGCCAAGAAATTTTACACACTACACTAAAACCTTCTTTAAAAGACAAATAAAAATAAATTGACGTTCCCAGACCATTAGGAAAGGTAGATTGATTCCACAGAGTCAACAATGCTGAAATCAAGAGACCCAAACTTTAACAACCAAACTTAGAAAAATGCCTGTCAAGAGGGCAGGCTGGGAGGTTTTCCTAGGGTCTGCCTGGGAAAGATAGCACAGTGGGTAGGGAGTTTGTTTTGCACGTGGCCGACCCGGGTTCGATTCCCAGCATCCCATATGGTCCCCCGAGCACCACCAGGAGTAATTCCTGAGTGCAAGAGCCAGGAGTAACCCCTGTGCATTGCCAGGTGTGACCCAAAAAGAAAAAAAAAAAAAAAACAGGGCAGGCTGGGGTCAGGGATGGGGATGGGAGAGATATGGGAGGGGCCCTGGGAACTCGGGTAGATAGACGTTGGCCCTGGGGGTGGGACGTATGCTGCAATATTGTGTGTCTAAAACTCAACTATGAATAACTTTGTAAATTACAGTGCTTTATTTTTTTTTAATGTGGAGGAGGGGAAGGAAAAAGGTTTATTTTGTATTTGGAATAAATTTTCTGGTCTGTTACAATGTATATTAAAATGCCAGTTTCTTCTGCTTAGATTCAATAAAGAAGAAAAGAAAATGCATGGTCAAGACTCACACTGATCTCAAAGTTAGTCCTCTAAATCAAAATATTTTGCTCAATCTTTCAAGTTTCCTAAAAATTCAAGATGTCTAAAATCATATTCTTAGCTAAAAATAGATCAAATCCTCAATGATCTCCATTCTGTAGATGTTTCCTAGAAGGTACAAGGTACCTTGTAGAGTGTGTCATCTTTGTCAGCTCGTATTCCTGCTCTTAAAATTCACATGCCCTGATTTTATAAACAGTTTTAAAAGGAAATAGAGCCGGAGTGATAGCACAGTGGACAGAGTGCTTGCCTTCCATGTAGCCAACCCAGGTTCAATCCCCAGTACCCTGTATGGTCCCCTGAGTACTGCCAGTACTACCAGGAGTGATCTCTGAGTGCAGAGCCAGGAATAAGCCCTGAGTACCTCTGGAGGTGGCCCAAAAACCAAAAAAAAGAAAAAAGTGTTCTCAAAGAGTCAACATACTTACCACCAGAGGGGGGAAAACAACTTTTGTGGTAACCAGGCAGACCCTAGGGAAACCTTCCACCCAGAACAATCTCTGTGGTTCTTGATCTGGCTTGCTGGCACCAAGTGCTTCCGGTTTCGAACTTCCACATGTGTGCTGATTTCTCTGCCCAACTTGCCCTCTTCCTTCAGTTCTGGAAGAAACCACGTAAAAGAGTCTGTGGGAAAAGCTGCCAGAGGGTCTAGCTTCCCATGACCTAAAGAAATGGAGGTGTGGGCGGGGCATCTTGGTGACAACAGAGAAAAAGCCATAACGGCAAAAGGGTGGCCAGCCCTCGTGAGAAAATCCTCCCCCCAGTCAGAGAAGCCAGCCATCTGGAACCCCTCACCCAGAAGCTGACATTTCTCCTAAGAACTGAGTCTTGATCCAGCCTGAAAATCCAGTTTAACAAGTGGCTCCAAACAGGAAGAGAAGACACTTCTTAGTGGGGTCGGGAGAACATCCAGGTGGCCTACTTCCAATTTCTATCTTTGCAAAATGTTTTTTAGTGTATGCGAAGCATCACCATAGCAATAATTCATGATTAAATGCCTGCATCTGAGGGGAGGTGGAGTTAAAACATATCTCACCAACAGAAGAGGGAAGATATAGAAGACGTTTACAGGTCTCTAGTATAAAAAGTCATAACCTGCATTTGTTATGCCTAAAATCCCTGAAATACTGTAGCATCTTTCACCGAAAAGCTAGCAGGTTTTGGTTTCCTGTTATATTTCCTAGACAAGAAAGAAGCACTTCTGTCCCCCTGTGCTCAGGCCCAATGTAAGTTTCACTGTGCCCAATAAAACAATGAAGGTTAAAATTCTGATTTTTCTCCCAACCATCTTCTCCCTTGGGGGCTGTCGCTATGAATAGGCAGCCTGGAACATTTCACTCTTTAAATGATTTAGCACCAACGTCACTAGGAAAAAGACATTATTTGCAGAGTTTATTTCCTAGGGTCTCAGGCTTCTGCGCACAGGTCTTCCTGTTGCTATTAAGGGCGAGTTTGTGACTTCCAGCATCCTCCAGCATCTTCCTCTCCCCCTCGAGTCCGGGGATCAGTTCTCCAAGAACCAGAATATTTGCACTCAGGAATCACTCCTTGGAGCAACTGTGTTGTTTGTTTGTTTGTTTGTTTGTTTGTTTGTTTGTGAGCCACACTCTACAATATGCAGGGCTTCCTCCTGATTCTGCACTCAGGAATCAGTTCCGATGGGGCTTGGAGGACCAGGTGGGGCCAGGGACTGAACCCAGCCACAGGTAAGGCAAGCGCCCCACCTGCTGTGCTATCTCCCTAGCCCCAAGCCGGAATATCTGAAGTCCCCTGGGGACAAAGCCCTTCTGCTGACCTACTCTGAAGGCTGTTGAGCCCCGAGATGTGGAGACTAGTTATTATTATCCGGCCTTAAGTCAACGAGGACTTGAAACTCCACTCAAGACATAACTCAGAGTTTTTTGGTTTGGGCTAATATAGGAGGTAAGATGCTTGTTTTGCAGGCAGCCAACCGGGGTTGGTCCCCAGTATCCAAAATTATTCCCTGGGGCTGGAGTGATAGCACAGCGGGAAGGGCATTTGCCTTGCACGCGGCCGACCTGGGTTCTAATCCCAGCGTCCCATATGGTCCCCTGAGCACCGCCAGGGGTAATTCCTGAGTTAAGAGCCAGGAGTAACCCCTATGCATCGCCGGGTGTGACCTAAAAACCAAAAAAAAAAAAAAAATTATTCCCTGAGCATCACCCAAAGTGATCCCTGCGTGCAGAGCCAGGAATGAGCCCTGAGCACTGCCAAGTGTGGCTGAAAAATCGAGAGAATTTTCTTGGTTTTGCTGTTGATTTGGGGGGAGGTCGTTGTTTGTTGTGGGGAGAGGGTGGTGTTGGGCCACACCTGGCAGTACTCAGGGCTTATTCCTGGCCCAGGGATCACGTTGGGTGGTCCTTAGGGGGCTGTATGTGATACTGTGCATTGAACTGAGGCCCGCTGTATGCAACACAAGCACTTTAACCCCTGTACTATATATCTCTGACCCCCACAACCCAAGGTTTAAGTGATCTGCCTCAAGAGATGCAGCCTTCATATAAAAATGCCAGAAACTTTGCTATTAACAAGTTCCCCCAATAAAACCAGGCAGCCTAATTTGTTGTAGTTTCAAAGTGGGGGATTTCAGCCTTGAAAAGTTCAAAGGATACTCTTTGGATAGTAGGTGCCAACCTGGTCTGCTCAGAGGGCAAAAACAAAAAACTCCCCCGTTCGACCTGACCTGGGCCTTTTTAAGCTGCCACCTCCCTCTCCTGCTGAGAGAAGGTCAGGTCTGTAGAACTGGTTATTCCTCCCATCTTTCCTCCATTCTCCCTGACGCGAAAGGAGAATCGCTGTGATGGAATGACGTCCTTTTGAGAAGTCTTTATTTCACAGGGCGGTGTGTCCAACTGTATCCTCGGGCCCGTTTCCAAGAACTAGAGCAACTAGCCTGCTGAGTGGCTAGGCTCTGTGCTCCCCTGGAAGAGCAGGAAAGAGACTCCCCTAGGATGCTCACAGGCCTCAGCTGCCCACCGTAGGACTGTTCCGGCCCCGTGACCACCACCAGGCTGTCTCCTCATTGGTGACATATCAATCATGGCCACCTTGCCTCACTCGGGGGTGGGTCCTTATCTCAAGAGTCACTGCATGAGGAAGCACTAACGCAGCAAAGTGTCCTAAGAATAAACCCAGGGCTGTAGCCATAGTGCTCGAGTAAGGCCATAGTACACGGGTAAGGCCATAGTACACGGGTAAGGCCATAGTGCTCGGGTAAGGCCACGGGTAAGGCCATAGTACACGGGTAAGGCCATAGTGCTCAGGTAAGGCCATAGTGCTCGGGTAAGGCCACAGTACATGGGTAAGGCCATAGTACACATGTAAGGCCATAGTACACAGGTAAGGCCATAGTACACGGGTAAGGCCATAGTGTGGGGGTAAGGCATTTGCCTGGCGTGCAGCCAACTTGTGTTTGATCCCCGGCACCACAAGAGGTGATTCCTGAGCACAGAGCCAGGAGTAATCCCTGAGCATCGCCAGGCATGGACCAAAAGCCAAAAAAAAAAAAAAAAGGAATCAACTCAGACTACAGTTTTCTAACATTTAATTTTTTTTGGGGGGGGGCAGAGAGATAGTACAGTGGGGAGGGCACTTGCCTTGCACACAGCAGACCTGAGTTCTAGCCCCATCCATATGGCATCCATATGGTCCCCCAAGCCCACTCGGAGTGATTCCTGGGTGCAAAACCAGGTACAAGCCCTGAGTACCTCTGATGTGGCCTAAAAATACAAAAAAAAAAAAATTTAAAAATTCTTTCCAGGCTGTCTCTCTGCCCATTTCACTGCACTCTAAGTGCCGGCCAGAACAAAGAACTCAGAACTCAGCTAGGGAAGCAGGAACGGAGGTTTTACCAAGTTGAAAGTCGCTGAAGGAAGATGAGGGCAGCCCTGCCCAGAGAGGCTGCTCTGGGTTCAAACAGACTAATTCATCACCGAGCTAGAGCAATAGTACAGCGGGCAGGGTGCCTGCCTGCACAGAGCCGATCGGGGTTCATCCCCAGCATCCCATAAGGTCCCCTGATAATCACCAGGAGTAACCCCTGCCATTGCTGGGTGTGGCCCCAAAACAAACAATAATAAATAAATAAAATTTTCTTCTGGGCCCAGAGAGATAGCACAGTGGGTAAGGTACTTGCCTTGCATGTAGCCAACCTGGATTCAAAACCCGGCACCAGGTATGCCCCACCCCCGCCCCGACCACTCCAGGAATGATCCCTGAGCACCACCAGGTGTGGCCCCCAAATCAAAACTATTAAAATGAAATAAAACCGGGGCTGGAGTGATAGCACAGCGGGTAGGGTGTTTGCCTTGCACGCGGCCGACCAGGGTTCGATTCCCAGCATCCCATATGGTCCCCTGAGCAAGGCCAGGGGTAATTCCTGAGTACAGAGCCAGAAGTGACCCCTGAGCATCGCTGGGTGTGACCCAAAAAGCAAAAAAAAAACAAAAAAATAAAAACATAAAATGAAATAAAACCAGTTTCTGGCACTCTCCTGAGGTTTCCCCTCTTCTCTTCCCCTTTCTCCTCTTCCTCCTGCCGTAGGGAAGGGCCCAGCAGAGGAAAGACCATGACCAATCGGCAAAGAGACTCTGGACACCAGCCTTGTCCCTCTGTGGCACTGCCTGTCCTTTGATGCTATTTCCAATGTCTGAAGTCAGTGGCAGGAAGTGGTTTCTGCCTGTCCTGTCCACAGTCTCTTTACAGCTCAGGACAATGTTCCCGCGTGGACCAAGTGACTTTAGGACCGAGCAAGGCCCAGGGTTCCCCTCAAGGGGCCAGTTGCCCCCACCTGCTTTTCTCAGCAGCAGGATAGAGAAGGCCACGGTGGAGGCCGGGCGCAGAGCGGAAGGAAGAACGGGGTCGGGGCAGGCGTTGGGGCAGGGGAGTTTGAATCACAGGCTGTAAATCACCCCCTCCCTGCCCATACACAGGAGCCAGCCGGCAGGCAGAAGACCCGGCCAGGCCGAGACATAGAAATGAATAACGCCAGCACCTCTGAACAAAGAGGAAAAACAATGTAGGTTGTTTTCTTTTGTTTGAGTTTCTACCCGGGCAAGAAAATATATATTGAGTGTGTATGGCTGCCAACGGAAACTTCTGGAATTTTACTTGCTAGTCTTAAAGGAAGTTAAGTAAATGCTGGTGTGTGTGTGTGTGTGTGTGTGTGTGTGTGTGTCTGTGTGTGTCTGTCTGTGTGGTGTGTGTGTGTTTCTGTCTGTGTGTTCTGTCTGTGTGTCTGTGTGTATGTCTGTGTGTCTGTCTGTGTCTGTGTGTCTGTATGTGTGTCTGTGTGTGTTTCTGTATGTATGTTTTTTCTGTCTGTCTGTATCTGTGTATATATCTGTGTGCATGTTCTTGTGTGTGTCTGTGTATCTGTGTCTGTCTGTCCTGTGTCTGTGTCTGCGTGTCTGTATGTTTCTGTCTGTCTGTTCTGTGTGTTGTGTCTGTGTGTCTGTCTGTCTGTCTGTTTGGGTATGTCTGTGTGTGTCTGTATATGTGTCTGTCTGTCGGTGTCTGTATGTGTGTCTGTGTGTTTCTGTGTCTGTGGTGTGTGTCTGTGTCTGTGTGTCTGTGTGTGTCCCTGTGTATGCATGCTTTCACTTTGGACTTTAAAATGATGACCAAGTGAAACAGTTTCTGGGTTTGTGCTCAGGGGCTCTTGTCAGTTTTTGTTTTGATTAGAGAAATGTAGAGAACGTGACATTCTCGGGGAGGAACAGGAGGGAGATTCTGGGAACAGGAGTCGGAACACAGCTGGAAAGCCCCCTCAGGTTCCAGCCTGTGCACATACAAGAGACTGCGACGGGCAGCGGGCAGCGTCCAGCTCCCCGGTGAATCATGCAGCAGGACTGCAGAATACTTCCTGCCAGCGTCCACTGTGCGTCCAGGGCGCATTCCTGGCAAACGCCCATTTCAACTCTCGTACAGCCACGCAAGGTCCTGGAAGGTCATTGTGCCCACTGTCTGCCAAAAGAGTTTTGAAGAGATGTTTCTGCTTATTTGGGCGGGGCACACCCTACAATAGTAGGTGCTCATTGAGGGGAGGGGCATGTAGTGCCACGGATCAAACCTCGGCCTCCTGCATGCAAGGCACATGCTCCAGCCCCTGGGTTACCGCCTGCCCCTTGAGGAAGGTTTTGTTTGGTTGGTTTTTTGTTTTGGGGGATGTTTGTTTGTTTGTTTGTTTGTTTGGGAGAGTGTGTGTGTATGAGAGAGAGAGAGAGAGACAGAGGCAGAGACAGAGACAGAGAGAAGACAGAGAGACAGAGAAAGACAGAGAGCCCATGAGAAGGTTTTACTCTTTGGTGTAAGGTTTTGGTTTGGTTTTGGTTTCAGGAGCACACCCAGTGGTGCTCAGGGCTTACTCCTGGCCCCGCACTCAGGGATCACTCCTGGAATGGCTCGGAGAACCATATGTGTCGCTGGAAATCCAACCTAGTTCTGCCACATGCAAGGTAAGCGCCCCACCCCCTCTGCTGTCACTTTGGCCCCAGGTTTTACTCTGTGATATTCAAATGATTCCCACCTCCTGCCTCAGCCTCTTGCCAATCTCTTGGAGATCTGACACAGGAATGATGCCATTTGGGTGCAGAACAAGGCAAGGTGAGTCAGCTGCCCTGAAGAGCTTTCGGAAAGATGGCACAGCTTCCAGCAGACCCCCCTCCCCGCAGTGGGAACCTGAGTGAGGAGGATGCACCTCCCCGCCCGTCTGCTCTCTCTGCTGGCCCTCTGTTTGCTTCCTCAACAGAGACGGACACCATAGTGTCCAGAGGCAGCCTTCAGTCGTGCCCCTGCGCAGAGAGGCAGCGGGCTGGTGGGGAGGGTCCTCATCCAGACACAGCAGGTCTTCACCTGCTCCGGGACCCTCCCGCTGATGTAGGAGATGGGGAGAGGCCCATGGCAACAATTTACAATACTACAAATAAATGTCACTGTCACTGTCATCCCGTTGCTCATTGATTTGTTCAAGTAGGCACCAGTAACATCTCTCATTGAGAGACTTATTGTTACTGTTTTTTGGCATATCCAATATGCCACAGGTAGCTTGCCAGAATCTGCCATGTGGGCGAGATACTCTCGGTAGCTTGCTGGACTCTCCGAGACGGGGGGAGGAATTGAACACAGGTCGGCCGCGTGAAAGGAGAATGCCCAACCGCTGTGCTATTGCTCCAGCCCACAAATAAATGTAATATTACATTTATGGATGGAATAAGACCAATAGCCCGATGCTAGAAAGAGCCCCTATTGTCAGGAATCTCCCTTTACTTACTTTTAAGACTCACCTCTCGGTATCAATATTGCACAGCACAATGCCCAAAGGGAGAGCGAGACAGAGAAACAGAGACAGACAGAGACAGAGACAGAGAAACAGAGACAGAGACAGGCAGAGACGGAAGCAGAGACAGAGAGCAGTGCCTGCCATAGAGGCAGGCAGGGAGTGGACAGTGGGGGTGATGGGAGGGGCCCTGGGGACACAGGAGCTGGGAAGTGTGCACTGGTGAAGGGGTGGGTGTTGGAACACTGTATGGCTGAAATACAATCATGAACAGCTTTGTAAGGGTCTACCTCACAATGACTCGATAAAATAAATAATAAAACCAATTTTTCTTGTAAATGGCCCACCTTGTGAGCTCAGGCCTGATAAGATTTTCACGTGGGCGCCAGCAACAGAGCCAGAGCAGGCTGGACCCCCTTCGAGAGATGCTCCAGCAGGAAGAAAAGATCAAGAAAGGAGTTTCAAAGAAGACCATCAACCACTCCCAACTCTACCCCTTGGCAACCTCCCTAGCAACGGACATTTGCCCAGGTAGAAGCCCCGAGTGGGGGCAGGCTGGGAAAACCCTGGAAAAGACACCTTGAACAAACCCGAGAGAGGTTTGGCACGCGCACACATGTGTCGCCCGCATCTCCCCTCTTGAGACATGGACTTTCATGCCTACTGCTGCGGAGTGTAGAGACACCCTCTCCGTCCTTGGAGAAGCCCGCGTTCTCTCTTGAGCGCATCGCTCAAATACAAAGAGCTTGAACTTAGGGGCGCAAGAGAGAGACAGCTCAGGGGACTGGAGTATGTGGAGGAGGCCTGAGCTCAGTTCCAGCACAGCGCAGTTACCCGAGTACCCCAGAGACAGCCATAGCCCCCCGGCACCTCCGGGGTGTACAAAAAACAAGGAAAAAAAGTTTGAACTTAGATGTCAGGGGAGAACAGATGAGGTCAATTTTCAGCTCTCGTGCTTACTACATTTATTGCCAGTCGCTTCTGGGAAATGCAAAGACGATTGTTAAACAAAGGCTCTTTCTCTGTAGTATTTATACCGCTTTGGAGTATTTATACTACTCTACTAATTCTGCAGTCTAATAGTTTAAGTATTTCAGAATTCAGGAATACCGTAAATTCTGGTGATCTATCTGGCAAATGGGATGTCTCTGTAGGAAAATGACTTGCTCCTTCGGCTATTCCCCAGACACTGGTATTCTAACTCAAGGATAGAAACCCTCTGGGTGGCCAAAGAAATAACACCGAGGTGAGGTGTCTGCCTTGCATATTCCCATTCGAGTTTGATCCCCAGAACCACGTGTGCTCCCCAAGCACTGCCAGAAGTGATCCCTGAGCCCAAATTCAAGAATAAACCCTAATCACAGAAGGGTCTAACCTAAAACCCAATGCCCCACCCCCCACCAAAGAAAAACCCAAACTCTATCAAAGATGCCCACCCCCTCTCATCTTCAGTAGGCCAGTACACCTTTCTAACGAACTGGATTAAATCTTTCTTTCTTTCTGTATCTCTGCTGCTTGAAAGATAAGACATCTAATAAGCACCTGTCAGCTGAATATATACATCAAGAAATGCATCGTGGGGACTGGAGTGATAGCACAGCGGGTAGGGTGTTTGCCTTGCACGCGGCCAACCCGGGTTTGATTCCCAGCATCCCATATGGTCCCCTGAGCACCGCCAGGAGTAATTCCTGAGTGTAGAGCCAGGAGTAACCCCTATGCATCGCCGGGTGTGACCCAAAAAGAAAAAAAAAAGAAAAGAAAATAAATGCATCGTGAAGAGACTGGAGAGGTAGAATGGGGGATAAGGCATTTGCCTCGCACATGCAGCTGACCTGTGTTCAATCCTCAGCACCTCCTACAGTGCCCCAAGTACCACCAGGTGCAGCCCCAAACACAAAAAGTAAAGTTTCAACTTTAAACAGAAAGTTTTTTAAAAAAAAAAAAAAAAAGAAAAGAAAAGAAGAAGAAGAAATCCACTTGGGCTTGAGGTTCAGGCCACTGCTCCCCACACCGTTAGGATTGGAACCTGCTGGTCATAAATGCTCTTTTTTTAATCTAAGAAGGAACAGCTGGAATATGGGAGGAAATGATGAGATTACAGGATTTCCGGAAAAGTTCATGATCAACAACATTATATGCAAGGGGTCTTTATAAACAGCACTGGTATATTTTACATCAATGCCTGACATGACCTTTTGTGCTTTTTGAGCTACCTCAGTTACGGTAACATCAGAGAAGGTAGCCAAATCATTTATCATAAATTGAAGTGCTTTCCTTTTCTTGTGAATCAATACTTGAAAATCAATGCATGTACCAAACTCAGATACACTCAGAGATGCTATCAAAACACAGATGCATGAGGAGTCTATATACTCTTATTTATATTCATATATGTTATATATGAATATTCCCTATCTCCTCTTCTTTATATATGTTGCACTGGGCCAGAGTGATATCAACAGACTTGAATCCCTTTCTCAGTGTGAAAAAGAATTGTTTAACCATGTTTGCTTTGTGGGGGGAGAGCTGTTGGGCCACATCTAGCAGTGCTCAGGGCTCACTCCTGACTCTGCACTCAGGAATCGCTCCTGGCAGAGTTCGGGGAAACATATGGGATGCCGGGGATTGAACCCAGGGTTGCATGCAAGACAAAGACACATTGTAACACCACTCTGGCCCAAGCAATGTGAAAAATTGTTAAGTGAGTTAAATAAAAATGGGGTAGGGGGAAGAAAACAATCCACAGGGGAAATGTCACACTTCACAGGACTCCTCTGAATTTCTTTCGCTTGAGCGTTTCAGAGCTTGTATTCACTCCTCATTCCAGCCTACACCTTTCTCAGGAGAGTCTCATCAGCACTTGGAATAAATTCAAGCTGCGGGTCCTCCCTTTCGTGGGCACTTGTCTTTCATCTGATTGCCAAATAAGATTTAGAGCCTCTAAAATAATTTCAGACATCAGGAAAATGGGGGAGAGTGAAGGAAGTAATCGTAGAAAGGTGACTTCTCGATTCTGCAAGGCTTATACCACCCACCTAGGGTTATTTCTACTCAGGACACTTTAATTTTTATTATGGTGGCAAGGGGGACACTGCTGATGGTGCGCAGCCAGGGGCCACACCTGGCTCTGTGCTCAGAGGACCACATGCTAAGAAGGCCCCTTAAACTCTGTGCTATCCTGATAACATGACACTTGCCATAGCCATGCCACCGCACGCCGCACCAGGCTGTTTCACCCAGGGCGCCCCAGAGGGGCGGGTGAGAGTCCTCCCCACCCCAAGGGACCCAGCCCCGGCAGCCAAAAGCCTCCAGAACCAACCACCACCACCTCAAGGCCACTTCCCACATGCTCAGGCAGAGCCTCACGGACTAGTGAACCTATTCCTGAACCTCGTGGCCTCGATCCATAAGACACACCCTATCCATACTCCAAGAGTACCGCACCACATTTGATGGAGTTCAAACAGCAGGCAACCAATCATAGAGGGAAATATATATATATGGATATATATATCCATATGGATAGATATGGATATATATGACATCCACTACCTAGCCACCGAGTTAGATGAGTTATATGTGATACTCCTAGCATAGCTCTTTTGATTCCTCTTTGGGATACCCAAATAGCGTTCTCATCCTGTTTGCGTAGGGCCCAGGCCTCTGAGGCATTTGTTAGTGCAGGAAGAACAGTGAAATCGAAAAGATGTGCCCAGAGTCGGAGGTTCTTTGTTCTCTTAACCACTTCTTCGACCCTCTTGAAGGCATTCCACGCTGCTCTCTTTCTCCTGCGCAGTTCTGGCACCAAGTCATTCCTCATGTTGATTTCTCGACCCAGGTACACATAGCTGCTGCATTCGGAGATGTTCGTTCCATTGAGAGCAAATGGAGCTTCAGGGACTAGTTCGTTTTTCATGAGCATTTTCTTCATGAGATTCAGCTGCAATCTGACCTTTCCACACTTGTGGTCGAAGTCAGCCAGCATTTGTGCCGCTTGGCTAATGTTTGGTGTTATGAGAACGATGTCATCAGCGAAGCGGAGGTGGTGTAATTGCTGACCGTCTATCTTCACTCCCATTCCTTCCCATTCGAGTCGTCGCATGATGTTCTTGAGGGTGGCACTGAAGAGTTTCAGTGAAATGGTATCACCCTGCCGCACCCCTCTCTTTACATCAATGATCATTTCCTTGTAGAATGTGAGATCCTGGTGGTGAATCCACAATACAGCTCCCAGAGGATTTTGATATACTGAGTTTGAACACCCTGTCTGGCTAGGACTTCCAAACACTATCCACTACCCAGCCACCGCCAGGCTCCAGACCGCTCTCTGGACACTTGGGCCGAACCTCACATACGAGTGAAGCCCTGCAAAACCAGGTAAGCAGAACTTTGCGACCTTGAACTCTAGGTTCAACGAGACCCGGAAACAAGATCCTCTGTCTGCCTCCTCCAATCTCCGGTATCTGAGGGAGGGGTCCAACCCAGACGCCCCACCCTACCCAAACGAGATAAATACCTCACCGGCCGACCCCCACTACATCCACTACCCAGCCACCGCCACACTCCAGGCCACTCTCTGACACACCATAAGACAATACCCATTATTCCCCGCACCATATTTGATAGGGTTCAAATTTGGTGTGAACCATGGTAACATTCCTAAGGGCAATTGGAGGCCGCCCTAAAAGCTTCCGTCCCTCTCAGAGAGCCCGGCAAGCTACTGAGAGTATCCCGCCCGCACGGCAGAGCCTAGCAAGCTACTCGTGGTGTATTTGATATGCCAACAACAGTAACAACAATTGGCCTCATTCACCTGGGGGGGGAAAGAGCCCCCAATATGGCAGCATTAAGAAAGATGAGCAAGAAGAGGCTGAAAAAATTTCGGGGACGAACTAGACTGCCAAAACGAAGAAAGACTAAAATGATTGTCTGTACTTTCAACGCTCGTATGCTGGCATCAGAAACATCCATCGAGGACCTGATGATGCAAGCACAGAAGATCAAGTACGACATCATTGGTCTGACCGAAATGAGGAGACATCAATCACATCACGCCATTTTCGACACTGGAGATGAATTGTTCCTCGGAACATGCGACAACAGAGGTGTCAGTGGCATTGGTGTCAACACAAACTTGTCAACACGAACTTGGCCATGAGCATTGATTCATTCGAATGCCTAACAACCCGAATCGGACAATTACGCTTGAATAGATGTGGCTCACTGCCTGCAGTTTCTATCTTTGTTGTCTACACACCAACTTTCAACTACAATGAAGAAATTGAGAGATTCTACATAGAACTGGAGAAGTTCTATAAAGAAGACCACACCTTCTACAAGATCATTGTTGGTGATTTTAATGCCAAGATAGGTCTGAGAAGGTCACCCGAAGAACTCCACATTGGGACCCAATGACCTAGAATGGAACGATCAGGGCGAGAGACTGTCTGAATTCATCATGTTGACCAAGACCATCCATGGTAACTCACAGTTCCAGAAGGCCGAACCTAAATGCTGGACATGGGAGTCTCCCGGTGGACAGTTCCACAATTAAATTGACCACATCATATTCAATCGGAGGTTTTGCCTGACTGATGTCACTGTTGTCCCAAAATTCCAAACGGGATTGGACCACCGTCTCCTTTGTGCGAAATTCTACTTCACAGAGCGGGGAGAAAAGTCTGCAAAATTTAAGTCTAAGAAGGCAACTCCCAGAATGACCACCAACTGGGAGCTTTTTAGCACTATTGCAGCAACGTGAGAAGATGCCGTCCTTGACAATATCAACGAGGAATACGATCAACTGGTTCAGCACCTCCATGACTGTGCGAGGAATGCCGAGAGTGAGAAAGCCACAAACAGACAATGCCTTCGGAAACTCTCGAGCTCATTCGTCAACGTGGTTTGGCACGAGCCTCAGGCAACCACAAGCTAATGTCCGAGCTCACAAAGCTGTGC
Source organism: Sorex araneus (assembly GCF_027595985.1). Lineage (NCBI taxonomy): Eukaryota > Metazoa > Chordata > Mammalia > Eulipotyphla > Soricidae > Sorex > Sorex araneus. Next base: position 181,576,355 of record NC_073305.1, read on the forward strand.
AGAGATGTGATAAAGGAAGACCTCAAAGAGGGAAGAGCAGCAGTGTTGGCCAGTGCAGCAGAAGCCGGGAAAGGTATTCGCAGTGCTCGCCTGTCCTTCGCCAACTACAAGCCCAAGATGACTACCCTCCGAACGTCCCGATGGATCTATCACATCTTCCAGTAAGGCAATGGAGAGGATTATTCACAACTTCTACTCGGATCTCTTTGACAGCCATGTCCACCTGCCCACATACCAAATTCTGCAGGATGGATATATCTTTCCCAACATCCTCCCTTCTGAAATCCGAAATGCCATTTCGTTGGTAAAGACTTGAACAGCACCTGGTCCGGACAAGGTCAAACCCGAACACCTGAAGAATCTGCCACCAGTACTCATCAATACACTGGCCCGACTCTTCACACGCTACCTGTCTTAATGCAAGGTTCTGTCCCAGTGGAAAACCAGTAGGACTGTTCTGTTGTACAAGAAGGGAGACATCCACGACATCGGCAACTATCGCCCAATCTGCCTGCGGTCTGTCATCTAGAAGTTGTTCACTCGTGTCATCCTGAATAGAATAGGCAGAACACTAGACAAAGGACAACCATGCGAGCAAGCTGGGTTCAGAAGGGGATTCAGCATGATAGACCATATCCACATAATGACCAGACTCATTGAAGTTTCGAGAGAGTTCAAGATGCCACTCTGTCTAACGTTCATCGACTTAAAGAAGGCCTTTGATTCTGTTGAGACTGAAGCGATCATTGAAACCCTAACCAAACAGGGCATTCAAACTCAATATTTAATTTATTATTATTTAATTTATTAATCTATCTATAGCTTTTTGGTGCTGCTGCTGCTGTTGCCGGGGACATAGATCTTCTCCTCCTTGATGACTTCAAGCTGGTCATTAATGACTTCACATATCACATATGACCACCAAAGAGAGAACTCTTAAGCCCTGAAAATGCAACAACACTGAAGGACGTGAAGACGCTGGTGGAGCAGTTGCACACCACACTGTGCATCGAGCAGCACCAGTTAAACAAGGAGAGGGAGCTCATCGAGAGGCTCGAGCACCTCAAGGAGCAGCTGGCACCCCTGGAAAAGGTACAAATTGAGATTAGCAGGAAATCCGAGAAGAGGACCACTTTGGTACTATGGGGTGGACTTGCGTACATGGCCACACAGTTCGGCATTTTAGCCCGCCTGACCTGTGAGAATCTTCCTGGGACATCATGGAACCAGTCCCTACTTCATCACTTATGGAAGTACCATGGCAATGCATGCTTATTTTGTAATGACACGCCAGGAATATGTTTATCCAGAAGCCAGAGACAGACAATACTTATTATTTTTCCATAAAGGAGCTAAAAAGTCACGTTCTGACCTAAAGAAACACAATCAACTCAAGGATGCAATTGCTCAGGCATAAATGGACCTTAAGAGACTGAGAGATCCATTACAAGGTCATCTGCCCCTCCGTCAGACTGGTGACAAGGATTGATCTCTCCTCGGAGCCTTGCACCCCAGCAGGAAGAATGCCTGTCTCTGATGATTGCCAGAGCAGGGCAGAGGAGTTTTAACCTTTAACTAGAAAATACCAATAAAAGGGATCTTAGAGAAGAAAGAAATGGCGAGATCTAAGGATCAGGCTTTGTGGACTAAAAGCTTCAAGGTCTTAGTGAACATTGTCTTAATCAAGCATCTCAGTTTCCGAATGAAAAATGATGCAATTACATAGCTGAGAGATTCAAAAAATGAAAATTATGCCGGGGACGGGGGAGAGGGGGGCGGGTGTTCATTTCTTGCCTCTTCTCTGCAGGGTCAGCAAAACAGTAACACACCGGCACCCCACTCTGCTCTACTTTTTTTTTTTTAATTTAACTTTTCTTATTTTTGACATAGAGTAATTGAATACCAGAAAATCAAATCCTGAAGATAAGTGGGTGGCAGATTCTGAGTCCAACAGTGTTTATTTTCTATTGGACCCTGCAGAGTTTGCAGGAGTCTCTCCTGCCTGTGCCCATCTCTGACCATCTCTGTGGTAAGCCCTGAGCACAACCAGGTGTGGTCCAAAAGAAGGAGAAGAAGAAGGAAAAAGAAGAGAAGGAGGAAGAGGAGGAAAAGAAGGAGAAAAAGGAGGAGGAGGAGGAGGAGGAAGAGGAGGAGAAGGAGGAGTAGGAGAAGGAGGAGGAGAATGAGAAGGAGGAAGAGGAGGAGGAGGATTAGGAGGAGAAGGAAGAAAGAGGATGAAAAGGAGGAGAGAGAGAGAGAGAATGTGAGGATATCCAGTGGCCCCGTGTCCTCAGGCTCAGGACAGAAAAGAGGAGCCGTGTGTAGGGAAAAGAGATCCAAGTGACCTGACGACAGGCGTTTTTTGTTTGTATTTGGTCCTTTGTGTTTTGGCTCAAACTTTATTTCTTGCAATAATGTTCAGGCCAAACAACGCAGTCTATATGCACCACAATATAGACCCTGAAGGAGGCAAAACCCCAGGGGACAGGGAAAGTCGACAGTCGACGGGGATTTTCTTCCTTTAGGGGACAGGGTGATCATCTCACTGGGTGACACCCAGGCTTATTCCTGGCTCCGTGCTCAGGAATCACTCCTGTCAGTGCTCAGGGGACCACACGTGATGCCCAAGATCAAATCAGGGTCGGTGGGATGCAAGGCGAGTGCTTTCCTTCCTGCACTACCTCTCCAATCCCTAAAAACATTTCCTTACGTTGACACACCTATGCACAGTGATTTTAGTATGTTATTCGCACCTAAGACAATGGGTGAGGAAAAATAAAAGCTAAGAGGACTTCAAAATGATCATCTTTACTTAGTTATTGGTTTGGGGCCCGTGTCCATCACTGCTCAGGGCTTCCTCCTGGCTCTGTGCTCAGGGATCACTCCTGCAGCTCTCAGGAGACCCTCGTGGAACTGGGATCAAAGCCAGGTCAGCCGCATGCAGTGCAGGGCCCCCGCCCACTGGGCTCTCTCTCCAGCCCAAAATGGTTCTCTGAAAGAGAACGCATAAGAGGTAGTATATACTCTGCTCTGGGTAGCCCACTGCCCAAAATCGGGGTGCATAATTCCTCGTCATTTGCTTTTGGCACTCTCTCTCTCTCTCTCTCTCTCTCTCTCTCTCTCTCTCTCTCTCCCCCCCCCCTTCTCCTCTCTAATTCCAAATCCTCCTGATAATTAGTGTCTTCTCTCAATAAAATAATTTTATTTCATTTTTTTAAAAGTAAGGCTATAATTTGGGTGACTTGACACACATTTTCATGTGTTCAGTCTGGGTTCAGTCCCCAGCACCATACACACACACACACACACACACACACACACACACACACGCATGCATGCACACGTACACAAACAGGTATGCACACACACCTAAAGCTTTTGTTAGTGTATACTATATATTTTTTTGCTTTTTGGGTCACACCTGGCGATGCTCACGGGTTACTCCTGGCTCTGTCCTCAGGAATTACTCCTGGGGGTGCTTGGGGGACCATATGGGACGCTGGGGATCGAACCCCGGTCGCCGAGGTGCAAGGCAAACGCCCTACCCGCTGTGCTATCGCTCAGGCTCTGTATACTACTTTAGCTTTTCATTTTTAACTCTGTAATAAATTAGAATCAGCTGAAAGTCCTGCGTAACCCCCCACCCCACCCCCAGCCCCCTGGGCTGAGGCAGGTCACCCCCGCAGAAGGCAGGGATCTGGTGTCGCGCTGAGCCCCAGGGAGCCGTGCCTGGATTCCCGCACACCCAGAGCCGCAGGGTCACGGGCTCTGCTCAGCTTCTTCATCTCTACTCCCCTCCCCGCACTGACTTGCCCAGAGCTGGTTCTTGGTCCAGAGCCAACATTCAACTCCTGCTGGGTGCACAGGGAGCACCAGACAGTCCCTGAGCCCAGACAAGGAGCAAGCGATGAAGCCTGAGCCCCAGGTCCGCCCCCTCCCGCCCCCCTGCCCCCCCACACACACCTGTGCATCCGGCATCCGGGGACAGTCTGGTGCTTTATGATGGCACTTCCGTCTGCATCCCTCCGCCTCATTCCCCCAATTCCAGGCTGACTGCACACCCCCCTCCAAACTCAGCCCTGCAGGCGCACGGGCAGCCCCCCTCCCGAACCCTGGTTCTGTGCCTCCGCAGAGACTTCATTTGAGACCAGGAGCGAATTTTTCCTCCACCCCTCCCCCACTTCCCCATCTCTGAAGACGCTCTTCCCACCCACCCCTTCCAAGAAGAGACTTTTTTTTTAATTGAATCACCGTGAGATACAGTCACAAAGCTTCCATGTTTGAGTTTCAATCATGCAATGATTCAACACTCATCCCTCCACCAGTGCACATTTTCCACCACCAATGTCCCCTGTATACCCCGCCCCCATTTCCAACCCTCCCGCTGCCTCCATGGCAGACAATTTCCCCCATACTCTCTCTCTGCTTTGGGGCATTATGGTTTGCAATACAGACACTGAGAGGCCGGTATGTGTGGTGCTTTTTCTCCTCTCAGCACACGTCTCCCATCCCGAACCATCCCTCCAACCACCACTGACTCAGTGATCCCAAGAAGAGACATTTTTCCTTAGACACTTTTAGCAACAAAAAGATGCCCAGAGACCAGTCTTACCCCAGAATGAGAACCCTAAGGCTCGTATTCCGGGGCTGGGGAGGACACAGAAATGCAGACCCTTGTCTTACAAGTGCTGACCCTGGCCTCATAAATGGTTCACTTAGCACCATGAGAATGTGGTGCTGTGTGTGTGATTCAAAACATAACCCCCCACCAAAAAAAATTTTTTTGTAATGACACCTGGCCGAGCAACATCTTATAGCCTACTTCTCCCTCTAGGAGAACCAACAGGCTACCAAGAGTTTCCTACCCACATGGGAGAGCCTCACAAACTCCCCATGGCATATTAATATGCCAAAACCAGTAACAATGCTGGACCTCATTCCCCTGATCCTGAAAGAGCCTCCAATGCAGCATTGTTGGGAAGGACAAGTAAAGACAGGCTGCTAAAATCTCAGGGATAGGATGAATGGAGACGTTACTGAGACCGCTCGAGAAATTTGACAATCAACAGGATGATGATGATGATGATGATGATGATGATGATGATGATGATGATGATGATGAATGACACCTGGCAGTACTCAGGGCTTTCGCCAGGCTCTGTGCCCGGGGATCACTCCTGGTAGGGCTTGGGGGACCCTCGGTGGTGCCAGTTATTCAACCCAGGTGGACTGTGGCCAGGCAAGCACCTACCCACTGTATCTGGCCCCTCTCACTTCTTTGGTTGTCACAGAAATACCTAACAGTTGTGGGGAGTTTTCCTTTGAGCTCTGCACTGTGACGTAAGTAGACATGGGCTGGTGAGTAGACATGAGCCTGATCTTTAGTGCAGGGAATGGAGGCACCGAAAGTTAAATCGTCTCCCAGTGCAAAAAAAAAAAAAAGTAAATTTTTAAAAATCTGTGATTCAGGGACTGGAGAGTTAGCACGGCAGGTAGAGCGCTTGCCTTGCGCGTGACCCACCCGGGTTCCATCCCCGGTACCACATATGGTCTTCAAACTTCATCCCTGAGCACGGAGCCAGGAGTAACCCCTGACGTTGCTGGAGATGTCACACCCCACACCCCCAAAAAAAGTCTAAAATCGGTGGTTTAATCCCCGTTCTCACTGCAGAATCTCATCAAAGTATCGCTTTTAGGATAAGGAAACATAAGAATGCAACAGGAGAAATCCAACCAGGAGGACTTACACGGCAGGTGGAATGCTCTTCTAGAGACGTCTCTTCACGGTGAAGATGGTGGAGTGTCAGGGATGAGGAGGGGTTTTTGTAGTTGTTGCTGTTTTGCAGGAGGTGTGTGTGTGTGTGTGTGTGTGTGTGTGTGTGTGTTTAATTAAATCACCATGAGCTATACAGTTACCAAGTTGTTCTTAATACCCAAAGACCTGGAAAGAAGGGCCAGGAGGACTGGTCGGTGGTAGGAAGCTCACCACAAAGGGGGCGGGAGAGGGTAGCTAGGACCGTTAGGACAGAGGAGGGACCACTGTGACAATGACAGATGGAAATGAGCACTCAGGACAAGAACTGAGTGCTGAAAGGAGGTAAAGAGACATACATGATAACCCTTCAGTAACAGCACTGCAAACCACTGCCTCAAAGGAAAATGAGAGAGAGAGGAGAGAGAGCGAGAGAGCCAGAGAGAGAAGAGAGAGCGAGAGAGAGAAAGAGAGAGCGAGAGAGAGAAGAGAGAGCGAGAGAGGGAGAGAGGAGGAAGGGAGAGAGAGGGAGAGAGAGCAAGAGAGAGGAGTGAGGGAGGGAGAGAGAGGGAGAGAGCGAGAGAGAGAAGAGAGAGAAGAGGGAGAGAGAAGAGAGAGTGAGAGAGAGGGAGAGAGAGCAAGAGAGAGGAGTGAGGGAGGGAGAGAGAGGGAGAGAGAGGGAGAGAGAGCAAGAGAGAGGAGTGAGGGAGGGAGAGAGAGGGAGAGAGCGAGAGAGAGAAGAGAGAGAAGAGGGAGAGAGAAGAGAGAGAGTGAGAGAGAGGAGGAAGAGAGAGAGCGAGAGAGAGAAGAGAGAGTGAGAGAGGATGGAGGGAGAGAGAGTGAGAGAGAAGAGAGAGTGAGAGAGATGAGGGAGGGAGAGAGCGAGAGAGAGAAGAGAGAGCGAGAGAGGAGGGAGGGAGAGAGAGAGTGAAAGAGAAGAGAGTGAGAGAGAAGAGAGAGTGAGAGAGACGAGGGAGGGAGAGAGCGAGAGAGAGAAGAGAGAGTGAGAGAGATGAGGGAGGGAGAGAGCGAGAGAGAGAAGAGAGAGCGAGAGAGGAGGGAGGGAGAGAGAGAGTGAAAGAGAAGAGAGTGAGAGAGAAGAGAGAGTGAGAGAGAAGAGGGAGGGAGAGAGCAAGAGAGAGAAGAGAGAGCGAGAGAGGAGGGAGGGAGAAAGAGTGAGAGAGAAGAGAGTGAGAGAAAAGAGAGAGTGAGAGAGATGAGGGAGGGAGAGAGCGAGAGAGAAGAGAGAGCGAGAGAGAAGAGAGAGCGAGAGAGATGAGGGAGGGAGAGAGAGCGAGAGAGAGGAGGGCGGGAGAGAGGGAGAGAGGGGAGGGAGAGAGAGGAGAGAGGGAGGGAGAGAGAGAGGGAGGGAGGGAGAGAGCGAACGCGGAGAAAGGCGATGGGTTTGAAGCGCAGCGGCTTGCCCGCTAGAGGTCACTGTCTGCGCCGCGGGGTTTGCGCGGGCGGCGCGGGGGGACGCGGGCAGCACCCAGAGTATCCAGCAGAGGGCACCCCAACCCCACGGATCCCGCGCTGCGCTCGGCAGCTCCCTGGCGTGGGGGTCTCTCGCCGAGGGGCTCCTCCGAGGCCCTGCGGGAAGGCGAAGGAGCAAGATAGGATGCTGGAAGTGACCCGGTGTTTACGGGGGGCGGGGCAGGCCCGGGCGGGCCGGGTCGGAGGCGCCTCCAGCAAACATCAGCGTCCCCCTAGGACTAGGGATGCAAAGGAGCCCCCCAAGCCTCCTCCCTCGCCCTGAGCCCCCCAAGCCAGGCCCCGGGTGGGCCGGGGGCTTGAACTCCGAGGACTTTTGTCCTGGCGCTGCAAAGGCCAACCTGCATCTCGGTTGAGCAGAAGCAGCGGCTCCTGCTCCCGACACGACCTCTGGGGTGTCCCCCCCGCCCCCTGCTCCCCCGGGACCTCAGCAGGCCCCACCCGCTCCCATCCCGCTTGCAGTGTTGATGCACTGACCCCAAGGGTCCCACGCCTGTGTGGCGGCCGCGCTGCGGTGCTCGAACCCTCAGCCTGCTGCTCGCTGCGGTCCTGGCACACCTGCTCCCAGGGAGGGGACCCTTGCTGGGGACCACGGTGGGGGGGAGGGGGGTCCCCGCCCCTGCACGGCGCTTCCCCGCAGCTGGTGCGATGCAGCCGGGAGCCGCGGGTGGCTGTGGGGAGCCCAGACAGAGGAGCAGCGCGGGGGGGGGGGGGGCACAGCAGAAGCGCCAGGACGATAGGACAGCGGGGAGGGCCTTTGACTTGCAGGGGTCCAACATGGGTTCCATCCCCGACAGCCCCTAAGGCCCCCTGAACGCCACCCGGAGCGATTCCTGAGTGCAGAGCCAGGAATAACTCACCCCTGAGCCCTGCTGAGTGTGGTCCCAAAATAAAAACAGCCAAAAAAATTGATGCCTGGTGGTGATAGAGGAAACTGAACTCTCGGCGTGCACCCCAAATGCCGTTTATACCCTTATCCTAGATAGCACGCAGCTCCCGCTCAGGGATCAATAGAGGGGGTCAGAGGGGTCCAAGTTAAGAGTGGGGCTTACTTGGGGGTTCTTTGGGGGTGGGGGGAAGGGGGCGCACCCAGCAATTACTCAGGGTTTGCTCCTGCTCCACCCCGGTGGTGCTCAGGAGACCATACGGGGTGCCAAGGATCGAACCCACGTCCACCGATGCAAGGCAAATGGTCCGTCTGCTGCACTCCAGACCCCACAGTCTATGTTTCAACTCTCCGAGGCCACAGAGTGCCGGGTTTCTAACTCGGGGTTCCCTGCATACAAGATGCCCCCTTAGCCCCTATTTAGTCTCTCTGGCCCCGCAGTTTGTTATTATTTTGTTGTTGTTTATTTGGGGGACAAATAGCACAGCGGGTAGGGTGTTTGTCTTGCACGCAGCCGACCAGGGTTCGATCCCTCCGTCCCTCTCAGAGAGCCCAGCAAGCTTCCCAGAGTATCCTGCCCGCACGGCAGAGCCTGGCAAGCTACACGTGGCGTATTTGATATGCCAAAAACAGTAACAACAAGTCTCACAATGGAGACGTTACTGGTGCCTGCTTGAGCAAATCGATGAACAATGGGACTACAGTGCTACAATTATTTGGGGAGACCATACCCAGCAGAGTCTCTTGCCCCCTGCCTGGCTGTCTTCACTGGGCCCCTCGGAGCAAGGCGAGTTGAGTTTCCCTTCCTGCAAGCAGAGCCTCAGCCTCCAAGCCTCCTCGAATGGGGACTGGGCCTCCTCCTCCTCCTCCTCCTCCTCCTCCTCCTCCTCCTCCTCCTCCTCCTCCTCCTCCTCCTCCTCCTCCTCCTCATGAGACAATGATGGGTCTCATTCCCCTGATCCTGAAAGATCCTCCAATGTGGCACCATTGGGAAGGATGAGTAAAGAGAGGCTGCTAAAATCTTATGGCTAGGACGAATGGAGACATTACTGAGACCACTCGAGAAAACTGACAATCAACGGGATGATGATGATGATGATGATGATGATGATGGTGATGATGATGATGGTGATGATGATGATGTTGATGATGACACCCGGCAGTGCTCAGGAGCTCCCCTGGCTCTGTGCTCAGGAGTGCTCAAGGCCATATGTGATGCCCGGTGTACAGAGCTTTATACAAGGGGCTTGCCTGGCATGGGGCCGGCTTACCTCCTGAGCCATGTCCCAGCTCACCCACTTTGTTATTTTCAAGTATTTTCGAGTACTGTCTTACTGTCCACAGAACCCAGATTTTGCAATACCCTAGAATTTTGCTGAGGACTGAATTCAAGACCAATCAAAAAGCATTTACCAGGGCAGGTGACTCGGGGAGAGACTGTGTCGTGGGTTTGCGCCCCAACACCAGAAACACTGAGAAAGTGATCATAGAGGCAGAGCCTGGTGGCAGATCCTCAGAGATTGGGTTTCACACCTGACCCAGGGTCTCAAGATCAAATTCTCATCGCTGCAACAACAGCTCAAAGTTGGAGCCACTGAAATAACATATTCCGCCCCTTATGCTGACACTGCTGTTTCTGTGGGTTAATGCTAAGGGCGTCCTGGTATTGTCAATCAAATGCCATTTATCACGAGCCTGGGGATGTTTTCAGGAGGAACACTAAAAGCTAATAGCTGGCCACATACATGCCCTCCAAGTGACCAGTAAGTCAGGTGGCCACTGATGACGCAGGTACAAGATTCTTCCTAATAAACAAAGTGGAACTGCCCATTGTGTGTGTCCGCGACCTCCACTGTCCGCCAGCAAAGCTCCGAGCTCAGCCGCCCTCCACCCAAACCCTTCTCCCTTTTCCTGCCATTGCTTTCGTGTGTCTTCTTGCAATTTTTTTTCTTTCTCTGCCCATGGCTAGCCAGCGGCAGAGATGGAAACATGCCTTTTTTGAAAGTAAAAAGAGAAATAAAACACAAAACAAACAGATGAAACTCTTGCCAAGGTCTTTCTCTGCTTTCCACCCAGGTAAGCTCTTGGAATTCAGATGTCTGTGACAGGCATGTTTCTTGTTAATTATTGTGGAGCGGAATATCAAAGGAAAGCGCAGAGAATACTAGACAAGATCACTCCTCGATGAATGACTTTCTTTTTTCTTTTACTCTTTTTGTTTGTTTTGACTTGGGGCCACACCCAGCATTGCTCGGGAGTTACTCCTGACACTGTGCTCAGGAATTCCTCCTGGTGGTGCTCAGGGGACCATAGATCGGATGCCAGAGATCAAACCCAGGTAAACCACATGCCAGGGAAGTGCCCTCCCCGCTGTGCTAACTCTCTGGCCCCAGCAATTAATTACTTTCTTCAAACCAAGACCGGACTCGCTGGCAGGGCTACTCGCATTTTCCTTTAGCGACTTTCAGCGTGGAGAAAGTCGGGGCCGGAGCGATAGTACAGCGGATAGGGCATTTGCCTTGCATGTGGCCAACCCGGGTTCAAATCCCAGCATCCCATATGGTCCCCTGAGCACCGCCAGGAGTAATTCCTGAGTGCAGAGCCAGGAATAACCCCTGTGCATTGCTGGGTGTGACCCAAAAAGCAAAAAACAAAACAAAACAAAAAAAACCAACAACAACAACAACGTGGAGAAAGTCTCCACTATCACTTCCCTGGCTACCTCTGAGTTCTTCATTCCGACTTGCATTTAGATTGTAGTGAAACGGGCAGAGACAGCACGGTGGGTTGCAGTCTTTGCCTTACCTGCCACAGCCCCAGGTTTGATCTCTGGGCTACAGATCTTCTCCTGAGCTCCACTGGAAGAAACCTTTGAGCACTGTGTCCGGAATCTTGTAGCTGCTGCATTCGGAGATGTTCGTTCCATTGAAAGCAAACGGAACGTCAGGGACTAGTTCATTTTTTATGAACATCATTTTGGTGAGATTCAGCTGCAGTCTGACCTTCCCACACTCACCATCGAAGTCAACCAGCATTTGTGCCACCTGGCTAATGTGTGTTGTTATGAGAACGATGTCATCAGCGAAGTGGAGGTAGTGTAATTGCCGACCGACCGTCTATCTTCACTCCCATTCCTTCCCATTCCAGTCGTCACATGATGTTCTTGAGGGTGGCACTGAAGAGTTTCGGTGAAATGGTAACACCCTGCCACACCCCTCTCTTTACGTCAATGATCGCTTACTTCCTTGTAGAATGGTGAGATCCTGTTGGTAATACAGCTCGCAGAGGACCGTGATGCACTGAGTTCGAACACCCTGCTTGGCCAGGGCTTCGACGACCGCTTCAGTCTCAACAGAATCAAAGACCTTCTTTAAATCGATGAACGTTAGACAGAGCGGCATCTTGAACTCTCGCGAAACTTTAACAAGCTTGGTCACTCTGTGGATATGATCGATCTTGCTGAATCATAATGCTTAGATAAGCATAAATATTTTTTATTGTTGTTTTTGGACCTCACCTGGCTGTGCTCAGGGCTTACTCCTGGTTCCGCACTCAGGGGATCATATGCGGATCAAACCTGGGTCAGCCACAAGCAAGGCAAGTGTCCTACCTGCTGTACTGTACTCAGGCCCCAGACAGACACATTTCTGAATCTTTATGTGTGTTCCAGGCTGGAGCGATAGCACAGCAGGTAGGGCGTTTGCCTTGCATGCAGCAGACCAGGGTTCAATTCCTCTGTCCCTCTCGGAGAGCCCGGCAAGCTACTGAGAGTATCTCACCCACATGGCAGAGCCTGGCAAGTTACCCGTGGCATATTCAATATGCCAAAAACAGTAACAAGTCTCAGTGGAGACATTACTGGTACCTGCTCGAGCAAATTGGTGAACAATGGGACGACAGTGCAGTGCAGTGTCCCTGTCAATCCTTAGTAATTTTAACTATTCTACAATAAGCTCTGTTCTCTATTATAAATAACATGGCAGAAAAATTTCTTGTTTATGTTTCTTTTCTTTTTTCTTTTGAGTCACACCTGGCGATGCTCAGAGGTTATTCCTGGCGGTGCTCATGAGACCCTGTGGGATGCCAAGGGTCTAACCCAGGTCGGCTGTGTGCAAGGCAAACACCCTACCGCTGTGCTATATATCACTCTGGCCCCATTGTTGATGTGTCTTAAAGGAAAGGAGTCATCTTCTCCAGGGAATAGATCTGGGTTTCTTGTTTGTTTGTTTTGTTTTGTTTTTGTTTGGGGGCCACACCCAGAGATCCTTGGAGATTCCTCCTGGCTCTGAACACAGAAATCACTCTTGGAAGTGCTCAGGAGCCCACTGGGCTATCAAACCTGGGTCAGTTGCAGGCAAGGCAATCACCTATGGGCTGTGCTATTGCTCTGGTCTCTTGGGGGGGAAAAGATCTATAAACAGAATTATTGAGTCACAATCTGTGACTATTCAGTCTTACCAGTCCGTGACATAAGATGTCAACTTACTTGTTCAGTTTACACTTCCCACCATCAAACTATCACAGTTCCCCTTTCTTTAAACTTTGATATCACTGTATCACTATCATTCCATTGTTCATCGATTTGCTCGAGCAGGTGTCAGTAATGTCTCCATTTGTCGCTCTCGAGTGCTAGTGTAGCCCGATGGCATACTGCGGGCTCTTTCAGAAGATCAGGGGAATGAGAACCATCCTTGTTACTGTTTTTGGCATATCGAGTGCGCCACGGGTAACTTTGATATGTAGGAGACAATAGATAGTGGGGATGAAAAGCATCTCTTTAGCCTCCCTGTTCTGAAATTGCACCCATGTGCAATGATGGCTTTTGCATCCATTTTTCTTGCTCTTCTCCATGACCCTTCACATCTGAACATCTGAAGCAGCAGAACCTTCAGACCTGGGAAATTCTTTTGGGTTTTTTTTTTTTTGGCGGGGAGCTTTTTGGGTCACACCAGGCAATGCTCAGGAGTTATTCCTGGCTCTGTACTCTGTACTCAGGAATTACTCCTGGCGGTGCTTCGGGTCCAGATGGGATGCCGGGGATTGAACCCGGGTCGGCCGTGTGCAAGGCAAGAGCCCTCCTTGTTAAGCTATTGCTCTGGCCTACCCCTGGGAGAGTCTCGTCCCTGTGCTTTCTCCTCTCTCTCCCACCCGTCTTGCAAGGCGGCACAAGCTGAAGTTATGACCTGCACAGCCTGGTCAGCACCTGCACCATAACCCCAGCTGTGGGACCATCGAAGTGATCCTCTCAGACCCTGTCTTGCCTTCCCATCTCTCTAAGCGCCACTTCCCGAGAGTTCTCGTCAACTCTTCCCGTGGGCTCATGTGTCGCTTCTTTTGTTTGGAAAAACTCTTCTTCTAGGATTCCTTTTATTTTTAGGGCATCCTCTTGGATTGCAGACCTAGCCTTTTATTGATGGAGCTTCTGAATTTATTCATTTTGAATTCCTTCTCTCCTCCCTTGCCTCCATTGTTGTTGATGTTGTTGCAATAATTTTAAAGGTCTCTCTCTCTCTCTCTCTCTCTCTCTCTCTCTCTCTCTCTCTCTCTCTCTCTCTCTCTCACACACACACACACACACACACACACGGCAGGGGAAGGGTGTGATGTGCTGAGTCATAGTACACTCACACCCTTGTTCATCACACTCACAAGGCTTGCAGTCCTGTTATATGCGGTGCCTGCACAAATGCTCACTGTGGTCATGCTCATGGTTGACGCACCCAAATTACAGTTGTGGTGCTCATCAGGGTCACAATAGTGCTCATGCCTGTGCTCACCAGTGACTGCATTTCCAGGCCATGGATGGCACTTACACATTTTTTTCAGTTGCGGCACTAAACTAAAACTTCCAGAGTTGCAACCCCTTGTGGTTCTCACACACCTGATTGCCATGTGGCCAGAAATCTCTCATGGATTACAAACGGCAGAACTGGCAGGTTCTGGGCTGGAGCGATGGCACAGCGGGTAAGGCATTTGCCTTGCACGCAGCTGACCTGGGTTCAATTCCCAGCATCCCATATGGTCCCCCGAGCACCGCCAGGATTCCTGAGTGCATGAGCCAGGAATAAGCCCTGTGCATCATCGGGTGTAACCTCAAAAATAAAAAACAAAAACTGGCAGGTTCCAACAGCAGGTTCCAACCATAGGATGGTGCCTGGTGCATGTGGGACTCCAGGGATTCAAACTCACCACCACAGACTTGGAAGGCTGCCAGGGTACTATTCCTCCAGGTCCAGGTCTAGGCTTTTAAAGAAATCAGTTCGAGAAAAGCAAAACATGGTCCTCTTCTGGTCAATGGTTGGTCAACAGTGAGGGAGATGGAGGATATTTAAGATAGAGGAGGACCCATATGACAATACTAGCTGGAAATGATCACTCTGGACAAGAACTAAGTGTTGAAAGGATAGACATAACCTTTTAGCATCTGGGCCAGAAACCATAATGCCTACAGTGAGAGAGAGAAAGAGAAAGAGAGAAGAGAGATGCCAGGCAGAGAGGCAGGCTGGGGTGGGGGGTGGCTTGAAGGGGTGGGAGGGAAACTGGGGACACTGGTGCTGGGAAATGAAACTGGTGGAGGGATGGGTATTGGAGCATTGTATGACTGAAACCCAATCATGAACAGTTTTGTAATGCTCTATCTCACTGTGGACTGGAGCGATAGCACAGTGGGTAGGACACTTGCCTTGTATGCGGCTGACCCGGGTTCAATTCCTCCATCCCTCTCGGAGTGCCTGACAAGCTACCAAGAGTATCCCGCCCACACGGCAGAGCCTGGCAAGCTACTCGTGGCATGTTCAATATGCCAAAAACAGTAACAAGTCTCACAGTGGAGACGTTACTGGTGCACGCTCAAGCAAGTTGATGAACAACAGGATGATAGTGCTACAGTGCTATCTCACTATGATTTAATGACAATAAATAAACAAAAGCAAAGCACTGTCATTTTTTAGCACTTGTCCCGTTATTCATTGATTTGCTCGAGCGGGCACCAATAATGTTTCCATTGTGAGATCTGTTGTTACTGTGTTTGGCATATGGAATACTCTCAGGAGCTTGCCAGGCTCTCCAAGAGGGAGGGAGGAATCAAACCCGGGTCAGCCACATGCAAGGCAAATGCCCTATCCGCTGTGCTATCACTCCAGTCCAAATAAAAGCAAAACAAACAAACAAACAAACAAACATGGTCCTCCTGCATTGTCTGAATCATTGCTTGCTTCTTGGTGGGTTTTCCTGCTTGTCCCTTTGCTCCTGTTGTTCACTGCAGAATTGGCAGGGCAGGTGGGATCCTGGTGTGGTGCCGAGTTCATTCACCAGCTGTGCTTTGAGCTACACAGATGGGGAGTCACCCCGTAATCCAGAGTGCCAAAGCTGCCGCCTTTCCTGCAGAACTTTCATCTTGACTCTGAATATTGTACATTAGAATATTTGCTGGGGTGGGCAGGCAGTGTCGGGGATAGACCCAGCAGTGCTCAGGGGCTTTTCCTGCCTCTTACTCAGAAGTGCCCCCCTGGTAGAGCTTGGGGGACCGTATGTAGTGCCAGAGGGAACCACGCCCGGCACTTAGCTTACCCCGATACTATCTCTCTGACCCCCACTTTAATATTTATTCTTTAGAGAAAAAATAATGGAACGCCCCAAAATACATGGGCTGTAGAGATAGTGCAGGGATGAAGGCACTTTCCTTGCACATGGTTGATACCTGGCACTATACACGGTCCCGTCAGCACCACCAGGAGTGATCCCGGAGCACAGAGCAAGGAGTGAGTCCTGAGCACCTTTGGGTGTGACCCTAAATCAACAACAGATAAATCAATCAAAAACAAACAAACAAAAGCAAGCGCTTGGTCGTTCCTCACTTGAGTTTCTTTCATCCTCTGGGTGCCTCTGCCCGGGATTCTGTGTGGTAGCAAACCTCCCTCCTGCCTTCCTCTGCTGGAGCTGGGCTTGCGACTTCCTTGGCCACTATTGTTGTGTTCATTTTCCATCTTCGCCGAACCAGTAAGAAATCATGGTTCAAGTTTCTTTTCCTTTTTTTTTTCCCCCCCGCTTTTGAGTCATGCCCGGCGATACTTAGGGGTTACTCCTGGCTCTGCACTCAAGAATTACCCCTGGCAGTGCTCGGGGGACCATATGGGGTGCTGGGAATCAAACCTGGGTCGGCTGCGTGCAAGGCAAACGCCCTACCTGCTGTGCTATTGCTTCAGCCCCCTTTCTTTTCCTTTGTGGTGATGATCGTATACATTTTCCCCCAATTTTTCAGTTTCTCCATTATTTCCTTACTGAATCCCAAGGGATTCAAGAGACAACGGTTGAGCAGCATGAGTGCAGTCCCCCAGTTTGTTTTGTTCTGTTTGGGGGCCACACCCTGTGGTGCTGAGAGCTTACTCCCAGCTCTGCGCTTGGGGTTTACTTTTGGCCAGCTCAGGAGACCCTATGGAATGCCAGGGCTGGAACTTGGGCTGGCTGTGTGCCAGGCAAGCACCCTGCCTGCTTTATTGCTCCCAATGCCCCGGTTTACCCAGTTTAATTAAAATCTCTAATTAATTTGAACATTAAGAGGAACTTTGTACCCCAACTTACAAATCTCTTGCATCACTTGGCACAAAACTGAAACGACTACCACAGTGACATCAGGAAATCAGTACCTAAGCGAGTTCAGGATTTTGTAGAGAACACTTCAACTAGGACGGGGCACAGCATTTGGGGGAAGGGAACCCACAAGGAACCCACAAGGTGCCCAGAAAATCAAGCTGGAAAAAGGGACGACAAATGGGAGGGGGAAGTACAGAGGCCAGGGCACTGCATGCATGGAGCTGACTTGGGTTCAATCCCTGGCATTACCTATGTTCCCCAAGCTACATTAGGAGTGAGCCCCGAGCACCACAGGGGGTGGCCCAAAAGGAACAGAAAGAAGACAAAAGGCAGGGGGCTGGAGCAATAGCATAGTGGGTAGGGCGTTTGCCTTGCATGCGGCCGACCCGGGTTCGATTCCCAGCATCCCATATGGTCTCCCAGCACCTACAGGAGTGATTTCTGTGTGCAGAGACAGGAGTAACCCCTGTACATTGCTGGGTGTGACCCGAAAAGAAAAGAAAGAGAAAAGGCAGAAGAGAAAAGAAGAGAAAAAGAAAAGGGACAACTGTCAGCCTCATCACAGATCACTTCTCCCTCTTTCAAGGCAATCGCTGGGGAAAATTAAACTCGCGTGAAGTTTCCGATTGGGCTGCGTTGGCTGGTTACGGGGCCACACAGGCAGTTCATGGAGGCTGCCCTTGGCTCAGTGTCTAGGGTCACTCCTCGAAGTCCTCAGGGGACCATATAGTGTCAAACATCAAACCCAAAGTATGTTCTCCAGCCTTCTGGGCGGTCTCTCGGGCTCCAAGTTTCTGGTTGGTTGGTTCATTGTTTTGTTTTTGTTTGGGGGCCACACCCAGCAGTCCTCCGGGCTTCCGCCTGGCTCTGCACTCAGGGACCACACCCGGCAGGGCTCAGTTGACCATATCGAGTGCCAGGACCAAACCAATGTCAGCCCCTCTGAAAAGTCAAGTATCTTTAACCCCTGAGCTATCATTCTTTGCCCCCTCCACCCAAGAGAAATCTGCAAAGGCAGTTCTGAGTCACTTCCCAGTACTCTGGTCCTTCTGGAGCGTGAGATGTAATGAGAGAATAATTCTATGTTGTCACCCCCGTAGCAAATGCAAATGAGTGTGACCTGGGGCTTGACTGTCCCCAAGGTACTAAC
This sequence comes from Sorex araneus, assembly GCF_027595985.1. Lineage (NCBI taxonomy): Eukaryota > Metazoa > Chordata > Mammalia > Eulipotyphla > Soricidae > Sorex > Sorex araneus. Next base: position 181,594,226 of record NC_073305.1, read on the forward strand.
CCAGAAAGTTGTTATCAGATATACAAAAACTCTCTGAAACTGTACAAAAGCTTTGGTGTTCCCTCTGAGCTCAAATGTCAACGTCTTTAAAATCTCGTTAGGTTCCCTCTCAGTGGCTTCTAACTAACCATCTTTGTCCGTTTTTCTTCCTCTAGAGACGGGGTTTGGGCCTGGAGCCACAGCAAAGTGGATTATCTGTCTGCCTTGCATGAAGCCAACCCGCGTTCGAGCTCCCAGCATCCCATTTGGTCACCGGAGCTCTGCCAGGAGTGACCCCTCAGCACACAGCCAGGAGTGCCCATGAGTATTGTCAGGTGTGGCCCCAAGACAAAAACAAAACAAAAAAGACCCACAGAAATGAGGACTTTCTCCTCCCCTTGGGGATAGGTCAACACTAAAAGTCCTTATCTACCTGTCCTGTGTCAGTCCTGAGTATTTCCATGACATTCTAAAGAGCCATTTATAAAATATTATTATCTTAACCTGATCAGTGGACTGGAGCGATAGCACAGTGGGTAGGGCGTTTGCCTTGCACATGACCAACCTGGGTTTGATTCCTCCATCCGTCTCAGAGAGCCTGGCAAGCTACCGAGAGTATCCCGCCTACACGGCAGAGCTACCCGTGGCATATTCAATATGCCAAAAACAGTAACAACAAGTCTCTCAATGGAGATGTTACTGGTGCCCGCTCGAGCAAATCAATGAACAGGAAGACAGTGCTACCGTGGACTATAGAGTAGTCGACCAGATAACTTTATTTATTTTATTTCAAGTTGGAATATAGAAGGAATTTGTTTCTATCATATTTTCAGAAGCCACATCACGAACTTATATATTCTTAAGGTTAACAAAGTCACTAAAAGACACTCAATGGTCAAGACTCTGGAACAAAATGAATTACTGGTAGAGCCCAAATTCAAGGCGACACCTGAGTATTAAATCAATGTCCTAGCTCTAAACCTTTTTTAAAAATAAAAATAAAAAAATTTAAGAAAGAATCGATAATGGAATTCAAGATGCTTGGCTCTGGTTTCCTAGGTCTCACTTTTTCATTTCCCATTTCTGACTTGCTTAAATATTCATGGAGGATTTTTCATTCTTGAACGTGTTCCAACTTCAGGGTTTAAATATAGAATCTCTGATGAGTAAGCACTTAACTAGAGTTTACTCCTAAACAGTCCTGCCTGCCCTTTCTCACTTTAACATTGAACTTACACTACATATTTTTCTATTCCTTTCCTAACCAAATAAAACGGAACACTTTAAACAAAAAAGTGTCTGTTCTTTATAAATACTTTTGATTAGGGACCAATATTAAAAAATCATATATTGGGGGTGGGGGTGGGGCAATAGTACAATGGGTAGGGCGTTTGCCTTGCACTCGGCCGACCTGAGTTCAATCCCCGGCATCCCATATGGTCCCCCAAGCACCACCAGGAGTAATTCCTGAGTGCAGAGCCAGGACTAATCCCTGAGCATTGCTGGGTGTGACCCAAAAAGAAAAAAAAATCATATTTTTTAAGAAATGGTTGAATAGGTAAGATTTTTTTTAATTGAATAACCATGAAATAAACAGTTACAAAGCTGTTCATGATTGGGTTTCAGTCATACAGTGTTCCAACACCCACCCCTTCATCAGCCTGTATTTCCCACAACCATTCTCTCTCTCTCTCTCTCGCTCACTCTCTCTCTCTTCCTCTCTCTCTCTCTCTCTCGCTCTTGCTCTCGCTCTCTAGCTCTGCTCTCCCTCCCTCTCTCTCTCTCTCTCTCTCTCTCTCTCTCACTTTTGCTCTCTCTCTTGCCTTTTGGGCATCATGGTTTGCAATGCAGGTATTGAAACCTAGGTAAAATGTTTCCCATTTATGGAGCAGGAACCATCAAGGCGTCTTCTCTCAGTAGCACTGCACCGTAACACTGTCGTCCCGTTGCTCATCAGTTTGCTCAAGCGGGCACCAGGAACGTCTCCATTGTGAGACTTGTTGTTACTGTTTTTGGCATATCGAATACGCCACGGGGAGCTTGCCAGGAGCTGCCGTGCGGGCAGGATACTCTCGGTAGTTTGCCGGGCTCTCCGAGAGGGACGGAAGAATGGAACCTGGGATGGCCACGTGCAAGGCAAACGCCCTACCCGCTGTGCTATGGCTCCAGCCCTCTCAGCATAATATTAGTAAGAAAACAGACTCGCAGCAAATACAGACCCTGACTGCCTGCACAGTATCTTCCTTAGGAGAAGCAGAGAAAATGGCCACAACAAAAGGTTCTCAGTGGTTGCCTGGTCAGAGAGCATCCCACAGGTGAGTGCCCTGCCTTTCCTTCTCAGAGGTGACTCGGAGAGATTCCCAGATGCCTCCTCAGACAGCAGGATTCAGCCCCGCAGAAGAGGGTAGGAACCTGAATTGACAAGAACCAGGTGTTAACTATGATTCAAATGCAAAAGCAAAAGCAGAGTAAGCTGATGTGATCAGGGGGGTTTCATTAAGGGTATGAGCATCAACTGAACCTAAGAGGGTGGAAAGGATTTAGTTAGTGTTGAGAGATGGAAGAGTGCGTGTGTGTGTGTGTGTGTGTGTGTGTGCACGAGTGCTACGTGCTGTGTGCTGTGTGTCTGTGTCTGGGCAATAAGACTTAGCAATAATTAAAAATAATAAGGTTTCATTGAAGCCAAGGAAACTTTTATATTGTGGTGCTATAAAGGTATTTGAGTATAGGCGTGGCATAATGAAACCAGCTTTTTAGAGTCCAACAGAGACTTTGGGGATAGACTCAGGGAGAAAGCCTCAAGACTTCACCTGCTCACTCATTCATTCCCTCAGCCAGTATACCTGGAATAGCAGATTATTGAAACGCCCTGCGCCAGGTCGGTGAGCTGTGGGCACGAAGGAGCAGGAGAATTACAACAGAAACGCTGTGAGTTGTCTCTGTTTAATCTTTTTGTTCACTAAAATTTCTTCTTGCAGCCTGACTTAATTTAGGACTCTCCGAGCAGCTTTCAATTCTGTATTTATGCTAATTTGCCTAGCTATTTGGAGTCATTGCATTTGCAATTAAAATGCTCCATGGAGTTGTTAGAAAACTACTCTGGAAGTGAGATGAAAAACAATTTTGTTCCGTCCAAAATATATTTTAAGGGCTTAGATGTCTGTGAGAGAAATAAAAAGATTCAAGCCATTTCGATGGGTTAGCCAGGTCTTGAAACACAGGGAATAATGAACAAAACTGGTTTAATGCTAATGACTTTCTCAAAACAAGGCGAACAGTCTCAGCACGCGTAATAATAGATATGGAAAACGTTTTAGTTTGGAAGCATGGTTACTCACATCTTCACTGAAGGCTTGGTCTCCGGGTGGATGATTTAATATTTGTCATATATTTCACCACAGAAGTACTGAATTCTGAGTAAGAAGAGAACAGCGAGATTCCAAACTGTTGTTTGCGTTGAGCTATTGTGACTACCACCCATGCCTGTCCGTAAGAGTTAGCAAGTGTCTTCAGTTTCTTCAAATCAACATGACTGAGAACCTTGTTTCACCCAATGATGGGAATTTTCATCAGAATGATCCTCATAGCTAAGTAAAAGTCAAAAGATATGAAAGCCGGGGCTGGAGCAATAGCACAGCGGGTAGGGCATTTGCCTTGCACACGGCCGACCTGGGTTCAATTCCCAGCATCCCATATAGTCCCCCGAGCACTGCCAGGAGTAATTCCTGAGTGCAGAGCCAGGAGTAACCCCTGTGCATTGCTGGTGTGACCCAAAAAGGAAAAAAAAAAAAGCCTGGGGCGAGAAGGATAGCAAGGGGGAAAAGGCATTTGCCTCGAATTCACTTGACGCTAGTTCAACCCCAGGGCACCACAGGTGGTCGGTCCCCTGATCACTGCCAGGAGTGACCCCTTAGCACAGAGCCAGGAGTAGCCCCTGAACACTGCCAGGTATGCCTTCTCCCCTCAAAAAACATTAGAAATTAAAAATTTAAAAGAAAGTCTTATCTATAAGAAAAAAACAAAATCAAACTTAGTCATATACTAAGCTCCTCCCCTCCTGGGGAGTTTTTGGGTTTTTTTTTTTTTGCTTTTTTTGGATCACATCTGGCGATGCACAGGGGTCATTCCTGGCTCATGCACTCAGGAATGACCCCTGGTGGTGCTCAGGGGACCATATGGGATGCTGGGATTCGAACCCAGGTCGGCTGCATGCAAGGCAAACGCCCTACCCGCTGTGCTATCACTCCAGCCCCATTTCTTTTTCTTTCCCTTCTACTTTCCAACAAACTCTTCTATTTCCAAAGGGGAAAAAAATGCAATTCACAAGTACATGGATGTCACTGGAGGGGATCACGCTGAGTGAGGCATCCAGAAGAGAGGACACAGAGAAAGATGGCTCTGATGCGCGGGACAGAAGGAAACATAGTACGGGAGTAAGTAATGCTCAAAGACTACTATAATTAGTTTACCAAACTTAGCACAGCGGTTGGGCATTCACCTTTCATGTGGCTGACCCCAGTTCGATTCCTCTGCCCCTCTCGGAGAGCCCGGCAAGCTACCGAGAGTATGGAGCCCGCGCGGCAGAGCCTGGCAAGCTACCAGTGCGTATTGGATATGCCAAAGATAGTAACAATAAGTCTGTCAATGAGAGACGTTACTGGTGCCCGCTCAAACAAATTGATGAGCAACAGGATGACAGTGACAGTGACTAAGTGTGTGGGGGGAAGGAGGACATGAGAAGGCTCCAAGACCAGGGTGGACAAGGACAGTAGAGACAAGGGCCAGGAGAAACGCTCCATGGTTGGAAGCCTGCCTCATGTGCTGGGGGGAGAGCAGTTGGGATGGAGAAGGGATCGCTGAGTTGATGATGGTTGGAGGGATGGCTTGGGATGGGAGCTGTGTGCTGAAAGTAGACTAAGGACCCAACATGATGGCTTCTTAGTATCTGTATTGCAAACCATGATGCCCAAAAGTAGAGAGAAAGAAGGAAGGTGCCTGCTGCCGGGGCAGGGGATGGATTTGGGTGGGGGTGGTGGGAGAGATACTGGGGACATTGGTGGTGGGAAATGCACACTGGTGGAAGGATGGGTGTTGGATCATTGTATGACTAAAACTCAAGCATGAAAGCTTTGTAACTATCTCACAGTGATTCAATTAAAAATATAAAGGTGAGGGTGGGGGTAGGCTGTCATTGGTGATGGGTATGGTGTTGGAATATGTGCATGAAACCCTACCATGAGCACTCTTATAAAGCACAGTGCTTTAATTTTTTGTTTTTGTTCTGGGGTCACATCCAGTGATGCTCAGGGGTTACTCCTATCTCTGCACTCAGGAATCACTCCTGGCAGTGCTCAGGAAACCATATGGGATGCAGGGATTGAGCCAGGGTCAGCCGCATGCAAGATTTTACTCACTGTACTATTGCTCTGGTCCTTCAGTTTTTGGTTTTTAAGTGTTCAGTACATAACTGAGGTCATAAACGTGTCCCCATCACCTGGATTTATCTTGGTGTGTTCTTTTAACCTATCAAGTGTATATCATAAAGTGTTGAACCACAACAAATTGTCTAAGAAGTTGTAATTCATATGGTAAGCATGCCTGTGAAATTTGCATCTGGGACTTCAATGACAAAATGGGGAGATATGGTCATCGATACTTGGTCTTCATCGATACTTAGAAAAAACTAATGACTCAAATAAGGCAATGGCTCCATGTTAGAAGGGGAATGCGATCTCCTAGTCAACACAGCCTTCAACCTTCCTTTACCCTCTCACAGCTAGCAGCCTCCATAATTTTTTTGTCCACTTCTGGGCCCCTGTGGCCCTTTAATTGAACCATGTAAGCCACTGGGTTTTGAGAGGAAAACATAATCAGAGTAGCATAACCCAACAGGCAAATCAAACATATGTTTAGGGTGCTCTGAAAATAGGACCTGTGAAACATAAGGCTTCTTTCTGAAGTCCTTACAGTGGTGAAACATTGAAATTACAAGAAATGCTGAATTGTGCTCGATTTTTCTAATCATTACTTTACAGTTTAAGGTTTTTTTTTTCTTTTTGGGTCACACCCGGCGATGCACAGGGGTTACTCCTGGCTCTGCACTCAGGAATCACCCCTGGAGGTGCTCAGGGGACCATATGGGATGCTGGGATTCAAACCTGGGTCAGCTGCGTGCAAGGCAAATGCCCTACCCGCTGTGCTATTGCTCCAGCACTAGGTTTTCATTTTTAATTCAATGAGGAGAGAGCATCTAGGCAACTTGATCATTTTTTAGTACTTGGGACCATAGTGATTGTTGCATGGACCTGAAGTTGCGACTCACGAACTTCTTCTCAGTCAGAAATAGCATCTGTCGTTGGGATGCCCTGACGTCCTTTCCTAGGTAAAATGATTAGAGCCAGACAACTCTCGTCTGCTATGATAAAGTCACAAAAATGCAGAAAAAGAAGCGGGTAAGTGTGGGGGCAGAGGGGGACTCCACATCACATAGGACCGTAGTGGAGGGTCTGGGGCATTTCGGTGCTGGGGAAGGTGCAGTGACTTTGCACATCAAGACAGTAAACACTGGGGCTGGACAGGTAGCACAGTGGGTAGGGCTGTGAGCCCTGAGCATAGTGGAGTGTGGCCCCAAAGCAAAACCAACAAAGAAAATTTGCTTTTGCGGCACTGAGAGAGATTCCAGAGATTAGGGCAATGCCTAGTGTGTGATAGATCCTGGTTTGCTCCCCAGCTTGTGTCCTTGGTCCCCTATCACTGCTGAGAGTGACTCTGAGCACAGAGCTGGGAGTACCCCCCGCTAGCACTGCAAGGTTCTGCCCCAAACAAAACTGCTTTTAGGAGGAAAAATGTAATGACCAATACTGGTGAACTTTGAAACCGAGTATAACAGTATACCCCAGTAATAACTGCTGCCGGTCACTCGGTGGGGAGCAAGGAAAGTGGACTCAGAGAAGAGTGTCCACCTTCCTCTCAACCCACCTCAGCACCCGTGCTCGGGGAATGCCAGCATCAGGACTGTTTCTGTTTTGTTTTGATTTGTTTGAGGGCCACACCCAGCAATGCTCAGGAGTTACTCCTGTCTCTGCACTCAGGAATTTCTCCTGGTGGGGCCCAGGGGACCAGATGGGATCACAGGGAAGAACCAGGGCCGGCCACTTGGAAATGCCCTCCCCACTGTGCTCTCCCTCTGGCCCCAAGGATCAGGGGTAGTTTAACCTCAGCACGGGAGTTCTGGTTTGTTTCCTTACTCTCAAGGTGAAGAATTTCAGAAGGAGGTAAAAGAGTGAAACAAAGTAATTAAAATATATATATATATATATATATATATATATATATATATATATATATATAGGGGCTGGAGCAATAGCACAGTGGGTAGGGCATTTGCCTTGCACGCGGCCGACCCGGGTTCTAATCCCAGCATCCCATAGGGTCCCCTGAGCACCGCCAGGGGTAATTCCTGAGTGAAGAGCCAGGAGTAACCCCTGTGCATCGCCAGGTGTGACCCAAAAAACAAAAATAAATAAATAAATAAATATTAAAATATATATATATACACATATATCACAGCAGTAGGGCATTCGCCTTTCACGCGGCCGACCCATGTTCGATTCCTCCACCCCTCTCAGAGAGCCCGGCAAGCTACAGAGAGTATCGCACCCGCACAGCAGAGCCTGGCAAGCTACCCGTGGCGTATTCGTTATGCCAAAAAAGTAACAAGTCTCACAATGGAGACGTTACTGGTGCCCGCTCAAGGAAACTGATGAGCAACGGGATGACAGTGACAGTGATTGATATATATATAGTCCTGGCTCTGCACTCGGAAACTACTTCCGGTGGTGCTCAGGCCGCTGCCAGGAGATTACATCCAGTTGGCCCATCACGGCAAATGCTCTGCCCACTGTACTACGGCTCTGACGGCAAGAATGTTTATTTTCTCGCTTGCTTGGAAAGATGTGAGAGGAGACAGAGGGAGAGTGTGTCCAAGAGAGGACACAGGCTTCTCCAGAGTGGAAATAAGCCAGCAGAGAAACGAGCAAGAGGGATGTGCGTTCTAGGGAGGACGCAGGCTTGAAGGCAAACCCCAAACGGCTTTCTGGAGGCGCTGTTATACAATTCTTCCCAATGTTTTTTTTTCCCCCCTGGAGTTTTGCTGACATGAAAGTTAATCTGGGGATTGTCACCGCAAAGCCCGGTACTGTTGATGGTCCCCTCATAATCTCCTCCCTTGCACTGTGATGGTCTGGTCATAACCGCATAGCTTCCTCTGCACCTTCTCCTTTTCTGAGGGGTCCACCCTTCCCTGGGAGAGGCCATGAACTTCTGCACCTGAGGGGTGCCTCAGTTTCTCTTCTTCAAAGAGTTCAGGTGCTATATTTCAAAGGGATGTGGTCTTCATGCCTTTGGGCTTGTTCCGCGCTAGGCCATCACTTAAATTTTATTATTTCCCAAAAGTACATTGGGAAGGGGAGAGAGAGAGGGTGCTTCTCTATCAGCCTGCAACATAACTGCAAATATTATGACTGTTTGCACACAGATTTTTGTTTCTTTTCTTTGGGGGTTCACATCCAGTGGTGCTCAGGGGCTACTCCTGGCTCTTTGGTTGAGGGACCATGTGGCACCAGTAGCAAATTGGGGTGGGCATCACGTGAAGCAAGCGCCTTAACCCCTGAAACTCTCCAGCCCTGTGCACACAATCTTACAGGCAGTATCTCCCTTCAATCTCAAATCACTATGTGGAATGGGCACTGTGAAGATCCCAATCTTTTCTTTTTTTTTTTTTCTTTTTGGGTCATATGTGACGATGCACAGGGGTTCATCCTGGCTCTGCACTCAGGAGTTGAGTGTGCTGGCGATGCTCGGGGGACCATATGGGATGCTGGGAATCAAACCCCGTCACACGTGTGCAAGGCAAACGCTCTACCCGCTGTGCTATCACTCCAACCCCAAATATCCCAGTCTTACAGTCAAGGAAATTGCTGCTTGACAACGTGTATAAACTATATATAAAGTAAAACCATAAATATTCCTGCAACAGGATTAAGAGCCAGATTAATTAGTCCTGGATCTTAGACTATGTCCTATGCCTTCCCAAATATTACAAAGGTTTCAGGGAAAAGAATTATTTACATGTGAAACTATGGGGAACAGAAGAGAAAAAGAAAAGCAAGGTGTAGTGAGTCATTTGTTTTGTTATTATTGAGTTAGATAATATTTAATATTCTTCATATTTATATAACTCATTTCTTTTAATGAGTATCCTGAGAAAGAGTAAAGTTATCCTATTTTTAAAAATTGTATTTTAGGACCATGGTGTAGCACAGAAATTAAATATATGCTTAGCATTAGTCCTTGGGTTCTGTCTCTGGCTGAAAACAAATAACATGCCATGTTCAGCCGTAGAGCAGATTTTTACTGTTATCTATTAATTGGCAGATAAGTAAAAAAGACACAAAGTGATTCAAAGTCAAAAGAGAGAAAAAAAATTAGTCAAGTGCAAAAAATCAAAACTACCACTGTGTGAACATTGGACCTTGTTCCCTCAGGCCAGAGTGAGAGTCCAGCAGGGAGGGACTCTTGCCTCACATGTGGCCAATCCAGATTCAACCCTCAGCACCCCATATGGTCCCCCGAGCCAGCCAGGAGTGATTCCTGAGTGCAGAGCCAGTGGGGTGTGGCGTTCCCACACCACCACCCCCCCAAAAAAAATGAGAGAGTTGTTTTTAAAGTGATACACAGCATGATAGTCTAGAGTCTAAAACAGGAAGGCTATAAAGAAGTGTAGCCATAATAATTCAGAACATAAAACCTTAACATTAAAGGCATGTGGGAGGGGGTGAGGTGAGGCGGCAGGAATAGAAATGGAAAAAGAAGAGAGTAGGCTAGGAAACAGGAGTGTTGGTCATTGGAAGATATTGATAGAAAGTATTACTTAGTAATTCAGTAACAACCACCTAAAGTTGGAATATTTTTAGTATCTTTCAATTTACTCTCCCCCCCCACCCAAAATCTGGATTTATTCAATGAGAGGCAGAAAAGAAGATGCATAGGTCTGCATATATTGTTACATTCAGCTCCATAAAAGCAAAGCCCAGTTCCTAAAATGGGGTGAAAAACTGAAACACAAACTGTCCATAAGAAAAAGATGTCTACAGAAGGCTGGAGCGATAGTACATTGAGTAGGGCGCTTGCCTTGCATGAACCCAACCCAGGTCCGGTCCCCAGCACCCGATATGGTCCTCCAAGTGCAACCTGGAGTGATTCCTTGTGCAGAGCCAGGAGTAAGCCCTGAGCACCGCTGAGTGTGGTACAGAAAGAAAAAAGAAGAAAAAAAGCCACACAGGAAAAAAAAAAGTATGCAAGACATTTTTAAACAAAGGGCTAGATGGTGCTAAAGAGATAGTACTGCTGGTAGGGTCTTGCCTTGCACTCAGCAGACCCAGGTTCAATCCCCGGCATCCCATATGGTCCCCCGAGTACTGCCAGGAGTGATTCCTGAGTGCAGAGTCAGGAGTAACTTTTGAGAATTGCTGGGTGTGGCCTCCTAAAAAAACAAGCAAAAATAATAAAGGAATGGAAATAGATGCATGTCGGACAATAGTGAAGCTAAAGAAAGCTAGGAGAATAATTTATGATGATGATAATGATGTTTTTGAGACTTACCCTGTGGTGCTCAGGACTACTCGCAGCTCTGTGCTCTGGTGCCACTTCAAGAAGCAGGTGTTAGAGTACCATGTAGTGCTGGGGATGAAAACTGCACCTCCTGTATGCAAAAATAAACAAACAAACAAATAAATAAATAAGGACTGTAAGGACTGTCATCCCGTTCCTCATCGATTTGTTCGAGCGGGCACCAGTAATGTCTCTCCCTGAGAGACTTATTGTTACTGTTTTTGGCACATCCAATATGCACGGGTAGCTTGCCAGGCTCTGCTGAGCGGGCTCCATACTCTCGGTAGCTTGCCGGGCTCTCCGAGAGAGGCGGAGGAATCAAACGCCCAATTATAAATAAATAAATAAATAAATAAATAAATAAATAAATAAATAAATAAATGTTCTGAATCCATTGATCTCTCTTGAACTCTGAGGACAGTAATTTTATTTTTTTTATTTTTTAATTTTAATTTTTTTTTTGTTTTTGGGTCACACCCGGCGATGCACAGGGGTTACACCTGGCTCTTCACTCAGGAATTACCCCGGCGGTGCTCAGGGGACCATATGGGATGCTGGGATTAGAACCCGGGTCGGCGCGTGCAAAGCAAATGCCCTACCCGCTGTGCTATTGCTCCAGCCCCATGGGAGGACAGTAATTTTAATGTAACAGAATATAATTTTAAAACAACAAAATATTTTACGAGAGTGATATCTTTCTTTCTTGACCTGCAGGGGCAAGTTATACTTTGGAGATTGGTCCTTAGAGCAGTGGATGATTTAGTTTTGATGCCTTTCATGGAGTTATATATAAGTTCATAGGTCAGAAAGTGACCTATCTGGTCCCTTGTTCTTATTTTAATTTCAGAAAATCAAAATTAACTACAAGATACGAATATTTAAATTTGTCGTGTAAGAGAATACCTGAAAAGATGCTTTTTTTAAAGCACCAAAGTAATGCTATTATCTCACACTGATATTAGTTGAAGACTTTTAGCTTAAAATTTCACCTTTTGTGAAATTTATTCATTTTTATTCATTTTATTCATAGGTGGTGCTCAGGGATTACTCCTGGTAGTACTAGGGAAGATCACGGAAGAGACTGTCAAGCTCCCCGTGGTGTATTCGATATGCCAAATACAGTAGCAATAACAGGTCTCATTCCCCTGACCCTGAAAAGAGCCTCCAGTTGTTGGGAAAAACGAGTAACGAGAGACTGCTAAAATCTCAGGGCTGGAGCAAATGGAGACGTTACTGGTGCCTGCTTGAGTAAATCGATGAACAACGGGATGACAGTGACACAGTGATACAGTGATGTTTTTCAGCTTCATCTCCCAAGGAGAACAAAGCACTGAGGCTGACAATGATTCCTCCAGCCCCATCGGGAAAGACCCTGACACTAGGTGTGCTTCTCCACAGCCACCCCCAGCCCCGCCCTACAAAGAGGAGAAGCAACAAAATAAATGTCCCAAGCTCACGTAGGACACAGACCAATGTTCTCTGGAAGTTCTATATGATTCCTTATATTTGTCGGTTCTGAAATGAATAACAAGAAGTGGAACTTTAAAAAATTGATCTTGGGGATGGAAGAGATGGTAGATACGGAAGATCGAGCTGCTAGACCCTTGCTTTGTTGGGGCTAGAGAGATGGTACACCCTTGGCATTGTGCCTGACTCACCTGGGTTTGATCCCGGCATCCCATAATGGCCCTCCAAGCACCCCGAGGAGTAACTCATGAGTGTAGAGCCAAGAGTAACCCCTGAGCACAATGGGTGGGCTCTCCACCCCTCTCCCCTCAGAAGAAACCCACTTGCCTTGCACAGAGCTGACCTGGGTTTCAGGGTTGCCTGAGATGGAGTTAGGTTTTAGTCCTGAGCACAGGCAGGTGTGGCCCCAAAACAAAACAATATTTTTTAATATCCTGCTCAGCCTTCAATGACCACTTTTCATTTGAAACCTGGTGTCTCTTTCCTCTTCTAGGATTTTTTTTTCCTTTTCTTTGATGGCATTTCTTCCCATTGGGTCTTCTTGAGACTCGTATTAGTGACGTATATGTTGTTTCTTCTGAATTGTCTTTCTCCTTTGGCATAAAATTTGACAATTATATTTTCCTTCTATGAATAACGGCCCTTCTGTTTCAAGTCTATCCCCAGCACAGCAGTAGCCTCACTGGGAGCAGATTAGAAACAGGCTTTGGTTTGGGGGCCACACCCAGTTGTGCTCAAGGCTTACTCCTGGCTCTTCACCGAGGTCAGTCGCATGCAAGGGAGGTGCCTTACCCACCGGACTATCACTCTGGCCTCTCAACTCTAGTCTTCTCAAAGAGAGTGAATCTGACCCTTCAGATAACAGGGTCCTGTGGCTTTTTACCACCTTTAATTTCCTGTGCTTGTCATATTTTCCTGGTGGCATTGCATGGTATCTTGGACTGTTCCTTTCTAATGGGCTTTTGTTGTTGTTGTTGTTGTTGTTTGGCTTTTTGGGTCACACCCAGTGACGCTCAGGAATTACTCCTGGCATTGCCTGGGGGTCCATATGGGATGCTGGGGATCGAACCAGGTCGGCCACATGCAAAACAAATGCCCAACCCACTGTACTATCGCTCTGGTCCTGCTTTTTCACGTTTAATGTGTATAATATTTCCCCAACACAAGTTACTTTTCTTGTAAGCTCTCTTCTGTGAATGTTTCCTCCAGAGTTCTGCCCCTCTCCCTTCCTTGCATATCTTGCTCTTTATTTTGGTGTTTTGGGCCACCCCTGGTGGTGCTCTGGGTTTCCTCCTGGCTCTGCACTCAGGGATCACTTTAGGTAGGGCTCAGGGGACCAGATGAGATGCATGGATTGAACCTGGATCAGTCATGTGCAAGGCAAGCACCCTACCTCTCCAGCCCCCATGGTCTAGCTTTTTCATTTTGCTTTTTAATTCTCACATTCTGCTGATGCTTGATAGCTCTAGTCTATCAAAAATAGAAGATGTGATGCTTCTGTTACATGTCTCTCCTTCCTTTATGTGAGGTGCTCCCGCTAAGTCTATTTTCCTAAATGGAAGGTAAGTAAAGATACATTAGAAGAACATGTTGACCATACGCTGTGCTGACCTTAGTGTTCTGTTCTGTTTTGGGGGGACCAACACCTGCTGGCGCTCAGGACATACTCCCAGCTCAATGATTCTGATCACTGTCATATCTGTCCTACCTGTGTGCTACTGGGAGTCAAACACAGGCTCTTACATGCAGAGCAAGAGCTCCAGCCTATTGTTTGAGCTATGTCTCTGGCCTAAGAGGCAGTATGTTTGGTCATTATATATATCAGTTTGGGGGCAGCACTCAGCGAGACTCAGGGCTTACTGCTGGCTCTGAGTTTGACTCTGAGCTCAGGGATCAGTCCTGGCAAAGCTCAGGAGACCAAATATGCTGCTGGGGATCGAACCTGGAGCCGGGCGCATGGAAAGCAAGTGCCTTACCCACCAAACAATCTCTCCAGCCCCACGAGACTTTTTTCCTTTTTCATAATGCAGCCTTCTCTGGCGGATATAGTGGGAAGGCTGAGAGTTGACTAGCCTATCCTTTCATACATTTTTGAACTCCCTACTCTTTTTCACTGAGGAAATCAAAGTAAACTATGATGGTGCTATGAGCCCATTAAACGAATATCTGGGTTCCATCTGATGCATCAGCACACGTATGTTTGCAGTTTATCCATCGACAAGTCCCTTCACCTCTCCCCCTAAAGTATCTCTATGGCTGTCCAGTCCCAGTGTACTGTCAGTGATTCTCAGACAGCACTCGAGGTCTGAACACATTCTTGGTTCGTTATCTTTAGCCAGAAGCCTCTGAGGCATTTTTGATGTTACTATATTTAAGTCATCAAGGGTAGTCTCTAACTGCAAGTTAAACCTTGGATCCCCGGAGTTGAACTACAGATTAATTTTGAAAGGAATACAATAGAATTTACCGGGCCTATTGCAGCATTGCATGGTGTTTCAGCATATAAGATACTTTCATCTAGGTGGATTTGCATTCAGTGGAATAATAAGAAAAGACCCAATGAATCTGTCGTTTGATGTCCTCAATAATTAGACATTTTGGGTAGCCATCGATATAATGTCATTGAAAGTGTGCTGATTAAATCTTCAGATAAGCTGAAACTAGAAAGCTAATAGGTTTTACAGAATAAGAATAAGAAAAAGACACTAGGTTCGAGTAATGAGCTTAATCTTAGAGAATCGAGTTTCATGGATTTTGTATGACCTCCTACAACTGGGCTGAAGAAACCAGCCTGTGGTGGAATGGCTTAAAAGAAGCACATGTGATGGGATGTGGGTCTAAAAATAGCAAGTGGAACTTTAAGTTATCTGATAAAGTTATAATCATGGCTTTCATAGGTCTGTTTGTCCTGAGCTGAGCTGTCCTTATATTAGAGTTATGTTCAGGCCTGAGTGATGCTATTTGTTTGTATAAATTTTGTTGTTTTTTCTTTCTTTTTCTTTTTTCCTTTTGGGTCACACCCGGTGATTCTCAGGGGTTACTCCTGCCTCTGCACTCAGGGATCACTCCTGGCAGGGCTCAGGGGGACATATGAGTTGCCAGGATCCAACCTGGCTCTACCACATACAAGGCAATTGCCCTAGCCATTGTTCTGGCCCTGTTTGTTTAATTTTTTTTTTTTTTTTTGGTTTTTGGGTCACACCCGGCGATGCACAGGGGTTACTCCTGGCTCTTCACTCAGGAATTACCCCTGGCGGTGCTCAGGGGACCATATGGGATGCTGGGATTCAAACCTGGGTCGGCCGCGTGCAAGGCAAACGCCCTACCCACTGTGCTATCGCTCCAGCCCCTGTTTATTTAATTTTTAATTTAAGTATCCTCATTTCTATCATACTATTGTAAACTAAGATATTTAAATAAAAACAGCAACTATGTCACTATTTCATAATTGCAGAGCTAGTCACCTGTCCCTCCGCTGGTGGTTCAAGATCTCTCCCTCCCCCTCCTCCCTGGAGCACCTCATTTCCCAGCCCTGTCGATAGGCTTACAGGGCTTGTCTGTGTTCAGAGATGACCTACGTCCTTTCTTTGTTTCTTTATACTCTGCATAGGAGCAAGATCACCGGGCGTTTATCTGTTACATTCTGACTCACTCCACGTAGCATAACACCCTCTAATTCCATCCAATTTGTAGTAAACCACAAAATCTCCTCTTTTCTCATAGTTGAGTAGTACTCCCGTGTGGAAATACACCAGTTCCTTTACCCCCTCATCTTCGTTGGGCACTTGGGTTGTTTCCACACGTGGCTATTGTAAACACCACTGTGATGAACGGAGACGTACGTATTTCTTTTCAGATCACTGGTATAGATTGGATGCCCAGGATCAAAATCACTGAATCATATCTCAAAGTGATTCACCATGTTTGGGGAAGCCTCCAGACCGTTTTCAAGAGTCTATAGCATGCAGCCGTTCCCATAGGCAGTGAATGAGTGTTCCTTTCTCTTTACTTCCCCGCTAGCACTTATGTTGGGGATCTTTCTCCTATAGACTATCTTGCTAGTGTGAGGTGGTATCTCGTTGTTTTGATTACATTCTGAATCACTTCTTCTGGATAGTCAGTGATGGTGAATCTTTTTTCATATACCAAATATTGGCTATCTATATCTTCTTTGAGAAAATATCTGTTTATCTCTCCCCATTTTGTATTATTTATTTTGGGGTTTTTTTGGGGGGAGGGGGTGCTCATCCAGAGACACTCAGGGCTTACTCCTGGCTCTGCACACAGGGATCACTCCTGATGGGGCTCTGAGAACCATATGGAGTTCCAAGAACTAAACCCAGGGTGGTCATATGTAAGGTAAGCGTTCTACCTACTGTACTATCACTGTGACCTCTCCCTATTGAAAAATGGAGTTTTGAAGTGAGAGTATTTTTTACTTTGCATGTAGCCAACCCGGGTTCAATCCTCAGCATCCCATAAGGTCACCAAAGACCACCCAAAATGGTCCTTGAGTGCAGAGCTAGGACTAACCAGTGAGTATGACTGGGTGTGACTCAAAAACAAATAATGAAACTAGACAAATACAAATAATTGTTAAGTTGATTTTATTCGCTAGCTTTGAGAGTGCTTGACATGATATTAACCCTTTGGTTTTAGTTCATACCTATTTTCTCTCAATCAATAGGGCAATAGGGTATCTTTATTTTCGGCCTCATTTCCTATACAGAGCAGTTTTTTTTTTTTTTAGCTTGATACAGTTCTTTATTTGATTCCCCTGTTTTTGTTCTCTTTGCCAGTGAGGCTGTGTCATTAAAGATTCCTCTGAAGCCCAGGTCTTGGGGAGTCCTGCTGAGTTTTCCTCAATGTAGTTTACAGAGACAGGTGTTTAATCTGTTTTGAATTGACCTTTGTGTGGTGTGAAATAGGAATCCAAAAATTCATATATATATGTTTATATGTATATATATATATATATTTGCATGTGGCTAACCTCTTTTCCCAGCATCATATGTTGGAGACACTCTTAGCTCCATTTCATTTAGCTCCTTTTCCATAAATTAGAATTTGTTCTATGTCCTTAAAAAATACCATGGGAATCGTATTGCTTCTGTCAATACTTTGTGTAATATGGTCATTTTAATGATGTTGATCCTTCCAATCCATAAGTTTTTATTTCCTTGATTTTTTTTACCTTTAGAAGTGAACTATAATTTTCATTAAAAGTGACTTTACCTTCTCCTTAGAACGATTCCATATATTTCAGTTTAATGAATAATCATAAATGGGGTGGGTTTTAAAATTTCTTTCTGTTCTACAGTGTTGTTTATATATAAGAAGGAAACCAATTTCTGTGCATTGATTTTGCAGTCTGCTATTTTACTCTAAAGGGTTGTAATGCCTAGTAGATTTTTTATTTATTTATTTATTTATTAAATTCTTTTATTAATTCACCATGTGGAAAGTTACAAAGCTTTCAGGTTAAAGTCTCAGTTATACAATGCTCAAACACCCATCCCTTCACCAGTGCACATATTCCACCACCAAGAATCACGATATACCTCCCCCCTCCCCCCACCTCCCCAGCCCCCCACCCCACATGTGTAACTGGTAAATTTAACTTTACTTTCACTTTACTTTGATTACATTCAATATTTAAACAAAAAAATTCACTATTATTGATTTGGAGTTTCTCCCCCCCTAAAGTCGATCTGCTGAAAAGAAAGCATTTGGTAATTTGTTTTCCATTGCTGAGAATGAAGAGATATGAGGTCAGGAGGCCACACTAGCAGCAGCATAGTTTTGGATTTCTGTATTTTAGTATTTTAGTAACTAAGTCCAGAGAAATGTCTGCCAGGAATTGCAACATTGTAAGCTTGTACCTCTCAGCTACTTTATATTCCACATATGAGTGCGATCTTTCTATGTCTGCTAGTAGATTTTTTAAATGAAATCTTTCACGTCTCCTATGTACAATATGATGTCATTTCTGAGTAGTGATGGTTTATCTTCTTTACTGGTTTTAAATTTCTTTAATTTCTCTTTCTTGGGGCCAGAGAGATAATACAGTGGGCTGTGCACTTGGCTTGCACACAATCGACCCAGACTCAATCCCTGGCATCCCATACGGTCCCCAGAGCCCACCAGGAGTGATTCCCGAATGCAGAGCCATGAGTAATTCTTGAGCACCAATGGTGTGTGGTCCAAAAACAAAAACAAATTTCTCTTTCTATTTTTTTTTTGGGGGGGTCACACTCGCCAAAACTCAGGGGTTACTCCTAGCTCTGTACTCAGGAATTACTCCTGGCAGTGCAAGGGTAGATCGTATGGGATGCCGGGGATTGAACCTGAGTCTGCTGCATGCAAGGTAAATGCCCTCTCCACTGTGCTATCACTCCAGCCCCATCTCTTCCTTTCTAATTGTAGTTGCTCGGACTTCCAAAGCTATGTTGAGTACCAGTGGTGAGAGTGGATGTCCTTGTCTTGCTCCTGACCTTAAAGGAAAGACTCTGCTTTTCCCCATTAAGGAAGATGTAAGCTGTGTGCCTGTTGTAGCTGCCCTTAATGAAACTGAGAGAAGTTCCTTCAATTCTCGTTTTGTTGAGGGCCTTCATCACAAATGGCTACTGAATCTTGCTTAATGCTTTTAAATTGAAATGAATCTGCCTCTATAGAGAAGATCAGGTGGCTTGGCTTTTGTTTGTTTGGGTTTGGGACCACACCCAGTGATCCTTACTCCTGGCTCCAGAACCACTCTTAGCAATGCTTGGGGAATGAAGTAGGATGCCTGGGATTGAACCCAGGGCAGCACATGCAAGACAAGTACCTACCCACGGTACTGTCCCTGTGGCCCTCAAATGACTTTTGTCTTTCCTTTTGTTAATGTGTTTTTATCACAATCATTAATTTGCGAATATTGAACCATTTTTGCATCCCTGGAATAACCCCCCCACCGCCTGTGCGATTCAGTGCAATTCATATATTGTACTCAGTTTGCCAGGATTTAATTGAGGATCTTCGCATCTATATTCATCAGAGATATTCATCTAAGGTTTCCTTTCTCAAGTACATTTCTGTCAGCTTCTGGTACCAAGGTGATGTTAGTCTTAGAGAAACCAGGGGATTCTTGTTGCACTTTCTGCAAAAGCCTGAGAAGGATGGATAGTAGAGGGCCTCTCCAAAGTGTCGCCAGAACTCACTAGTGACAGCATCTGGCTCCACACTTTTGTTCCAGGGCAGGTTTTTTGTTGTTGTTGTTGTTGTTGTTGTTTTAACGGCCTGAACTTCCTTGATGCTAATCAGTCTGTTCAGGTGTTTCACTTCTTCCAGATCGTCTTGGGAGGTTGTAGGATTCTAAAAACCCACCCACTTCTAGCAGATTTTCATATTTAGTGGCATACTGTTGTTCCCCGTGCTTTTGTATGGGCTTTTGGATCTCTCGGGCGTCTGTGGTCATCTCTCCCTTTCACCTCTGATTCTATCAGAGTATTCTCTCTTTCTCTCTGTCAGACTCTACGGAGAAAAGCGCAGCAGCTCTGAAGACAGTGCTCGGGCTGTTGAGATGATCAAAGAAGAGTGACTCCAAGTCATGAGGGCCAGAGTAGTTGCATATGTTGAGTGCAGAGCACAGCGGCTCAGAGCCAGGTAGCACGGCCAGGAGGGCGCTCGCCTTGCACGTGGCTGACCCAGGTTCGATCCCCAGCATTTCCTACGGTTCCCTGCGCACTGCCGGAAGTGACTCCTGAGTGCAGTGCCAGGAGTGACCCCCGAGCATTGCTGGGTGTAGCAAACAGACAGACAGAAACCCAAATCGCACAAGCGTTCTATAAAGTGCTTGTGAACGCTCATAGGTGAGGAGTCCGTCTACACAGCGCGGCTCAGGGACACAGGACGGAGACAGGGCTTAGCTCACTGTGAGAAAGATCTTCAGAGCACGTCACTCAAATAAATTGGATGATTAATTTTTGGTGTGTGAGGGCACACCCGTCGGCACTCAGAGGCGTCTCCTGACTCTGTGTTTAAGGCACAAGCCTGTCTCCTGCAAGTCCCAGGAGGTTCCCGGGGAAACTCCACGCAAGGCTAGTGCCTGCCCCGCTGTTCTCTCTCTCCACCCTAACCTGGATTCTTAGGATGCCACTTTTTTTTTTTTTTTTTTTTTTTTTTTTTTTGCTTTTTGGGTCACACCCAGCGATGCTCAGAGATTACTCCTGGCTTTGCACTCAGGAATTACTCCTGGCAGTGCTTGGGGGACCATATGGGATGCCGGGGATTGAACCCGGGTCGGCCGCATGCAAGTCAAACGCCCTCCCTGTTGTGCTATTGCTCCGGCCCCAGGATGCCACTTTTGTCTGATTTTGCTTTTCGGTTTGTTTTGGAGCCACACTTGGGAGTGCTCAGGGCTTGCTCTGGGCTCTGCCCTCAGGGATAACTCCTGGTAATGCTCAGGATGCCAGAGTCAGTGCCGAGGATGGAACCCAGGCGCCTGCGTGCTCTGACGCAGCCTGCACACCCACGGGCGCCGTGTCTGTGTCTCCTGCTGCCTGGCCATTGCGGATGCGACCTGGGGAGGGACCAGGGTTCTTCGTTCTGTTGTTGCTGTTATTGGGTGTGGGGCCACACCTGGCAATGCTCGCGAGTTACTCCTGGCTCTGCTCTCAGGAATTATTCCTGGCAGGGCTCCGGGGACCGTGAGGGACGCCGGAGATTGAATTCTGATTGGCCACATGCAGGGCGAGCATCTTCCAGCCCAAGGCACGGTTCCCCGTGAGCTCCTCCCCTGCCCCTGCACTGACCCGTCACGCTCCTGCTCTCAGCCTCGCGGTCCAGCTCCTCAGGCCGTTCAGCTGGCGTTTCCACTCGGAAGGCGGGAAGCGGTCCATCCCCTCCGCCCACGACTCCCGGTCACCTGCACCAGGGCTCGGGCACAGGCCAGCGCCTTGGTCTGGAGGCAGACTCGCCCGCAGCATCCCCGCATCTCTTCTGTTCTCAGCAGTAGGCCAGGGACCTGGCGCGAAAGGTGGGGACTCGAGCTCTGCATGTAGAAGCCCCGGTTGCAATCCCTGACACTGCCTAGTGTCCTGAGCTCCTCCTAGAGTGACCCCGTAGCCCCTGAGCACTGCGGGATGCTCCCCTGCATGGTGCCATTTACAAACGGGCAACCTTCACCCCTAGGGCTGGAGCAATAGCACACCTTTCACGTGGACACCTGAATTCGATTCCTCCGCCCCTCTAGGAGAGCCCAGCAAGCTACCGAGAGTATGGAGTCTGCGCAGCAGAGCTACCCGTGGCATATTGGGTATGCCAATAATAATAACAATAAGTCTCTCAGTGAGAGACGTTACTGGTGCCGCTTGAACAAATCGATGAGCAATGGGATGACAGTGACAGTGAACCTTCACCCCTAATTCCCAGCCTCCTTTCCTGTTTTATTTAGCACTTGGTGGGGGTCCTTACAGGGGGGTGTCACACCCAGTAATCTCAGGGGTTATGTCTAACTGTGCTTTGGGGACCTTATGGGATGCCGGGGATCAAACCTGGGTCAGTCGCACGCAAGGCCAATGCCCTACCCAATGCACTACCACTTGAGCCCTTATTTAGCACTTAGCATCAAATAATACACCATATACTTAGTTTCTTTGTTTTGATTAGTGTCTATTTCTTCCCACGTTCAGTTTTCAAGATATGCCAGTTCTACCTAATTTACTTGTCAGTTTATTAGGATTCCAAGAAAAAGACCTACAGGGATGTATGGTAGCAAGCATTCTAAAGATTTTTTTTTTTGGTGGGGGGAGTGTATTCTAAAGTTTTGTGTGGAAAAATCATGACAAAATGATTGATAGAAATCTCTAAAATAAGAGAGTAAACCATGGTATCATGTGTCACCCGCATCTCCCCTCTTGAGACTTGTACTTTCATGCTTTCGTGTCTAATGTTAGGATGTCGGGGGGGGGGGGGGCTCTCTCCGCCCTTGGAGAAGCCCGTGTTCTCTCTTGAGTGCGTTTCTCTCTCTCTCTCTCTCTCTCTCTCTCTCTCTCTCTCTCTCTCCCCCAATTTAATTCACAAAAAAAATCCTAAGAGATCATTTTGTTAATTTTTGCAGGATAGACTGTGCTTCTAAATTCCAAATAGGAAATTGGATGAGTTAGAATTAGCAAGGAAACTAGATAAATGAGGCATTCACTTAGAGAAACTGATTATTTCAGATATTAAAACTTAATGTCTATAATAATCAAAAACTAATGAACTTGACACGAACAAATTTATCTCTATTCATGTTTATCTATAACTACGGTATAGTCTATACATGTTTGTTAAAGACAGACTACAATCTTCAATTCTATAAAACATCATCTTTAAAGTATCTTCTATGCGTTAATAATTCATTACTTTACTATGGGCACTTGAGTTGTTTCTAGTAATATGAATAATGTATCCATGAACAAATTTAAAGATAATATTCTTTTTTCCATAAAAGTGTCTTTACATGTCTATACATATTACATAAACCTGTAGCT
Source organism: Sorex araneus (assembly GCF_027595985.1). Taxonomy (NCBI): domain Eukaryota; kingdom Metazoa; phylum Chordata; class Mammalia; order Eulipotyphla; family Soricidae; genus Sorex; species Sorex araneus. Next base: position 181,616,857 of record NC_073305.1, read on the forward strand.
TTATTTTTGGTTTTAATATATTTAATCTGTGATTTGCAATTTTTTTCTGTTAATAATGGGGGGGGGGTTCGTGCACACAGCCTTGCAACAACAAAGCACCACTGGAGTACCCTTAGGTGTGTGTGTATGTGTGTGTGTGTGTGTGTGTGTGCTTTGTGCCGAGCTGAACCTGCAGGTACCCTGGGGGCCGGTTTCCGTGTGGTGAGCTACTCCTCTCTGGATCCCTCTGGCCTGGCAGATTCCAGGGAACTTTCCTCCCTTTGTTTGTTTGGGGAGACACACCCGGCTGTGCTCAGGGCTTCCTCCTGGCTCTACACTCAGGGGTCATTCCTGGAAGGACTTGGGGGCCCCCGTATGTGGTGTGGGGGATAGAACCCGGGTCGGCTGCCTGCGAGGTGAGTACCCCACCTGTTATGGCATGTTCAGGCTTCTCAAGTCAACTTTGTAACGCCTGGCTTGGGGGTGTTAGAAAGTCCCACAAGGCCTCCGGGCTCAGGGAGGCTCCTCTCTCCCTGCATCACGGTTCGTCCTGCCAGGCAGAAAGTAGCAGGAACATTGTGCTGTAGCTGGGCAACGTGGCTGAGGCTGCGGAAGGTTCTGGGGATCCTGGGGCGGGGGGTGGGGTGGGGGGGTTGTGCAATGGTGGGGAAAGAGGCAGCTGCACTTCTCTCTCTGCCACCTCGGTCCCCCGGGAAGCACCTGGGGAATCCTAGCACGGATGAGTGTCTGCTCTGTGCACTTTGTGGTACAGACCTCACGTCACTGGCTGCACCAGGCAGTTGTCGACCCGCACTTGGGTTTCATTTGTACTCCCCAGCATGGGAAATGACCCCTGCCACCAGTGCCCTAGGGAACCATGGGCCAGAGGGGGTGGGAGAGGAGAGAGGAGAGAGAGCGAGAGAGAGAGAGAGAGAGAGAGACAGAGACAGAGAGAGACAGAGAGAGACACAGAGAGAGACACAGAGAGAGAGAGAAAGAGAGAAAGAGAGGGAGGGAAGGAGGGAGGGAGAGAGGAAGGAAGGGAGGAGGAGGGGAGTAGAGGGGAGGAGAGGAGAGAGAACCAAGTGGATAAAGCAACGTGCATATCCCAAGTAGATCTGCAGCTGGAGTGATAGCACAGCAGGTAGGGTGTTTGCCTTGCACGCTGCCGACCCAGGTTCGATTCCCAGCATCCCATATGGTCCCCCAAGCACTGCCAGGAATAATTCCTGAGTGCAGAGCCAGTAGTAACCCCTGTGCATCGCCGGGTGTGACCCAAAAAGCAAAAAAGAATAAATAAATAAATAAATAATATATAAAATGAAATAAAAAACGTGGTTTACTGCCTTATTAAATAACTGCTTATTAACTAACTTCTACACAAAAATATAAATTCTACAAACCAAGTAGATCTGCAGTGAACCCCCGAGGTGGAGAATATAGCCTCACAGTAAGAAAGTTCACATTTCAGAGCTGGGGGGCGAGGCACACAATGCCAGCAAATGCACATTTTATTTTCTCTGCTAAGTTAGTTGATACAGTTTTACACTCTGCCTCCTGCAAGGCCCATTGCTAAGGTGGTTGCCAAGTGGGTAGGCTTGGACTTGTTCAGTCAGTGCCCAGGGCTGACTCCTGGCTCTGTGCTCAGGGATCACTCCTGGTGGGGCCCAGGGGACCATACAGGGTGCCAGGGATAGAAGCCAGGTCAGTTGCGTGCAGGGCAAGCGCGGTACCTGCTGTGCGGCCTCTCTGGCTCTAAATCCGTGACCTTAGGGAGATTTTTATTCTAATTCACTCTAGTGAGTGCTACACAGTCTCATGGACTCTTCTGGAAGCGACAGAGTGGGCTTTCAGAAGAAACAGACTGGGCTTGCAGAAGACACAGACTGAGGCGGGGCTCCATGGAAGGCCCCACCAGAGAGGCAAGAAACAGTTTCTCTGCTGCTAAGCAAGGAGCCTGGCCCCGCCCCTTCCTGATTACTCGACTTCTGTTTACACCCCGGAAACTAGTTTTCTAACTTCAGCTAGTTTACACCCGTCTGTTCTGGCTGCCTTTGGAAATATTGTTTATTTTTTAAATTTGGATAAATCTGACATGTAACATTGTGTTCATTCAAAGTGCCCCCGGAGTTATTGTGATACATGTATTTGTTACAAAATAGTTGCAGCTGAGACTTGCCTGGTGCATCAATGCTCTGCACAGCTGGAGTCCTTGTTGCAAGCTTCCCCCTTCTGAGGTGCTGACTCTAATCCTCCTGCCCTATGGCCCTGGTCCGCTGACGACCACTTTTGGTCTTTTTTTTTTTTTTATCTCTTTTTTCTCCTTTTTTTCCAGATTGTAAGTATAAGTTACAGTAACACATACTTACGTTTTTCAAGCACAGCAGGCTAAAAATCGTTCTACCTGTGGTAAATGGTAAATGGCCTTTCTCATGACTAAACGATATTCCATAGTGTGTGCACTTGATGCTGCTTTATTTTTATATCCATTGGTCCATCAGTGGACAGTGGTTAGTTTCCACGGGGCAGTGACTAGGATTTCAGTGTGAGCAATGCTACACTCGACATGGTGGCGTGTCGCACAGAAAAAAAACCTGCTTTCACTTCTTTGGGTATATTCCGTCCAGTGGAATTGCTCGATTGCAGAATAGAACATTTTTTTTCCATTTTGGGCCACACCCAGTGATGCTCAGGGGTTACTTCTGGCTCTGCACTCAAGAATTATTCCTGGAGGTGCTCAGGAGACCGTATGGGATGCCAGGGATTGAACTAGGGTCAGGTGTATGCAAGGCAGATGCCTTCCCCACTGGACTATCACTCTGGCGCAGTACAATAGATTTTTTAAGAAACCTTACAAACCTGACTTGCAATACTGCTCACGATAGGAATGCAATGTTCCTGTGCCACACTCTCCATCAGTGTCCGCCCTCCCCTGCCCCCTCCCCATCCCCCTGCCCTGGTCAGCTCAGTTCTGTAGACCAGGTCTCAGATTCTATTGCCTCAGACCATTTGTTATTCCCTTACTACAGATGATATTTTTTGAAACAAATTTTTAGAATTTCCCAGTGGGGGGGCCAGGGCGATAGTACAGCAGGTAGGAATCTTGCCTTGCATGCGGCCAACCCAGATTCCATCCCCGGCATCCCCTAAAATCCCCTGAGCACTTCCATGAGTAATTCCTGGTGCAGAGACAGGAGTAACCCCTGAGCATCACTGGGTGTGGCACCCAAAATGAAAATAAATAGCAAGAGAAAAAAGGAAAAACTTTAAAAAGAGAAGAAATTCCCAGTGTTTTGTTGTTGTTTCTTCTGCTTCTGCTGGTGTTTGTAGCTCTTGCATCAGTTTATATTTCCATCAGTATCCCCGTGTCCATGAACGCACACACGCACACACACGCACGCACACACACACACACACACACACACACACACACCCCTCTTCCACAGCACCTTCGAGTCCACTTCCTGGAGAGCAGCCTCACTCAGAGAGAGATGCAGTTGCCTGTTTTTCAGATGATTAGTGATGCTGAGCAGCTTCTCCTTTCTCCTTTTGCCTTGTTTGTGCTCCTCTTTAGAAGAGCATCCATTTAGGGGCTAGAGAGAGATCACGGTGAGTAGGCCCTTGCCTTGCATGCAGCCGACCGGGGTTCCACCCCTGACTCACGATACAGTCTCCTGACACCCCCCCCCCACCCGATCCGATCCAGGAGTATTTTCTGAGCACAGGGCCAGGAGTAAAAGCCCTATACACCTCTGGGTGCAGCCCCCAAACTAAAACACCTACAAAAATGTCTATTTCAGTCCTGTCCATTTCAGCTGGACTGCTTTCCTCTTACTGAGTTGCATAAAACTGCTGACCGCGGTCCAATCCCTGGCACTCCACGTGGCCCCTCATGCTCACCTGGAGCAATCCCTGAGTGCAGAGCCAGGAGTGAACCCTGAGCACCACCCGTGTGGCCCCCAAATAAAGTGACTAGATTAATGTTAAAAAATATCTCCAAGATTCATTATCAATGAGCTTCTTCCCAATGTGTTCAAGTGGTTGTGTTATATAGTATTGGGGCTTTTGTCTTAAGTGTTTCATCTTGGACACTAAAGAGGTCATGCAGGGATTAAGGTGCTTGCCTGGCACGTGGCCAGCACCCATGCTTTTATTTTTTCCTGTCTTTATTTTTTTTTTATTGAATCACCGTGAGATACAGTTACAAAACTTTCATGTTTGAGTTTCCGTCGTACAATGATGGAACAGCCATCCCTTCACCAGTGCACATTCTCCACCACCCATGCCCCCAGATTACCCTCCCCCCTTTCCAACTTTCCCCCTGCCTCCATCGCAGATAATTTCCCCCATACTCTCTCTCTACTTTTGGGCATTATGGTTTGCAATACAGACGCTGAAAGGTTGTCATGTTTGATCCTTTATCTACTCTCAGCACACATCTCCCATCCCAAACGGTTCCTCCAACCATCATTGACTTAGTGATCGTTTCTCTATTCCAGCTGTCCTCTCCCCCAGCTCATGAGACAGGCTTCCAGCTATGGGGCAGTCTTCCTGGCCCTTGTGTCTACTGTCCTCAGACCCATTCTTTTAAAAAAAAAAAAACAAAAAAAAATTAGTTACTGTGAAATTACAAAGCTTTTCATGGTTGGGTTTTAGCAAACATTGTTCCAACACCAATCCCGTCAGTGCCCACTTCCCTGCACCGGTGTCCCCCCTCCAGGCATTTGCCTCCCACCTACCAGCCTGTCTCTAGGAGAGGCACTATTTAATTTTGGGGGGAGGGGACTGTTTTGGTCACACCTGGCAGAGCTCAGTTGCACCAGGCTCTGTGCTCAGGAATCACTCCTAGCATGCTCAGGGGATTCCGGGGATGGAACCTGGGTTGGCCACATGCAAGAAAAGTGCCCTCCCCACTGTACTGTAGCTCCAGTCCCAAATATTAAAAATAATTATTTTTTGCACTGTGGTTTACAGTTCTGTTGCCAATAGGGCTTCATGCAAAATACTTCACCACCTTTCAGCACTTTCTCCTCCTTCTCCTTCTTCTCCTCCTCCTCCTCCTCCTCCTCCTCCTCCTCCTCCTCCTCCTCCTCCTTCTCCTCCTCCTCCTTCTCCTCCTCCTCCTCCCATTTGATCTTCCCTCTGCTATAGTCATTGCCTTCTCCCTGTCCTATCTCCCAGACCCCTTAGGTGGAACGTTTCTTATTGATTACCAGTTCTCGAGTTCTTCATTTCCACTGTCTTTGGGCATTCATGATTCCCCATTGTGTTTCCTTATACTCCGCATATGAGAGAGATCATTCTGTGTTGGTCTCTCTCCCTCTGACCAACTTCACTCAGCCCGCTACTCTCCAGGTCACTCTATGTAGCAGAAAACTATACGACTTTATCTTTTCTTAGGGCCAAGTAATAGTCCAGCTGTATATATGTACCATAGTTTTTGGGTTTTTTTTTTTTTTGCTTTTTGGGTCACACCCAGTGATGCACAGGGGCTACTCCTGGCTCTGCACTCAGGAATTACCCCTGGTGGTGCTCAGGAGACCATATGGGATGCTGGGAATCGAACCCCGGTCGGCCGCGTGAAAGGCAAATGCCCTACCCGCTGTGCTATTGCTCCAGCCCCTGTACCATAGTTTTTTATCCATCTATTCTTGAACACTTTGTGATCTTGGACTCTGGGCTCAATGGGACCCGGGAACAGAGATCCTCTGCCTGATTCCCCCAATCTCCAGTGACCCAGGGGTCACACCCATAAGCCACCTTCTGCCAGCGCCAGATTACCTCCTCATTGGCCACCCTCCAGAGCTCACAGCTGCTTCTCCCGGAAGTAGCATAAAACGAGGCCCCGATAACCATGCCACCGGACTCCACACCAGGGGTGCCCCAGAGGGGGATAGGTGAGAGCCCTCCCCACCCCAAGGGACCCAGTCCCGGTAGCCGACCTCCACTACCCCACCGCTGCCACCCTCCAGGCCACTTTCCATATGCTCAGGCCGAACCTCACCCATGAGTGAACATATTCTTTTTTTTTTATATTAAATTTATTTATTTTTAATTAATGAATCACCATGAGGGTACAGTTACGGATTTATACACATTTGTGCTTATGCTTCCCTCATACAAAGTTCAGGAACCCATCCCTTCACCAGTGCCCATACTCCACCACCAGTAAACCCAGCATCCCTCCCATCCTCCCCAATCCCATCTCCCCTCACCCCACCCTGTCACTGTGGCAGGCCATTCCCTTCTGTTCTCTCCCTCAAATTAGCTGTTGTGGTTTGCAATAAAGGTGTTGAGTGGCCACTGTGCTCAGTCTCTAGCCCTCATTCAGCCCACAACTCCCTTCTCCCGAATGGCCTTCGACTACATTATAGTTGGTGATCCCTTCTCTGAGTTGCCCTTTCCCCAGAATGTGAGGCCAGCCTCCAAGCCATGGAGTCAACCTCCTGGTACTTGTTTCTACAATTCTTGGGTGTTAGTCTCCCACTCTGTTATTCCATATACCATAGATGAGTGCAATCTTTCTATGTCTGTCTCTCTCTTTCTGACTCATTTCACTCAGCATGAAATTTTTCATGCTGATCCACTTAAATAAAAAATTCATGACCTCCTTTTTTCTGACAGCTGCATAGTATTCCATTGTATAGATGTACCAAAGTTTCCTCAACCAGTCATCCGTTCTAGGGCATTCGGGTTTTTTCCAGATTCTAGCTATTGTAAATAGTGCTGCGATGAACATACATGTGCAGATGTCGTTTCGATTATACTTTTTTGCCTCTCTGGGATATATTCCCAGCAGTAGTATTGCTGGGTCAAATGGGAGCTCAATATCTAATTTTTTGAGAATCGTCCATATTGTTTTCCAGAAGGGCTGAACCAGTCGGCATTCCCATCAGCCGTGTAGAAGGGTCCCTTTCTCCCCACATCCTCTCCAATAGCGGTTGTTTTTGTTCTTTTGGATGTGCGCTAGTCTCTGTGGTGTGAGGTGGTATCTCGTGGTTGTTTTGATCTGCATCTCTGATGATTAGTGATGTAGAGCACTTTTTCATGTGCCTTTTGGCCATTCGCATTTCTACCTTGGTAAAGTTTCTGTTCATTTCTTCGCCCCATTTTTTTGATGGGGTTGGATGTTTTCTTCTTGTAGAGTTCAACCAGTGCTTTATATACCATTGATATCAACCCCTTATCTGATGGGTATTGTGCAAATATCCTTTCCCATTCTGTGGATAGTCTTTGTATTCTGGTCACTGTATCTTTTGAGGTGCAGAAGCTTTTTAGTTTAATGTAGTCTCATTTGTTCATCTCTGTTTTTACTAGATTGCTTAGTTCTGTGTCGCCTTTGAAGATACCTTTATCTTCAATATCGTGGAGCATTTTGCCGACCTTGTCTTCAATGTACCTTATGGTTTGTAGTCTAATGTTGAGGTCTTTAATCCATTTTGATCTGACTTTTGTGCATGGTGTCAGGTCAAGGTCTAAGCCCATTTATTTGCATGTGGTTGTCCAGTTCTGCCAGCACCATTTGTTAAAGAGGCTTTCCTTGTTCCACTTCACATCTCTTGCTCCCTTATCAAAGATTAGATGATCATACATTTGGGGTTGTGTGTAAGGATATTCCACCCTGTTCCATTGGTCTACGGCTCTGCCTTTCATGAGTGAACATATTCTTGGACCATGCAGCCGCAAATGGCCGCGTGACACATCATCATAAAGGAAAATATATATATAAGCCTCTCGGAGAGTCCGGCAAGCTACCAAAAGAATCCCGCCCTCACGGCAGAGCCTGGCAAGCTCCCCCTGGCATATTCGACATGCCAGAAACAGTAACAATAATGGGTCTCATTCCCCTGGCCCTGAAAAGAGCCTCCAATCGTTGGGGAAAATGAGTAAGGAGATGCTGCTAAAATCTCAGGGCTGGGATGAATGGAGACATTACTGGTGCCCGCTCGAGTAAATTGATGAACAATGGGATGACAGTGATACAGTGACAGTGATTTTTGAGCACTAGGGTTGTGTCCAGATTTTGTTATTGTGGAGAGTGCTACAAAGAACATAGGGGTGCAAATGTCTTTTCTCTGTTTTGATTTTGAACCCTTGGAGTTACTGAGTCAAATGGAAGCTCTATTCCTAGATTTTATTTTTTTTTTCTTTTTTGGGTCACACCTGGCAATTCTCAGGGGTTACTCTTGGCTTTGCATTCAGGAATCACTCCTGGCAGTGCTCAGGGGACCATATGTGATACTGGGAATCGAACCTGGGTTGGACGTGTGCAAGGCAACTGTCCTATCCGCTGTGCTATCACTCCAGCCCCTATTCCTAGATTTTTTTTAGAATGTCCATATTGTTTTCCAAAAAGGCTGGACCAATCAACATTGCCACCAGTAGTAAATGAGAGTCCCTTTCTCCCTGCATCCACGCCGGCACTGGTTGTTCTTGGTCTTTTTGATGTGTGTTAGTCTCTGTGTCAGGAGATGATATCTTATTCTTGTTTTGACTGGCATTTCCCTGATCAGTGATGTAGAGCATTTCTTCATGTGCCTTTAGGCCATTTGTAGTTTTTCTTTGAGGAAGTCTCTGTTCATATCTTCTCCCCATTTTCTGATGAGGATGGATTTTTCTTCCTGTTTCAACACCAATCCCTGGTAAAGTTCTACCAGTACCTTGTATATCTTGGATATTAACTCTTTATCAGAAGAGTATTGGGCAAATAATTTCTCCCATTCCAGGGGCTGACTTTGTATCCTGGTCATTATTTCCTTGAGGTGCAGGAGCTTCTTAATTTAATGTAGTCCCATTTGTTTATCTTTGCTTCCTCTTGCTTGGTCAGTCCAACACCCATTCTATCCACAGCCAGGAGTGACCTCAGAGCACAACTTCAAGAGTAACTCCTGATCACTCTTAGTTTTTGATCTTTTTGTTTTGTTTTGTTTTGTTTTTGGTTTTAGGGTCATACCTGGAGATGCACCGGGGTTACTCCTGGCTCATGCACTCAGGAATTACACCTGGCGGTGCTCATGAGATGCTGGGAATTGAACCCGGGTTGGCCGTGTGATAGGCAAATGCCCCACCCCGCTGTGTTATTGCTCCAGTCCCATGTGTCTGATCATTTTTGAGTTTCTCTCTGTCCCTCACTCTCTCCCCCTCTCTTTCTCTCTTTCTTCCTCTCTCTCCTTCCTCATCCTTCTTCCTCCCTCCCTCCCTCTCTCCTTCCCTCCCTCCCTTCCTCCCTTCCTATTTTCCTTCTTTCCTTCCTTTCTCCCTCCTTCCCTCCCTCCCTCCCTCTTGCTTGCTTGCTTTCGTGTGTGCTTGCTCGCTTGCTTAATTTTTCCCCCTGGTCTTTGTGTATTCAGGCCACAGCTTATAGTGTTGAAGGGCTATTTCATTTATTAAAAGGTTTTTTAACTTTATTTTATTTTGGTTCTTATGAGGCCACACTCAGCAATGTTCAGTGCTTACTCCTGGCTCTGTGCTCAGGGATCACTTTACATGGTACAAGGAATTAAACCCAGAAGAGCTACCGGCAAGGCAAGAGCCCTACCTGCTGTACTATTGCTCTTGGAGGAGCTATTCCTGACTGTGTGCTCAGGATAGCCACTGGTGATGCTTGGGGGACCATACATGGTACCAGAGATTTGAACTGGATAGTGGTATGCAAGACAACTTAATCCCTGTACTCTCTCCAGACCTAGGTTTTTTGTTTGTTTTTGTGGTATGAAGTAGGAATTCAGTTGCATTGTTCTGTCGGCATTTCTGCAGGGCACCATCTGCAATGGCTGGGGTGGAGAGGTCAGCCTCATCCAAGGTAGTTCTACCCAATGTACTATCTCTTTGGCCCGGAAAACGTCTTGATTTTAACCTAGAGAGACAGACACCTTTTGGATTCTCACCACCCAGGTCAGGGAGAGAGTAAGTGGGCATTGTTTGAAATCACCCAATGTGTAGGAATTTGTCACTATAGCAATGGGAAACAGCAACAACAACAACAAACCCCAAACAAGCACACAAAAGGGCCAGCCTTCCAAAGAGGGTTTAAGTTGGTCGCTGCTTGTCTAGGTGAGACTGAGAATCTCTGGTCACTTCAAACTCCCTCAAGGGCTGCAGAGCTCGACGGGATGAGCACAGCTTTGCATGCAGGAAGCCCAGCATCACGTGGTGACCCCCTTCATCCCTACTGCTACCCACCGTACCCCACACCCACAGAGCACGAAGCAGCCCCCAAAACCCAAACAAGCAATACAAATCATTTTAGGTCATTTTAGCTACTGAGTCACACAAGGCATTATTCTAGGTCTCAGAATTCCCCTCTTCTTTCTCTGCCAGGTAAGGAAGAGATTTATTATTATTATTATTATTATTATTATTATTATTATTATTATTATTATTATTATTATTATTGAAGAGGCACACCCAGTGATGCTCAGGACTGACTCCTGGCTCTACATTCAGGAATTACTCCTGGCAGGGCTTGGGGGACCATGAGAGATGCCGGGGATCAAACCCAGGTCATCCACCTGAAAGGAAAACTTTGTATCTGCTGCTGTTATTATCGATCTGGCTCCAGTATCACTCACTTGTATCACTTGTCTTCCCGTCAATCTTCGATTTGCTCGAGCGGGCGCCACCAACTCCACTTATCCCTGTTGCGTGCTAGTGTAGCCCAAGTAAAAGGAGATTTTTCTTCTCTGTTGTTTGCTTTGTTTGGGGGCCCTACCTAGAGGTGCTCAGGGCTGACTCCTGACTCTTAATTCAGGGATCACGCTGGCAGGGATCAGGGGACCACCGGGGCCTGGGGATCCAGCCTGTGTAGGATTCCTTCAAGGCAAGCTCCAGGCAAGTACTCGCTCCAGGCAGTCCTTTTGCTGGGACCCCAGAGATAAGGGATTTTCTTGATTCTTTCCTAAGGAGGAGAGATCTGTGATGATCTTGTTTCATCTGAATCCAGGCAGGATTCTTCCAATTTTCCAAGGGTCAGGAATGTCAAGAGACCCTCAGGTTAGGCTTCTCAGCTTGAGTGAGCCCATATTTTGCCTTTTGCTCCTAGGAGGTTGTCAAAATCCAAAGCCTTTTGTCTGGATTGGAAAATGCCCTTAGAGCAAAAGAAATTTCAGAGTTTTCTGTGCATCTTATTTTCTTTAGATATCACACTATTTCGAGTGCTTAATTTCAAATATGTGTATATACTATATATATATATATATATATATGTACAGGAGCGATAGTGTAGTGGGTAGGGCGTTCACCTTGCATGAGGCCGATCCGGGTTCAATTCCTCTGCCCCTCTTGGAGAGCATGGCAAGCTACCGAGAGTATCCCACCCGCATGGCAGAGCCTGGCAAGATACCCGTGGCATTTTTGATATGCCAAAAACAGTAACAACAAGTCTCACAATGGAGATGTTACTGGTGCCCACTCAAGGAAATCAATGAGCAATGGGATGACAGTGACAGTGACAGTACATATATGGTTTATATACATATATATGTATGTATATCCTCTTTTAGCCAACATATGTTATGATTTTCAGGATGGGAGTGACCTGGATAACCTAGCCCAAATATTCCTGAATATCTGTCAACATTTTTTGTATTCTCAATCTCAAGTCTATTTTACCATGTTGCATTTTTGCTGGTCTAATTCTACTGTCTTGGGTTTCTCTCTTGGTGTCCACTCACCTCTCATCATGTTTTCTTTTTATCCATTTATTGCATTTATTTGTTTAGTAAATAATTGCATTTTTAAGCTCTCTGAAAGTTTGGTCGAAGTTGCTTTTGCTCCAGAAGGCATTTGCTGGTTACTTTGTCAAAGGCCTGAGTTCACACCAACCTCGCCAGCACTGGCTGGCTAGAACGTCTTCATCAGAGGCTTTCCACCTCACGTCGGCGTTAAGAACTGGACCACAGAGGGCTGGAGCGATAGCACAGCGGGTAGGGCATTTGCCTTGCATGCGGCCAACCCGGGTTCGAATCCCAGTATCCCCATATGGTCCCCAGCACCGCCAGAAGTAATTCCTGAGTGCAGAGCCAGGAGTAACCCCTGTGCACCACTGGGTGTGACCCAAAAAAAAAGCAAAACAAACAAACAAACAAAATAAAACTGGAGGGCTGGAGTGATAGCACAGCGGGTAGGGCGTTTGCCTTGCACGCGGCCGACCCGGGTTCGAATCCCAGCACCCCATATGGTCCCCTGAGCACCGCCAGGGGTAATTCCTGAGTGCATGAGCCAGGAATGACCCCTGTGCATTGCCGGGTGTGACCCAAAAAGAAAAAAAAAAAAAAAAAAAACTGGACCACAGACATGTCTGAGATCTCGTCTGTGCTTAGAGGTGCTGAGGAGAATTTGTTCCTGTCTCTTTCCTTGGTTCCAGTGTCAACACAGTGCATGCTCCATATTGTTCCCCCAAACTCCACCCTGACATTTGGAAAAGTTTGTTCTTGTTTTGGGTTTTCCCCCTTCAGCTTCCCCAGGGCCATGGCCCTTTGACATTTAGCTCTGAGCAAGGTTCTCTTACAGGAGTCCGTGGCTTGGCATCTCCTGTCCCTTGCCTGTCACTTGTAACTAGTGGCCTCAGAGCCTGGCAAACGCTCCATATCCCGTCATTCCAATTCTTCCCGAGCTCTCTGCATTCCTGCTTTGGCCTGTTTGGGCCTGAAGACTGATTTTATTTTACATCTACTCAGCCATGTTCTTTGATTAAAAAAAATTAAGCATTTTGGTTACTATTGGTAATTGTTATACAACGGGAGTGCTAGGGAATGTGGTTTGTAATTCTTCTGGAAATTCATCAGTGGCCCCACCAGGGCCGAGTACCTGCGGCTGCTCAGGAGGCCGTGCCTGTCTGGGTCGACCTTGGGGCTTTGTGTGTTCCTGAGACATGTGCTGAGTGCGTTCGTGCATACGCAAGGCTCTGCATGTGATCTCAGACACTGCATGGCCCCCCTGGAGCACTGCCTGTGGGGAGGCCACTGAGAGGGGACAATAGGAAGCCAGAGAGAGCTCCAAGGGCTGGAGCGCGTGGTTTACAAGGGTCAAGTCCTAGCATTGCCTGGTTCCACATACACCACTAAAAGTGACCCTGAGCACAGAGCCTCAGAGTAACTTCTGAGCACTACAGGGTGTGACCCCAAAGCCACACACACCCCAAAATAAATGTAGCACTGTAGCACTGTCATCCCGTTGTTCATTGATTTGATTTGCTCGAGCGGACACCAGTAATGTCTCCCTTGTGAGACTTGTTGTTACTGTTTTTGGCATATCGAATACACCACGGGTAGCTTGCCAGGCTCTGCCGTGCGAGATTCTGCATCACTCTCTTCCAGGAACTTTGTTTTATAGTCTCTGGATCTTGGCCATTGATGAGATTACATGGGTTGGGGTGGGGGGAGGTGGCTATGGGTGTGACTGACTAGCTGCTGGAAAATGGGGGACCTGGGTGGAGGAGGCCCAGTCCTGATCCGAGCAGACTTGGAGATCTCAGCCCCGGGTCCCGCATGCCTGGGTTCCTCTGCTGGTTCCTTTGTGTGTGAGGCTCATCCCGGTTGTGGGGAGTGGCCTTGAGCATGGCTGTGGCTGGGTTCTGGAGGTTTTCGACTGCCAGGGCTCTGCTTAGGGCGGGGAGGGAAACTCAACCCACCCCCTTCTGAGGTGCCCCAGTGAAGACAGCCAGGTGAGGGGGCAGAAGAGTCTGCCTTCTAGTTATATGCCCAAAGTAATTAAAATCAGTATCTTGAAGAGATCCTCCATTCCCACATTAACTGCAGCATTACTCATAGTAACCAAGACAGACAATATAAGCATTCATTAACAGGTTCATGAAGAAGATATAATAGGTAGTATGCATTACATATATTTTCTATGCATCTCATATATCTTTGTTTCTTCTATCAATTTAGCCTATAAAATTTTTGTTTACACACACACAACTAAAATGAAATTGTCTGGAATGGATTAGTCCAAGGAAAAGAAGGAAATCTTTTTATTTAGAACTGCATGAATGAAACTAGAGGAATTTAAATGCAGAAAGTCAAATATGGATAAACGAATATAGTTTGCTCCCACCTACATATTTTTTCCACCTACATATTTTAGAATTAGAAAAATCAAAAAAAAGAAATTAAAATCACAGTAACAAAATAGAGCAGGGAAAGGGTAAAGTGAAGAAACCGGTTCAATGGAAACTTCCAGAAGGGTGAGCAAGTGCTTAAGAGTGCTTGATATACATGACAATTAGCAGTAATGATAACATCAAGGATTTTTTCCCCCTTCTTTTTGGGTCACACTCCGCGATGCACAGGGGTTACTCCTGGCTCTGCACCCAATAATTACTCCTGGTGGTGCTCAGAGGATCATATGGGATGCTGGGAATCGAACCTGGGCTGGCTGCGTGCAAGGGCAAATGCCCTACCCACTGTGCTATCACTCTAGCCCCAAAGATTCTTGAAATTGCTAAGAAAGTAGAACTCAGGTGCTCTTGCCTCAAACACAAAAAAGTAACTATGTGAAGTGAGGGGATTTGTCTTAATTATGGTGGTCATTTCACAATGTCTATGGACATCAAAACCTTGGTCTCTTGGCCCTCTTAAGGCTGCATTCTCTCTTGAAAGGAATCTCTCTATATCTCTGCTGGCTTGCTTGCTTTTTCTTTCTTTTTCATTTTATTTTATTTTATTAAGAAAAATTTTTATTAGTGAATCACCATGAGACAAAGTTACAGACTTACAGGTTTTCATGGTTATGTTTCAGTCATACAATGATCGAGTACCCATCCCTCCACCAGTGCCCATTTTCCACCACCAATGGGCCCAGCATCCCTCCCACCACCCCCACCCTGTCCCCTTCACCCCACCCCGCCTCTGTGGCAGGGCATTCCCTTTTGCTCTCTCTCTCCTTTTGGGTGTTATGGTTCGCTACAGAGGTATTAAGTAGGCATCATGTTCGGTCTATAGTCTATTTTCAGCCCGTATCTCCCATCCCTAGTGGGCCCGCCTAGCACCCTTTGCTTGGTGATCCCTTCTCTATCAGAGCTGCTTCTTTACCTAGCATGTGAGGTCGGCTTCCATTGCTTGCTTTTTCTATTCTGGAGAAGCCCATGTTTCCTCTGGAACACAGATTCCTCTTTTTCCCCCCACAACTTTCTATTTTGCGGGCAGAGCACACCTCAGTGATACTCAGGGGTCACCCTGGCTCTGCAGTCAGGAATTACTTCTGGTGGTGCTCGAGGGACCATAGGGGATGTTGGGGATTGAACCCGGGTCAGCCATGTGCAGCCTGCCTGCTGTACTACCGCTCCAGCTCATCCTCTCACATCTAAGTAAATTTTGTTCAACAAAAAATATTGTGCTCCACTTAAAAAACAAACCAAAACATGTTGGCTCTCCATCATACCCCAATAACTGAGAGTTTGTTCATGTATCTACCTCCAGATGCAGACACAGTCTAACATACTAAGGGGTAGAATTTCAGCATTTCAACTTTGAGAGACACAATTTGCAACACAGCCCCACTGAAAAATAACAATACTAAAGTACCTTGATAACAACTAAATTTTGATGAAAATATATACAGGTTGATATACAATGGATAAAATCAGATTTGTTTGTTTTTATTTTACTAGTCTGACTGCAGGCATTGACTTCAGCCCAAAGGTGTCAGCCTGAAAATAAAAATAGAAACCAAGGGGCCGGAGTGACAGCACAGCGGGTAGGGCGTTTGTCTTGCATGCGGCCGACCCGGGTTCGATCCCCGGCATCCCATATGGTCTCCCAAGCACCGCCAGGAGTAATTCCTGAGTGCAAAGCCAGGAGTAACCCCTGAGCATCGCTGGGTGTGACCCAAAAAGCAAAAAAAAAAAAAAAAAAAGAAGAAACCAAAGAGGTTTTTATTGCCGCGCTTTCTCAGGGCTGTCTAGGAAAAAGGAACAGCAAAGTTTGGACAAAAGGAACAGCGAAGCTTGCATAGATACCGAGGGGAGATTATAAACGTTGTCATCACTAAGGGCCCGAGAGACAGTACAGAGGGTATACTGTTTGCACAGTAGCCAACTGGGGTGGTGGGCTGGATGGGGAGTGTTTAACCCCCAGCATCCAAAACGATCCTCCAAGGGGCTGGAGCAATAGCACAGCGGGTAGGGCTGTACTTGGGTAGTACAGCCTTGCACCCAGCCGACCCGGGTTCGATCCCCGGCATCCCATATGGTCCCCCAGCACCGCCAGGAGTAATTCCTGAGTGCAGATCCAGGAGTAATCCCTGTGCATTGCCAGGTGTGACCCAAAAAAAGCAAAAACAAAACAAAACAAAACAAAATGATCCTCCAAGTTGGCCAGGAGTGAGTTCTGAGTGCAGAGCTGGAGTAACCTCTGAGCACTGCTGGGTGTGGCAAAAAAACCAAACAAACAAACAAACAAAAAGTTCTCACTAAACTTTCTGGAGCATAGCACAAGCAGGTAGGGCATTTGCCTTGGACGAGGCCAACCTGGGTTTGATTCCTTCATCCCTCTTGGAGAGCCCGGCAAGCTACCGAGAGAATCCCGCCCGCACAGCAGAGCCTGGCAAACTACCCGTGGCATATTTGATATACCAAAAGCAGTAACAAGTCTCACAATGGAGATGTTACTGGTGCCTGCTCGAGCAAATCGATGAACAATGGGAGGACAGTGCTACAGTGCAATGCTACTTTGGAGCAAACCAGATTATTACTTGATGTGAAAGATTTTTTATTTATTTAATTTTATTTTTATAAAGTTGTCACTGTCACTGCATGCACTCATCAGATGTATGCATTTATCAGATCAATTTTGTAAAGTTGTCCACAATAATTTATTGCATTAAATATTCAAGCACAATCCCTCCACCATCACACCTTCTTGATGTGGAAGCTTTTCTAGCTAGGGAATCACAGGCATTTGGTCTTTATGATAATTATCACACTCCCGTTTCTGGGGACATACACTGGTCTTCTGTGTTTGGTTCTCATGGGTGTGTTCATGAGTCTCATCTACTTTGATAAATTACACTGAGTAACTATTCAGAAAACAGAGGAGTAACAAAATGACCACAAGATGTGTGACCTTTGGGGTTTTATTCAGAGAATGTCTGAGGCCAGCTATCTTTGTGCCTTAATTTATGACCAGTTTTGGTGGCAGACAGCTAACCTGATTCAGAGAATAGAAGGAAATGATTTCTTGGGTGTAATAAACTTTTTTTTCTTTGGTTGAATTTTTTTTTGGTTGAAATTTATTTATGTTACATTTTGGTAACTCAATCAATTTTCACTGACATTTTATTCCACAGCGGTTGGGCTTTCACCTTTCATGCAGCCAACACGAGTTTGATTCCTCTGCCCCTCTCAGAGAGCCCGGTAAGCTACCGAGAGTATCGAGCCCGCACGGCAGAGCCTGGCAAGCTATCCGTGCGTATTGGATATGGCAAAAACAGTAACAATAAATCTCTCAATGAGAGACGTTACTGGTGCCCGCTCGAACAAATCGATGAGCAATGGAATGACAGTGATTTTATTCCACTATTTATTTGATATTTTTAAATTCTCCAGTGAATGGCTATGTGACTAGTTGCTACTTTTTTGTTGTGACTAAAAATAATTCTGCCATGAACATTCTTTTACACCTGACCTCTTACAATTTCTCAAGGATGTGTGTTAACTGTGTTGTTGGGTATGCACTCCTTTTTTAAAAAACTTTTTTTGTTTGTTTGTTTTTTGGGTCACACCCAGCAATGCACAGGGGTTACTTCTGGCTCACGCACTCAGGAATTACTCCTGGCTGTGCTCAGTGGACCATATGGGATGCTGGGCATCAAACCCGAGTAGGCCGCGTGCAAGGTAAATGCCTTACCCAATATGCTATCACTCCAGCCCCCCAAAATACTTTTTTTAAAAATGGAATCACTTAGAGATAGATCCTTACAAAGCTGTTCATGGTCGGATTTCAGTCATACTATATTCCAACAGTATGACTGAATTTGTTTTTATCATTATGCCTTGATCTTTCTTTCATTCTATAGCAACCAAATGATTTCATCTCTTTACAATGATCTAAAATGAAACATTGCAAAGTGCACATTCACATAAAGCTTGGTGGTAGACAAAATATCTCAGCATCACAAACAGTAATAGAGTTGTTGTGGATAGTCTGAGCAATAATGGTTAGGTTGTGTCTCTAGGCAGGCAGTGTTTCTGAGCCAGAAGCATGAATGGGAGAGGCTCAGAGCATCCTTTGGAAGGAGAAGACCATCAATCTCCCGGTTTACTCATGGGACATCGATGTGAAGCTTTTTATCAACATCCAAACTACAAGCCTGAAAATTCAGGAGCATTTTGATCTTGGACCTCTATTATTAATCATGACGTGTGCTGCTTCTCTTTAGCCATTTGAAGAATCACCTCTTTCATCCACAACAAAGCACACCTACAGGGATTATGATGCCGCCAGCAGGCTAACCTGTACCTGAGGGGGAGCGCATCAGCAGCCTGATGGTGCCTTCAGGCTTCCTGATACCCCCAAAATGCTGCTATGTCTCTGGCCAGACCCTAATAACTCGGGACCAAGTTTCCTGAGAAATTAAATGGCCAAAAGTTAGGTATGTGGGAGCTACACCCAGAAACCACCTCTGGCTCAGCTATGCAAACTGATTAACTGCCTTGCTTCAGAGACTCATAAAGAAATCTCAAAAGAAATAGAAAGCCACAGTTAAACTTGGACCCAAGCAAGGCTGAACAGACCAGGGTAAATAATTTTTTTTCTGTTTTTTTTTGGAGGGTCGGTTCCACACTCTGTGATGCTCAGGGGTTACTTCTGGCTCTGCACTCAGGAATTGCTCCTGGTGATGGTTGGGGGACCATATGGGATGCTGGGTATCAACTCTGGCCAGCTGCATGCAAGGCAAACTCCCTACCTGCTGTACTATCACTCCAGCTCCTAGACCAGGGTGAGTCAAAGGGGATTATTAAAACCTAATCATGAACAGCTTTGTAATGGTCTACTGTAAAAACTAAACCACGCCGACGGGCGCGTGTACTCTCGGGCTCTCCAGGTGGCTCTGTCTCACCGCCCGAGTCCGGTGCTCCGGAACTGCTGTGTGTGCTGTCGGTCAAGGGAAGGCGGCGGAAGGAAGAAGGCCAAACTGGTTGCTCGATCAGTTTATTTCGTTCTCTCTCTCTGCTTCTTCTGAGTCTGGCCCCCCCTTTGCCCCACAGTCTTAGTTTATATAGCAAATTACATAGGGTGGTAGCACAAAGGTGGGTTTAACATCAACAAATCAACAAAGAAGGGTAAGACCATTTCTTGAGGAGATTAACAAAATCTCATCTAAGGAAATCTCATCTAAGGAGATCCACTCAAGGGAGTGATTCCAAACAAGGGTGTGTCAGGGTGTGAGCTAGTAATCTGCTTAAATAGTTACAGTAAATCTACTTCTAATATTTCTAATATTTCTAGCAATGTCATTCTGTATGAGCACAGTAAGAGATATAAAGTTTGGTTCTTCCTGAGGACATCTCACTATACAGTCGTCAGGCCAGGTTAGTCTTCCTAACCCCAGCAGGGTCCTAATCTCTTCGTTACCTTTGGATCATGACAACATTTGTCCATGATCATGCCCTCAACTTATAGTTGAGTATTGTGGTGCTGTGGCCTGGCCTATCTCGATGCCAGGGTAGCACATAACTCACCGCTTGCCCTGGATCCGTCCTGTCCCTCATCGGGACCCTGCTTTTGGGGTGCTAGAAACTGAGGGCAACTAAGTTAAGAAAGCAGATGCCCAGGAGTAAATATTATTGGAGTCAAGCAACTCCCAAGTTACAAGCACAATATTGTCTTCCTGTGTCCATACAGAAAGGACATTGCTTTAAGGTAAACTATGTTCCCCAAGGCAAGGCTAAAAGGACAAACCCCATGTTATCCTACAGTCTACCTCACCTATATTCAGTAAAAATTAAAAAGAACCCACACCATGAAAAAATTCAAACTTAGTGAAGTTGGCAGAAGTAAAATGTTTACATTGTAACTTCAATGCGTTCTCACAGTCTTGATATCAATGTCAAATTTGGTGAATTATCAGTGAGTCCATTTTTACAAAAGCTCAGAGTCACTGAATTTCTGAAAGGAGGCAAAATATTATTTTTGAAAAGCTCACAATTGCAACATGAATATGCCTACTATTTGTATCCCTTTTCAGTGTTGCTATAACATGCTTTTAGAACTAAAATATAGTATACCTGGAGCGATAGCGCAGTGGGTAGGGCATTCACCTTGCATGAGGCTGGCCCGGATTTGATTCCTCCACCCCTCTCGGAGAGCCCAGCAAGTTACCAAGAGTATCTCGCCCAAACAGCAGAGCCTGGCAAGCTACCCATGACATATTTGATATGCCAAAAAAAAAAAAAACAGTAATAACAAGTCTCCCAATGGAGATGTTACTGGTGCCCGCTTGAGCAAATCGATGAGCAGCAGGGTGACAGTGATACAGTGACAGTGATCTATTTTCCAATTTATTTTTTCAGGAGGGGGGAGGAATTTGAGCCATGCTCAGCCGAGCTCAGGGAACTATATTTGGTGCGAGGGATCAAACTGGGGTGAACTGCATGCAAGGGAAGTGTCTACCCCCCACCCCCAGAACTACCTCTTTGGCCCCATTTCCTGTATTTCTGCTCTTGTTCTGACCATTACAATTGCTTTTGACATGGTTTAGCATATAAACACAACACTGACCATTTTAACTATTTAAAAATACTGTGTGTGTGTGTGTGTGTGTGTGTTTGCCATGTCTTGTGGTGCTCAGGGGCTCTGTGTTGCTGGAGATTGAGCCAAGGGCTTCCACATGCCATGCATGTGCTCCTCTGAGTCTCTCCCTGGCCCCTTGACTATTTTCCCCGTGTACGCTCCTATGGCATTAAGCACACTCGCGTTGCTGTGCCATCCTCAGATTCAGGACTTTCCATCTTCCCTAAAGGAACCCGATAGTCAGTCCTCAGCAGTCCCCCTTTCTCGCTTCATTTGGCCCCTGGCAGCTGCCATCCTATTTCCCATCTCGGCAAACACAGTGGCCACCACATCCAGAAAGGAATGCTATCCTCGCTAGAACGTGACTGTTCTCGGTGCAGCGCGTAGCTGGAATTACACGTTTGTTCTTGGTATGTGGCTTCCTCCGCAGAGCCTTCATGTCTGCAAGGCCTGCCGTGGCCCAGCAAGTGTCACAATCAAGACTGAAGAGTGTTGCACTGGGTGGATACTCTTTCCCTTTACCCAGGCACTTATTAGCAGATGCTTGGGCTGCTTCCGGTTTCTTTGTTTCTTTTTGTTTTTCTTTTTGAGTCACACCCAGCGATGCTCAGGGGTCACTCATGGATCTGCACTCAGGACTTATTCCTGGCCATGGTAGGGGGACCATATGAAATGCCGGGGATTGAACCAGGGTCGGCCGCATGCAGGGCAAAGACCCTACCCACTGTACTATTGCTCTGACCTGCTGCTTCTACTTTCTTAGCTGTGACTATTGTTATGACCGTATGTGTTCAACTCACAGCCCTGTTTTCATTAGTCTTGAATGAAAATCCAGCAGTGAGGGGCTGGAGCAATAGCACAGCGGGTAGGGCGTTTGTCTTGCACGCGGCCGACCCAGGTTCAATTCCTAGCATCCCATATGGTCCCCTGAGCACCACCAGGGGTGATTCCTGAGTGCAGAGCCAGGAGTAACCCCTGTGCATCACCAGGTATGACCCAAAAAGAAAAAAAAGAAAAAAATCCAGCAGTGAAATCGAATCATCGCGTGATGATTTTGTTTCCCCTATGAGGAACTGCTTTGTAAAGATGGTTTCTCTGTTATTTTCATTGGCAGTCTATTTTTATTGGCAGTGTAATAGTCCGTGTTGTATCAATCCCCTAATATACTAACCATTACAGAAATGTTGTGAAGCATCTCAAGTCCTCATTCTCATTTTCCCTTTTCCTATTGGATAGGAATTTGTTCTAGTTTAGATCACATGGCCTTGGGGCTGCAGCAATAGCACAGCGGGGAGAGTGTTTGCCTTGTAGGCAGCAGACCTGAGCACAGGGCCAACAGTGACCCCTGAGCATCGCTGGGCGTGGCCCAAAAACTAAAAAAAAAAAAAAAAGACCACACGGCTCAAAATTTTACTACTGACAACCCCTTTTTGTTGAGAATTGTTTTTGTTTGCTATGGTTACACTCAGAGATGCTCAGGAGCCAGTTCTTGCTCTGCACGTCACAATCACTCCTGGCAGTGCTCTGGGGACCATGTGGGATGCCAGGGATTGAACCCAGGTCAGCTGTGTGCAAGCAAGCGCCTTATGCACTGTACTATCTCTTCAGCTCCCTGCCTGAGAACGTTTTACATTCTCCCAAGCATATAGGTTTATAAAACAGGCATTGAGATCAAATATTTGTTGATAACAAATCATAGAGAGATTTATTAAAAAGTCACATGACTTCATGGGATTTTTATTTGCGGTTTAAGAAAACAGGGCCTAGGGGCTGTAGAGATAATATAGGCATAGAAACACTTGCCTTGGGGGCTAGGGACAGAGCATCTGGGGGCTGGTACTTGCCTCACCTGCAGCTGACCCATGTTTGATTCCTAGCACTCTACGGTCCTGAGCACTGCCAGGAGTGACTCTGAGCACAGAGCCAGAGGGAAGCCCTGAGTACCATCCGTGGTGGCCCCCAAACCAAACACTTGCCTTGCATTCAGCAGACCCTGGTTAAGTCCCTGACCTGTGCATTCCCTGAGCACTGAGCCAGGAGTGGCCTGACCCTCACCCCGACTATTCATAGCAGAAAAAAAACAACCAACACAAGAAAGCTAGGGTTTAGATCCTGTTCCAGGTCTGGGCCCCAGTTTTAAAATAATTCACATCCACTTGTCGTGGGAGGAAGTTCTCTCTGGCGAGCTGTCTGCTTTCTGATGCAGGAGTCGATTGGAGTGAAGGAGAGTGAAAGTCATCCCTCCTAGCTGCGCAAGCCACATTTCATGTGCATAACTTCATGTGAGGGGACCGCGCAGCACAGATAGAGCAGGTTTAGACTCTAGAAGGCTCTACAGTGAGTGTAGTTTTAGGCGGTGCTTAAGTCTGACCGGTTGCGGCAGATGCAGAGCCTGAGTTATTCCCCCTAACCATGAGGTCTCAGGTTAGGCAAACTGTGCTTAGAAAAACAACAGTGTTAAACTCAACAGTGTGAATTTCATTGTTATTTCCTTGTTCTCTTTGCAGTGGCTGTGCGCGGGGCTTACTCCTGGCTCTGTGCTAAGGGATCACTCCTGGCCGTGGGTGTGGGAACCCAGCCCAGGTCAGTCACCAGCTGTTCTATCTCTCTGGCTCCACGTGCTCCTATTAAGACTATCCTTTTCCCTTTCTCCCTTGATCCTGTACCCTCTTTTTTTTTTTTTTTGGTGTGGGAGTTTTATTAAAGTAGAGCCCTATAAAAGGTAACAACTGGAGGCCAGAGGGAAAGTCTTTGCCTTGCAGATGGCTGTCCTAGGTTCAATTTCCCTGGCAGGGTTAGTTCCTGAGAAGAGAGACTTGAGTAAGCTGGCCCCCAAACAAAAACAAAACGGACAAAGGTAACAACTGATTTTATTCTTTACCTTATTTTGCATTTTCACCTTCTCAGGCACAGCAATTCAGTTCTCTAATGAATGACTGAAGTCTCTGGAAGCAGCGAATTATGGATCCTTGACACCACAGATGGGCTGGGTAGGGGAGAACTTCCGCCAACGGAGTGAATGAGGGGTCCATTCTGAAAACAGAAAAAGTGACCCCAACGCAGGAAGAAATACCTAATGTCCAGGCAGGAGGGCCACTCCCTGTTCAGGACCAGAAAGGAGGGCTGGCCACAGGATCCTGAGCACAGAAAAGTTAAAGGAGCTGGGTCTGGTAAGAGGTCATGGTCCTACTTTATTTTTATGTATTTATTTTTTCTTTTTGGGTCACACCCAGTGATGCTCAGGGGTTACTCCTGGCTCATGCACTCAGGAATTACTCCTAGCAGTGCTTGGGGACCATATGCCATGCTGGGAATCGAGCCTGGGTTGGCTGCGTGCAAGGCAAATGCCCTACCCGCTGTGCTATCGCTCCAGGCCCTTAAAGGGCTTTTTTAAAGCAAGGACTTGACCATATCTTACTGAATCTGAAAAAAATTGCCCTCTGGCTGTTCTGGAGGATGAATTATAGGACGACCCCCAAGGGACCAGCTAGGAAGCAACTGCAATTGCCTGGAAGGGATCTTAACGGCTAGGATGGGCTGTCCAGGGGCAGAGGGGGACAGAGCACTTCTTGACTTTATGGGGATTCCGAAGGCAGAAATAACAGGCAAGATCTCGGCCCTTATGCCAAAGTGGATTTTTTTTAGCTTTTTGGGTCACACCCGGCAATGCACAGGGGTTACTCTTGGCTCTGCACTCAGGAATTCCTCCTGGAGGTGCTCGGGGGACCGTATGGGATACTGGGAATTGAGCCCCGGTCGGCAGCGTGCGAGGCAAACGCCCTACTGGCTGCACTATCGCTCCAGTCCCCAAAGTGAATTTTTTACTTTCTCAATAACCAGACCTCGTGCTCCAGTAAGGAGGACGACGCTGTTGGCTAGGAGAGGCGAAAAATCCACAGGGCCCGCTGGGCTGTTTCCTGCCCTGGCCCAAGCACCCGGGGTCAAATGCTGCCCCTTCTTCCTCCCTTCCCTGGAAAGAACTTGCAAGAAGCAAGGAGAAGCGACTGCAGGAACATGCCTCTCCCCAAGGGGGCTGGGGGGGGGGGGGTGCTCAGTGAAGACACGCCTGACGTTTACCATCAGTCAATGTCTGCTCCTCTCTCGGCTTTTCTACCGTGCATGAAGCGGAGAGAAAAAGGCTTTTTGCTGGCAGTGGCATCTCCCATTTATTTCATCGATGAACACTGCCGGCATCTTTTTCCCACGGGCGCCCAATTCCTCCGGAATCCACCTGGTACAAAAGACGGGTTCCCCTTCGCACATGCCCACCTCCCGCACCCACACTCACACCCACGCGCATTGTCTGCACCCGGGTCCCCGCGGATTACACGCAGCGTGCATTTCCTGCACGGAGCAGCTCGCGGGCTGCATGCGAGCTTCCCGGGGTGGGGGGAGCCCCCTGCACCCCTTCGCTCGCGGAAGCTTTTGTTTTTAGCGTTTCTTCCCGTGGCAGTGGACGCGTCCGGGTCCTACGATAGGAAACCAGACGAACTTTTCCTGTGGAGGGTAACCTTGAGGCCCCCCTGCCCCGGCCCGGTCAAGTTCTGGAAAGCTGCTCAAAACCCACAAAAAACCCAGCGGCTCTGGCCAACAACCCGCATGCAAAACAACGGAAAGGTGGACGCGGCTCTTTTGCAAAACTTGTCACTCGGCGGGGACAGCGGGATTGCCCGGAGGGCCACGTGCAGGCCACGCAGTCCCAGGAGGCGGGCAGGCGCTGCAGCGCTCGCTCCCGCGTGGACCCGCGGCAAAGAGGAGCCGAGGCGCGTGCGCGCGCGCGCGCGATCGACTGGCGGGCGAGCAGGCGAGTCGGCGGCCCTAGACGCGAGCCGCCGCCTGTGCTCGGGAGGCGGCGACGCTCTGGGCCGCACCCGCTCGCTGGTGCTTCCGCGCGGGGAGTGCCGAGCGCGCCCGCGCCGCCCTGCCGTCGCCAGGGGGCGCGCTGGCCGGCGCCGCCGCCGCCGCCGCCGCCGCGGCCGCTCTCGGAGCTGCGCGGCCCGACGCCCGGCGTCCGCCATATTGGATGCCGCAGCCGCCGCCGCCGCCGGCGCGTCCTCGTCCGTGTCCGCGGTGCGCTGCTGGTCCGTGCGGCCCGAGCGGCGGCCAGGCGAGCCCGGGAGCCGGCGGGAGGCCGCGGGCGCGGCGGCAGGAGCGCGGCGGGCCCGAGGGCGAGCGGCGGCGGCGGCGGCGCGGAGGCGAGGAGAAGGCGCCGCGGCCCTGCCCCTCCCCCGCCCGGCAGCGCCTCGCGTCCCCCTGCGCGGCCATGCCGCGGCCTCGCTGCCCCTGAGGCGGCCCCGCCGCGCCCGCCCGGCCCCGCCGCCGCCGCCCGCCGCCCGCCCGCCCGCCGCGCCCGGGGCCGCGGGGCCGCCGCCCGCGCCGCGCCGCCATGGAGGCCGTGAAAACCTTCAACAGCGAGGTTGGTGTCGCCGCGGCGGCGGCGGCGGGCGGGCGCGGGGCGGCGGGCGCGGCCCTTCCCGGTCTCCCGCTTTATCCTCCTCCTCCTCCTCCTCCTCCTCCTCCTCGTTATTAGGATCCTCGTTTTCGGGGCGGAGCGCGCGGCCGGGCCGTGCGGGGCGAGGGTGGGGAGGGGGGTGCGCGCCCCGGGGCGGAGGGGCGGGCCGGCGGCGGGGAGGCCGCGCCCGCCCTTCTCTATTTTATTATTTTATTCTGTTCGATCCTATTTTATCTTCGGGCCCCCCCCCTCCCTTCTCTCCCCCGTACCCCCACACACCGCCCCGCTTGCCGCGAGTCCCCGGGCTGCGCGCTCGGGGCCGCCCGCCCTCTGCGGGGGAGCTGCGGGCGCGCGCGGGGCCGCGGGCCGGAGCCGGAGCCTGCCCGGGCGCCCGCCCCGAGCTCGGCCTGCGGGCCCGGGCCCCGCGCGGGGGTGGGCGCCGCGCCGCGCTCTGCACGTGGCGGCCCGCGCGCCGCCTCCCCGCACCCCACCCCCCACCCCCACCCCACCCCCGGGAGGGCCGCGGGCGGGGGGCGCGAGGCTGCCCCGCGGGGCTCCCGCGCAGCCCCCGCTCGCTTTCTTCTACTTATTTATCTATCTAAGCCAGCAGGTACCCCCCCTTCTCTCCACTTAGTTGCATGTATTAATAAGTCGGAAGCCTGACCGTGTTTGGGTTCCCTGTTAGTGGTATGAAAGAGAAAAAAAAAAAAAAGCAAAAACCTCTTTGACTTTTTTAAAAAAAAAAATCGACCTTTACTCAGTGCGAATATTAACCTTCCCAGTACACAGGCTTTTTAAACCCGGCCCTTTGGGGGATGGGGGGAAACATTGATGGGATGGGCAACGGTTCTTGGGAAATGGACTCACTTGGTGATTTCTGCGAATATAAATACTCTTCTTCCCTAGCATGATTGGCAGACTCTTTAGTGTACCAGGCAGGCGGGACAGTACTTTTAAAAGTTCTGCAGTTGTTAAGAATTTGCAGTTGCTGGGGATCGAATTCGGGGCCTCACACTTGGAAGCATGTAGTTTGATTTTTTTTTCCCCCTAATTGATTCCTGGGAAGCTTTGCAAGGAGGCTAAGAACAAGAGTCGGACTCCGTGTAAAGAGTTAGCAGTGACAGTTGTCCGAAAGCAAGCACTTTATAAAAGATTTTCTTTCGGAACTTTTTTTTTTTAAACTTCTTGATAATAACAGTCACCAGACTTAGAATTGTTTCCATTTTCTTTGCAAATTTATAGCTTCTGATTTGGTGATACAATTTGTTTCCATTCTGGGTAGTCCCTGAAGTTTGGAATGGAAAGTAGTGGTACTATAGGTTACAGTTTATTGTTGGTTTAGCCTTAGGTCAGGGTTGAAACCCAGTTCTTCTGTAATGTGTTTTTTTTTTTCATTCTGGCTTGCTACAGCATGAATAGTGAGTCTTTTTTAATTACCCCCACCCCAAAGAAAGAATCCTTTTCCATTGCAATTATATGTATGATTGCTCCACTTCATCCCATTTTGACGGGTATCTTTCCTGTCTGTAGAGTTAGTTGTTAGTGTGTATTCTTGGGTGAGGGTAGATGTAGCTCTCTGGTGGAGCCTTTGCTTTGTGTGTGTCCTGGGTTCTGTCCCCAGAAGCCAGAGGAGGGAAGGAGGAAAGAGCTGCAGCAGCCCCTGATCTATGTCCCCATCTTCCAGATCTCAAGGGGTCCATCCTGCTGGGCTGCCTTCACAATAGAGCACTGAGTGTTACTCGTGCTCCTTGCTGTCAGTTTTTCTTTTTGCCATTTCCTTTGACATTCAAGATCAAGGCCTGTTACTGGATTGGAAGTTTCACCTCTTTTCCCACCTGATCTTTATGGGAATTGGAGATTTCTACGAGACTTCTTTCCTATATTAATGCATGCAGCACATGCTTGTTCCTCCCCATGGATTTCAAGAACTTAAACATTTAGCTCCCTTACTTGCTCACATTTCAGCATGATTGAAAGAGGTTATCTTAAAAATACCGGTAGTTCATTGAGGAAAGAAATAATACCTGAGAAAATGATAGAGAATAACGTATATTCAAATTTTTTAACTTCAAAATATATAACTTTGTTGATTTTTTTCTGACTTTGACTATAGTTGCTTGCTACTGTAGTAATAATTTTATCACAAGCACATAGTGAGAAACAGTTCAATAATGAATATTTTTAATGAAATCATTGATGTAAAGTTTATACAGAAAAAAGGAGTCTCTTACATAAGGGATTAGGAGAAAAGGATATTTTAATAAACTATTTTTATATACTTAATTTGGCCCATAAAGATATTTATTCCTGGGCTGAGCACATCAGGAGCACATCAGGATTTTGTCTGCTGAATCTAAAGGTGCCTTGGAAGCATCCAATAACTTCCTTTTAAAAGGAAAAAAATAACAATAAAATTAACACCAAAAAAATTAACAATAAGCATCATCACTCATATTTGCCAGTATGGTATTTTGATACTTTATTCAAAAGATAAAATATTTGGCATTCTCTGGCTTTCTGATTCCGTTTTTCAAGATATCCTTCACTCCCTGAAAAAAATTGACTTAGAAGTAGTTCCTTCCACGATTTTTTTTTTTTTTTTGCTTTTTGGGTCACACCCGGCGATGCTCAGGGGTCACTCCTGGCTCTGCACTCAGGAATTACCCCTGGTGGTGCTCAGGGGACCATATGGGATGCTGGGAACTGAACCTGGGTCAGCCGCGTGCAAGGCAAACGCCCTACCCGCTCTGCTATCACTCCAGCCCCTTCCAAGATTTTATTTAAGGTTAAGGGTATAGGTTTTTGAAATTTGCAAGCTGGATGAGTTTCAGTCTTAAAAACCCTGGCTTTATACAGGATGTGTATAAATCATATTTATGGTATTTCTCCCTGCCCCCTTAATTTCTCAGAGTGGTCCAGTGGCTTTCTCACCCCTCTGCCCAGAGATCCTCTTTTTTTAATTTTTTGGTGGCAGTTTCCTTCAAATTGTTAATGAGAAGGCTCAGTAATTAATATTTAAGTGTCTGATGTGCTTTTTTTTTAAAAAAAAACACGCTTTTAGTTAAACATTATTTTGATGAAAGTATTAATCCTACAACTGCTATTGTCATTCTGAAATGATGAAAGCTTCTGAGAGAGTTGATTCGTGCCCTGAGCACTTTGCCTTAGGAGAATTGTCACCATTACAAGGTATTGCAGTTGCTGTTGCCCCACGCTGGAGACATTTACTAGGCGGGTGGTTTCAGAGTTCTCACCTACTGCAGTTGATGGCTGCAGAAAGTAGTTTCAAGTTGGCTCTCTTCCTGCCTTTAAGAATGCTGTTCCATGGAGGTCACTCTGGTAGGTCTTTTTAGGGGGCTCCTAGCTGTATGTGGACCCCAGGACCAGTCCGGGCAGTTTGCCCTGGCAGTGCTCTGCTGCTTCTCTGGCCCTGGTCTGCACGGCGCAGACTTAGGCCCGGAGCGTGCATGGTCTGCTCAGCTTTTTGAGCTTTGCCCCGATTGCTTTTGGAGGGAGATTAGCAAAGCACAGTGTTTCAGACCATGCTTGGATGGCATAGGACTTCTAATACTTGGAAAATACACTAGTTATGCTTAGGCAGGGGAACTGCAGAGAGTTGAGGTTTACTTAGGTATTAGGTTCTTGTTAGCTTTCTTTTATTTTGTTTATGGGCCACACTGGTGGTGCTCAGGGCTTACTCCTGCCTCTGTGCTCATGAATCACTCCTGGCAAGGCTCCGGGGACATATGGGGTGCCAGAGATTGAACCTGGATCAGCCATGTGCAAGGCAGTGCCCTATCCACTGTATTATTGCTCAGGCCTTCTTGTAACTTTTGAGGACTTGGTATAACCTGTGTCACTTAAAATTAAGTTCATAATTCTTTTTTTTTTCTTTTTGGATCACACCCAGCAATGCTCAGGGGTTACTCTGGCCTTGCACTCAGGAATTACTCCTGGCGGTGCTTGGGGGACCATATGGGATGCCAGGGATCGAACCCAGGTCGGCCCGCGTGCAAGGCAAACGCCCTACCTGCTGTGCTATCGCTCCGACCCCAAGTTCATGATTCTTTTAAAAAATGCTCATAGATCTCTAACTTATTCAGATACTGTGTTTTTTTCAGAAGTTTTGCATAATTAGTTGATCACTATAGTTGTAGTTATTAATTTTATTAAAAATATTCTTGGGGGTCACAGCCAGCAGTGCTCGGGGCTTACTCTTGGCCCTGTGCTTAGGGATCACTCTTGGCAGGGCTCAGGGGACCATACGGGGTGCCGGGGATTGAACCTTGGTTGGCTGCATGCAAAGCAACCGCCCTACCTGCTGTACTACCTCTCCCACCCGTGTAGTTATTTTGTTGCTCCCCCACCCCGCAGTCTGTTTTTCCTGCTGCTCTGAGAAGCACAGGAGGATTTAGGACCAGATCCGTAGGGTAAGCGCTGTTAGGAAAACCACTGCGGTTTAGTTTTGGGCTTTACTCCGGGTTATAAATTCTGAGCGGTCTCTAGTACTGCCTTTTATAGAGTGGGGCGCAAGGAGTTGAGTCCAGGGCCTCACGCAAGCGTGAACTCTCCCTCTGAGCGGCAGCACCGCCATTTCTGAACTCCTGGTTACCTGCTTGGGTGGGGTCTTCTCCCTGAGATCCGGTCAGTCACAAGACTGACCTTCGTCCTTGCTTCAGAGTGCTGGCTTTCCAGGTCGTGTTTACACACGCTGCATTTTCCTGTTCTCTCCTTTTCACACCAGAAATGACAATCTCAGCTCCATTTCCGGATGGAGTGTGCATGTGCCTAGCTATAGGACTTTTTCTACTACGCCAACAGTATCTAGTCTTCAGGCATGAGTTGGTAGGTACAATAGAGATAGAATAGTGAAAGTCTGAAGTTTGGTTTTAGTTTGCATAGTTTCACTTTGCTGATCAGGAAAGGAAATTTGTGTGAGACAACTATGATATATTGCACTTTTCTTTAACAGGGAATTCTCTTGTTTTCTTTCTTTTAACTTTTCACTGGGTACTTTGGCTGCTTGTATTAATCAATCAGTCCTTTTTTTTTTTTGATTCTACCTTGTGAAATTCCAGTGAAGATAGAGCAAACTTCATGGTGTAAAGCAAGGAGGCCAGTTTGGGGGTGGAGGCAGTGCAGAGGGGAGGACACTTGCCTGCATGCGACCTACCCAGGTCTGTCGGCAGCACCCCCCTGGCCCCTGAGCCCTGCCACAGTGATGTCTGAGAGCAGAGCCAGGCCTCAGCCCAGACTCCAGCCCAGAGCACTGCTGGGTGTGACCCCCAAACACAAACAGCAACACAAAGGGACGCCGGCCAGTCCCGTGACTTCAGGCAGGGCCTCTCAGCCTTGCACCATGGTAGGCTTGAGGGGGGTAATTGCTGTGGGGAGCTGCCTTGTGCCTCGGTGGTGGTTAGTAGCATCCCTGGTTCTGCTTGCTAGTGGCCGCTGTTGTGACAACCAGAAATGTCCCCAGACATTATGACTGTTCTTCGGGGGCGGAATTAACCTCAGTTGAAAATCGCTGATTAGGTCCCTTGCGAAACTTTCTTCAGCCACCTGTAGTTTCCCTTTTGGTGATTGCTGTAGTCTCTAGCAATTAGCAACAGCTTCCTAACGAGTCTCTCAGCTGCACAGGTGGCAGCCAAAGTACCTTCTGAGTTTCCTGTCTTCCATCCACGGCACAGAGCCCTGCTCTGCTCGGCGAGTCTGTGAGTGGAGGGGGCGTATGATGGGTTAGCTAGCCAGCACTCCGGGCAGGTGAACATTGCTGGACCGCTTGTTGGCTTTCTCCTCTGAGATGACTGATTATCTTCAGACTCCTTGTTGATAGTGTTATTAAAGATATAATTAATGTCAGTATGTATAAGCATTGTTTTTGAAGATAATTTTATGGTGCCTTTGAAGATGAGATGGAATCATTATTAGGTGTTGGGGATTGAGCCTGGGCCCTCAGACTTCGGTGGTCTGTGCTCTGCTGCTGAGCTGTGTCCCTGACATAGATGGGGAAATTTTATATCAAAACTGTAGTCAGTTTATAATTTTCTTCTCTATGGTCAGAAGAGGATGAGAAAAGGGGCTCTTGCAATGAAGGGTTCTGTTAAGCCCATCCTGAATTTTACATTGTCTAATAATTATGGGTTCTATTTATGAAAATCCTTTCTTTTGCATTATTGGTTTTTTTTTTTTAGTTTAAAACAAATGTTTTTCCTTTAACATTAGAAAAAAAGGATAATTGAAATGGATAATGATTTTAATGATTTCAAGAATCTTATGAATGTTGTAGTCTTAGCCCAGCATTTAAAATTAAGTGTAAAAAATTATTTTTCAACATTAAAACTTATGTGTTCGGCATTTTGGAATAACTCTTAATTCCCAATCTCTCCTCAGTCATTTTATGATCATTTGCTTCTTTTGCAAAAGGGGCACAGTTGGTTTAAAATTAGTGATGATATTACTCCTTATAATGGGGACTTCAGCTATCTCCTAGGCCAGTTTTGTACTAAGTGGACAATAATGGTGTGAAAGCTTAACCTTGAACATTGGTTGAGCTCCTGAACTCTTAAAGTGGGCCTTTTTGATCTGCTTTTGTTTTCTCAACATCTTCTCTACTCCTCTCTCTCAGGATTGTGCCTCCACTCCTGCGTGTACAGACTGCTTTTCCAGCAGCATGGACACAAGAAGCATAGTAAGACGATTATGACCCACATAAGGCAGGCCCTTTGGAAAATGTTAGGATTGAATTAGTACTGAAATGATGTCTTGATCTCTGGGTAGTACTTGGGAAGCAGAATGAAGAATATTTTAGCAATCTTAAAGAAAACATATAGGAAATAGTTGAATATCTTCACTGTTTACTGGGTAAAATAAAAAATTATTTAATAATGAGCATAATCACATGTCTATTGCATTTACTTGCTTTCTGCTGCACATAATTTTACTGTATATTTTGTAAAAGAGCATAAATACCTGTTTGATATGAGTGAATGGTAAACATTTTAATTTGATGGTTAGAAACATCTTACATTTTGAGGAAATTCTTCAAACTATAAGATGGCAAATTGGCAGATAATTACTAGAGTGGAGAAAACAGAAATCATATTCTTATTTTTCTACTTGTAGAGGCATAGATTGTGGTAGGGTCTACTATTATGAGAAGTAAATGTGGGTTACAAATGTTTCTGTAGCCTTATTTTTTATCCAAGTTAATTTTTTCTCAAGGTTGATGATAAAAATAGTGCTTTTTCTCTTTTAATAATGCATTTTTCTAATTCTGCTTAACAAGAGTTTTTGCTGTAACTGTATTTTGTAACTAAGGGAAGAATTTATTATGGAGTCTATTGTAGGTTGCACTATCTTAGGAACTTAAACATTACTGCATTTACTTGAAAGGGGGGCTATAGATTATTTGCTTATAGCCAGTTTTACCTTTTAATGTATGTGGATACATTTTTCAAAAAGTAATTCTTCACCTTAATGTGATTTATGTAGGTTGACTTGAAAGACGTAGGACTTCATTTTTTCACTCAGTAATTCCCTTACCCAGTACTTAATGGATGCTAACCAGTAAGCCCGAGGCGATGATCTGAGGGGTTACTGTGGTAAATGGGTGAAGCCAGGAGCACAGCCTCTTGGCATTTATATTCTGGTATCTTTTTAAACAAAATGTCGTCAGCTTTGTGTAACTGTAGGCCTTGTTCTGCCCGGTCCATTCTCAACATCTTACAGAGTCTACTTTGCTTTTTTTGCTCTTCAAGAGAGACAATGAATCGAGTAGACAAATATGGATGTGTCTTCACCAATGAGAAAACAAGATAAGCTACATTGTTTTGTTTTATAAAAATTTGTCAAAAAAAATTTCCAGTTAGTATTTTGGGATTACAGTGATTTTGTTGTTGTTGTTGTTTTTTGTTTTGGGGCCGTACCCAGCAGTGCTGAGCTCTTTCTCCTGACTCTGCTCGGGGACCCCCCTTGGCGGGGTGTGAGGGATCCTGTGAGGTGTCAGGATTGACCGGGTAGGCACCTAAAGTCTCCTGTTTCTCCAGCTCCAGAGCTGGTTCTAAGGAGATGCAGGTGTAAGGATGCTGTCTTTCGGACTTGTTTTGGGGCCACACCCGATGGCGCTCAAGGGCTGCC
Organism: Sorex araneus; assembly: GCF_027595985.1. NCBI lineage: Eukaryota > Metazoa > Chordata > Mammalia > Eulipotyphla > Soricidae > Sorex > Sorex araneus. The sequence goes on from NC_073305.1 coordinate 181,651,159, forward strand.
TTTGCTCAGGGGGACCCCTGGCACTGCTCAGGCAGTGCCCTTTGGCGAAGGGCATCAAAGCCCCGTCAGCCACATACATGCATGGCAAGTGCCCTAATCCCTCCTTTCTCTGGGTCCTAATGTTTTATTTGCCAGTGAAATGAAATTACTTTTCATGAGTAAATGATAAAATTTAAGCGTTTGCCAAAGGGTTTTGAATTTGTTGTAATAGTGTATTTATTTTGTGGTTATTTGGGCCATGCCCACTCGTGCTCAGGATTCATTCCCAGCAGTGCGTGGAGGACCTTGTCCAGCCTTTGGGGCTATTTCCGTGGCTTTTTTTTTTTTAAATTAAAAAATTTTGATCTTTTTTCTTTGTGGTGTTTGGGCCACACCTGGTGATGCTCAGGGGGTAAGTCCTGGGACTGCATTCACGAGTCGCTCCGGGCGGTGCTTTGGGACCATATGGGATGCTGGGGATTGGACCCGGGTTGGCCATGTGCAAGGCAAATGCTTTATGTGCTGTACTGTTGTCCTGGCCCCGAAAAATCTTCTTATACATGGTCACACTATCTAAAAGGTTGAGCCATGGCCAGGGAGGGATGGCCTCCGCGCTGCTGGGTCCCGGCCCTGAGCACTGCCCAGTGTGCTGCCACCCCGACCGCTCTCCCCTCAACAGAGACTTGGGCAGGGCACCGAAAACGAGCTGCCCTTTCCAGCTCGGCAGTTCTTCCTAATGACTTGGATTTAGGCACGTTGCTGGCACTGCGAAGTAACTGTCTCTGTTCTTCATCACTGTGGAGGCAACCCCCGGCCCTGTGCTCACTGATGCCCTCTGCCACTTGAGTCTCCAGCTCAGGAAGAGTTTTGTGCCTAAAAAAAAGTTTTGAATTTACTGTACTTTTTTGTTGTTATTGTTGTTGGAGTCACACCTCTGGTGCTCAGGGCTTACCCCTGGCTCTGTGCTCAGGAATTAATCCTGGTTTAGGGAACTGCATGTGGTGCCAAGGATTGAACTTGGGGTTGGCTCTATGCCAGTCAGGTGCCCTGTCTGAGGTGTTATCTCTGTGATCCATATGAATGTACTGAAAGATTCGAAGTGTATAGATAAACCTTTATAAAGTAAAAACATTTTTTTCCCTTAGTTCCCCCCACCCCCCTTTCCAGGTGAATGTTGAGGAAGTTAAGAGTTTGCCAAGCCAAACAGGTTTGATGAAAAGTGTATGACTTACGACTTTTTTTTTTTATGTACTTTTTATTTACCAAATATCTGTTAGAAGTAAGCCACTTTGTGATCTGCGTATCCCACCGTCTTCCCTCTTCATGCGCCATGTACCTTCTGGATGACCTTGTGAGGACAGGTGCTGGCCTTTGTTTCCAGCATCGTTGCCATGTTCCCGGCCACACACAGGAGCTGTGCAGAGTTGCCTTTTACTCTCGTGAAAAGCAAAATCTTGGTTCTGGTGTTTTGTTTTATATTTTCCTTTTTACTGTTATGTTATCCAGATAGAAACTATATTCTTCTCCCCCTTTAAATTTCATTAAAAAAAAAATCAAAAAAACTCTAGATTGGTAGGAAAGTTTTAAGAATGATCGACTTTAAATTCTTGTTTATTTTTGGGCCACATACTCCTGGCTCTGCATGCAGGAATCACTCCTGGCAGTGCTCTCGGACCTTATGGGGTGCTGGGGATTGAACCCAGGTCAGCCACTTGCAAGACAAATGCCCTAAGAAGTGTTATCGTTCTGGCCCTGACTTTGAAAATTCTGTTGTGGTGGTGGTTGTTTATGTTTTGGAACCATCCTTGGGGGTTGTGCTCAGGAGATCAACTTTGTGTCACATCAAACTGGGGCATCTTTTAGGCCCTAAGAATGATACTTTTTTCTATTCCATTCTGTGTCTAAGTTAACCATGCTTAGTTTTTTGTTATTTCTAATACACATAATTTTTTGTTTGTTTACTTTTTTTGGGCCTCACCCAGTGGTGTTCAGGGATTACACCTGGTGGTGCTTGGGGACCATATGGGATGCCAGGGATTGAGTGTGAGTTGGCCATGTGCAAGGCACCCTTCTTACCCCTCTACCGAATCGCTCCACCCATTACATGATTGATTTTATTTCTAAATAGCTGTTTTTATAAAATCTGTGGCATTTTCATGTAATAGCATAATTATCAAAACCCAGGAAATTAAACATTAATAAGCAATTATTAGCAGACTTTAATTAGATTTTCCTAATTGCACCGATGATGTCCTTGGTATCACTGTGTCACTGTCATCCCGTTATTTGTCGATTTACTCTAGTGGGCAGCAGTAACGTTTCCATTACGCTCAGCCCTTGAGATTTTAGCAGCTTCTCCTTATTCGTCTTTCCCAACGATTGGAGGCTCTTTCAGGCTTAGGGGAATGAGACCTATCGTTACTGTTTTTGGCAGATGAAATACGCCACAGGTAGCTTGCCAGGCTCTGCCGTGTGGGCGGGATACTCTCGGTAGCTTGCTGGGCTCTCCGAGAGGGATGTATGTATCTTTCAGTCCTTGCTAAAGGACATGCTTTAGATGTCCTTAGTAGGGACAGTTAATTTAACATACCTGACGTTCATTTGTAGTCTCTCCAGTGTCCTTTAATCTAGAGCAGTTGCTGATTCTTCTTTGTCTTGGATGAGAACAGGCCATTTATTTTTAGAATCTTCTCAATATAGAGTTGTCTGCTGTTACTTCATGATTAGGTTCAGCTCATGCGTTTTGGCTGGAATACTCCAGGAGTACTAGTATGTTCTTCTCAGAAAGGACCTGATGTCTCATTATGCCAGTAATAGAGCTGTTAATTGTTATCTGCACGTTTTCTCTTTTCTAAAACTATTTGCCCTTTTGTAACAATTAGTACTTTATGAGGAATCTTTCACTCATTTATTTTGTCACCCATTTGGTTCGTGCCTAAATCAGGTCCTACCAAGAAAACTGCCAAATGGTGATTTTTGAAGTCTTTCAGTGCTTATTACATGATGCTCTCGAAGGGCTTTTCCTTCTCTCCACTCGTTTATCTATACATGTATGTGTATCTATCTGTATGAGGTCACAGATCCTTTTTTTGCTCTTTGATACCATTATCAAGCTATGTGCGGGGGTTACTTCTGCCTCTGCTCAGGGCTTACTGGGGTCCCGGGGACCGAGCCTAGGTCGGAGCATGCAAGGCAAACACCCTTCCTGCTGTACTGTCTTTCTTGGCCCCTTGGATCCTTTTCAGTGTCAGTTATAATTATTGGTTTGGGACCTCCCAGCTTGTTACTCGGGACTGTTTGTTCTGGAGGTGTTTCAGCGAACCATGTGTCTGTGCCAGGGGTTAAGCCTGGGCCTCCGGTGCACAGAGCTCCAACTCTTGGAGCTCTCTCTCTGGCCCTCTTCTCTTTCTGATGCTTACATTGTGTCCATTTTGATAGGGTCCCTGGGGTTGGAGCAGAGGTTCCTTCCTCAGGGTGGGCTTGCCCAGCCAGCCTCGCAGTCAACCATTCTCTCGTGGAAGCTTCCTGGCTTCTAGAGGCTGGCTGTGAATAGATTGAGGTAGAAATGAAGGACATGTGTGGCTGTGCATGTTCATACATGTACTACATTTTTCTCTCATGGGTAGTCTGTTTCTGGAGCAACTCCAGGGCTTTTTCCTGGCTCTGTGCTGAGGGGCCACTCCTGGCAGTGCTCAGGAGACCTAATGTGAAATCAGGAACCAAACTGGGGTCTGCCTGTGCGTGGCATGTGTGCAGACATTGTTTTAGGTTCTGTGTACAAACCAGAAAACAACAAAAAAGCTCTAATCTCGCCCCTCAGTTTTTATGTGTATGTGTATTGAATAAAACTGCTTGTTTTTTCTTACATATTGGTATTTTTAATCAGTTTTCATCTTGCAGAGTGTTCTTAGTAGTGATAGAAATGCAGCAGCACAGTTAGACTTTATAAGTTCTCTCATTGCTTCCGCTTGTCCTTGCTTAAGTTAAACGCTTTTTATTTGAAAGCAATTCTGTCCTGAAGCTCTTCACAGTTTACACAAGTATATGCAATCTACACAGCATATACAGCTGTGTACAGTCTACACAGTATATATAGCTGTATAAGTATACCTGGTATACAGTGTATACAGCTGTGTAGTCTACACAGTATATGCAGCTGTATATCCAGTATACCCAGTATGCATAGTATATGTAGTTGTATATAGTCTGCATAGTATTATGCGGCTGTATATAGTATACAAGTATATACAGCTGATAAATATGCACAGTAGATACAGCTGTATACAGACTACACACTATTGTACAGCTGTATATAGTATATAGCATATATAGCTGTATACAGCATACACAGTCTACCTTAGCTGTACTAACTTACTAAAGCAAGGTGTCATTAAACAGAACTAAGAACCCTGGCTTTTTTTATTTTTATTTTTTAATTTTTATTGAATCACCGTGAGAACAGTTACAAAGCTTTCAGGATTAAGTCTCAGTCATACAATGATCAAACATCCATCCCTTCACCAGTGCACATGTTCCACCACCAAGAACCCCAGTGTACCCCCATCCCACCCCCCACCCTGCCTATTTGGCAGATGACTTTCACTTTACTCTCTCTTTACTTTGATTACATTGCATTTTCGAAAGAAAACCCACTGTTATTACTTGGAATTTTCCCCCAACAATCAGACCTGCCGAAGGCATCATTAGATCATTTGTTTTCTATTGCTGATAATGAAGAGCATGTGAGGTCGCACGGCCACAATAGCGCCCGTGTGGTTTTGGAGTTCTGGTATTTTAGTAATTAAGTCCAGAGGTATTTCTGCCAGCAGCCGCTGCGTTCCTAGATTGGTTTGTGTGCCTCTGGGATCATGGCTGTTCCAGAGTGGAGGCTGTTTGTGGGCAGCCTCGGGGTCCCATTTGGGCGGAAGCAGGGCCAGTTCCGCACCCCTTCCCCCATTGCTAGATTTCCCGAGCGCCCCATCACTGCAAGCTCCTACCTCTGTCCAGTTGAATCTGAAAGGTGGTTGCCATGCTGCCGCAAAGGGGAAAAGGCCGAGGGACAAAAACCCTTCCCCTCCTGGGGGCCGCATGGGGCTGTAGCTTAGTTCACAGTCCAGTAGCATTTCTGCCAGCAGCCGCTGCACTCCGAGATTGGTTTGTGTGCCTTTGGGATCATGGCCGTTCAGGGGCAAAGGAGCCATTTGTGTACTTTTTTTGTGTATCAGGAAAAGTCAAGTGGCTGCACGGTTTGGAGAAATAGTCCTGGTCCCCACACTCAGGAGCCATGTTAGTAGAAGCTCAGTGTTGCTGGGATTCCATCTGGAGGAGGCAGGGAGACTGCACCTTCTCTATCTGGGGCACCCCAGTGTTATCTACTTGGTCTGGGGTCCGGAGAATTTTCTGGCATGTGGTGCCCGCGGCCAGGATTCTTCACTGCCGGGTGCTGCAAGATGGCGCTGGGGGTGGGTTGAGGGCGTGCCTTTCCGGGTCAGGGGCGGGCTGGAAGCTGAGATGGAGCTTCCCAGTAAGAACCCTGTCTTAATTTAGAAGTCAGTACATGCATAATACAGAAACTTTAGGAGTGTCATTCTAAGAAGATAATAGCAAAGCCATTAAGGCCTAAATGAGTAAGTGAGAGTGAGACAGAGTGGTTGTTAGTACTGTTCAGGGCCAGGGGTATGGTGTGAAAGGCTGGAGCATACGCTTCTCGTGGTGGAGCACAGGGTTAGTTCCTGGCACTGACTACTTTCTCAGCACTGCGGGGGTGCCCCCTTCACCACCAGTACTATCCTCAGGCCCTAAGAGTTGGGACCACGGTGAAAGTGGTGGTTTAGATTGTTTTCTTAAAATAGAAATTCTTCTAATACTCCTTTACAAATTATAACTCAGTCATTGTGTGCAGATTTTTTGTTTTGTTTTCTTTTTTGGGCCACACCCAGTGATGCTCAGGGGTTACTGCTGGCTCTGCACTCAGGAATCACTCCTGGTGGTGCTCAGGGGACCATATGGGGTAACGGGGACCCAGTTTCGTTCGGCCGAGTGCAGGGCAAGTGCCCCGGCAGCTCTGCAGCAGTAGGTACATAGGGTGCGGTGAAGAAACACTTCGTACTAACTGGACGGTTGCTCCAGTCACTGATTTTCATCCTTCTGTATTGGAGCTTACTTGAAAATTGTTTCCTTGAGATGTTAGTAGGTTTGTGCTCTGAAGGTTTCAGACGGTCTTCTTTGGGGTGGGACTGCCTTCCAGGTGGTGATTGTTGGTCAGCTGGAATGCTTTTGAGCGCTGGAGTTTGGCAGTGCTTGTGGGCCACCAAGGCCACAACCCAGTGATGGTCAAGGGACCATGGTGTGCTGGGCACAGTACAAGTCGTACGCTCAGTCACGGCTCTTATCTCCTGCGTGCCACCTGTTCCCCAAACTCACGGTTATTTTCTTTTTAATTTTTTTTTTGGGGGGGGGCGTTGAGTCACGTAGCAGTGCTCAGGGTTGCTTATGGCTCTGCACTCATCACTCCTGGCGGTGCTTAGAAGACCATATGGGGGGATGCCAGGGATCGAGCCCAGGTTGACTGTGTGCAAGGCAAGTGCCCTACCCACTGGACTATCAACACCAGCCCCTGTCTTGATATTCTTTCAGTCTGCCTTTCCTTCCCAACCCCCATCCCTGCACTGCTTGCCAGCTTTAGGACACTGGCTTTTTTTTTTTTCCCCTTTTGGTTGTTGAGTCACACCTGGTAGTGCTTAGACTTACTCTTGGCTCTGCTCTACACTCAGGGATTGCTCTGGCGGGCCCGGGGAACCACGTGGCGTGCCAGGAAGCAAACCCAGGCCATAGTGTGCTAGTGCCCTAGCTGCTATACCGAAATAGGTAGATGGGTGCATTGTGCTCGGGGGAACATGCGTGCAGCGCCAAGGATCATACCTATATCTCCAAAAACGAGCAGCACATGCACCAGGCTGTTCCCACTTTCCAGTCCCTCAAGCCATACTACCGGAAAACAAAACTGGGGCACATCCAGTGGTGATCATGAAGTCATTACTTGTTCTACGCCCAGAGGTCACTCCTGGCGGTGGACAGAGAATTGAGCCATGTGGTGCGAGGAATTGGACCACGATTGGCCACATGCAAGGGTAGTGCCTTACCCTGTATTTTGTCTCTATGGCCCCATGGTACTTTATACATCTCCAAAACCCAAAATTTAATCTTAACTTTGGGGATGATGAAGTTTGCTACTTTAATAATTTCGGTCCTATATGGAAAGTGAGCTTCCTGTTACGAAGATTGCTTCAAATTAATGTTTAAACTTGCAAGTTTAGGAGCGGTGACATCATCAGTAGATGTGCAGCCGTTGGTTGTTCCCCGTTGTTTGGATAAACTCTTGATGACTGGATTGATGAAGGGGTGTGTCCTCTACAGTCACCTGCTGTGTGTCTCGTTGGTTGCAAAATCGTGGAGTTGTTCCCTAAAACTGAATGCAAAGAACTGTTTAAGACATAACTCTTTAACTTTGTATCATTTTGAATTTTGTTAGGTTTGTAAACTTCACTGTTCCTACATGTAAAACTAAGATTGGTATTTTTTTTTATGTAGTCATTCTGAAGGTCGCAGAGGTGAGAACATTGTGATAGTGTTAATAATTGACAAAGTATCACAAAGAATGAAACGTAATTGGGGTGGAGAGGTAGTGCAGGAGTTAGGGTTTACATCCTGCTGGTCCTTTCTCTTCTGGGCTCCATCCTCGGTTTCCTGAACACCACCAGGGGGCGTTTCTGAGCACAGAGCCAGGATAAGTCCTGTTGGCTGTGGCTCTGACCCTCTCCAAAGACTGGCGGGGCGGTGGGGAGAGGAGTAATACTATTTTATTTCTCTGCTGTGGGACAACTGCTCATCTTTGTTTTTATTTTTCAGTCTTTGTGGCTCTTTCATTTTCCCTTAAGGCCTTCTGGGTCCTTAGGACTGTGTCGTCTCTCTCTGGTCCTTGGTTTCCAGCACTCATTCCAGATCTGACACTCCTCTCTGTTCCTTCCCTGGGTCACAAGGGAAGGCCATGGCCCTGGTCATGCTCCTGGCAGTGCTTGCCCGTCTTCAGTCACACGTGTGTGGCTGGCACTGCACGCTTGAGATGCTGTGTCCCTCGGTCCCCACAGCAGGGTCTCTGGGTCAGTGCTGCTGCGTGTGGGACCCCCCAGGAGCCAAAGCTGCAGGATGGGCGTGACCTTTTCCCAGCCTTGTTTCCTTCCGGCACCCCAGCCCCCCTGCTGTGTCTGTCCTGCCAGGTTCCCTGTTTGCACGATTTCCTCCTGAATCCTACTGCCCTGTCGCAGGGTCCCCGCTGCTTTCTCCAGGAGTCACAGGCACTTTGGCCTGCATCTTGGTTTGCTCCTTGGGGCTTTAGTCCTACTGGACCAAGTATCCTCAGTGCTTTGTGTACTTTGCGTGTGAAGTGGCATTCTTGTCTCTCAGTCCAAACATATCTGTCTTGTTTTTGGTTTTGAGTGTGCTCAGAGCATAACTCTGGTCAGGGATCACTCTGGGTGGGGATTGGGAACCCACAGGCGTTGCTGGGATTGAACCCAGGTCAGCTGCTGTGCAAGGCAAGAGTCCTGTCCTCTCCAGCCTCCTAAACTTGTCATTTTCCACAAATGACTGTCTTGTAGATTTCCTTGATGTGTCAGTAGTAAAAATCATGTTCCCAAGCACTTGAAATTCTCCTAGAACCTTTCATCTATGTAGATTCAAATCTTGAAATCCCCAAATTTTGAAAAATGTCTTGCGCCTTTCCCTGTTCTGTTATTCTCAGAAATAGCGCCTCCCTCTGTGTCTTCATACTTCTCCTTGGTTTGCTATAGCCATTTTTTAATTGACTTTATGTAATTTTGGGGCCGCATCTGGTGCTACTCAGGACTTAAATCCTGACTGCCCCCAGAGATTACACCTGGCAGTGCTCAGGGGACCATATGGGGTTCCGGGAAATCGAACATGGGCCGACCATATGCAAGGCAAGTGCCCTACTTGCTGTAGTAACCTCCAGCCCCCTTAATTATCTTTTAATTTACTGTTTTCTCTATAGTCATTTACTAAATTAATCTCTTCAAAAGACTCTTGCTGGAATCACTGTTTTTGTAAACACTTAAGATTCCTTTGCACTTCCCCCCCCCCTTTTTGAGTCACAGTGGTGGTGCTCACGGCTCTGTGCTTAAGGATTATTCCTGGCTCGGGACTGTATTATGGTGCTGGGGATTGAACCCAGGTTGGCTGTGTGCAAGGCAAGCATCCCTACTTGCTGTGCTTATCACTACAGCCCTGCCTTCTTTGTATTTTTAAAAACCTCAGGTTTCCTTTGCCTTCATTTGTGCAAGTTTCTTAATTTAAGGAAGACATTTTCGAAGATTTTTTGGGAACAAATTATTTGCAAATATATGACATATGAGTAATGTTATAAAATATGGATTGTACTCTGTAAAGCTGTACGCTGTATTTTCTGTGTCTTTTAGATTTAATGATTCTGCAAATATGAAAGCAGAGAGTTCTGTTGATTCCAATGTATTCACATTAGTAAGTAGGCACTTAGTACTCTTTAGAATCACTGTTTGTAAAGAGTTATTGGTAGATGTTTTACGAGTATAACTCTTACTGTGGTGGAATCACATTTGTAACAGTTGTGCTTGCTTTTGTCAATCAGTATGTTTCACTTTAATTTTTTTAAGCAAATCTGCCAGCTGTATACATATATATGTGTATATTTTGTGTAAATATCTGTCCAGGAGCCTCTTTTATTTTGCTCCACTAAATTTTGCTTTATGTCTTTGTGAAGCTGCAGTCTTGAGGTACTCACAGATCCCCAACTTTCAAAATATTCTGTGTTGTAGCACATACATCCTACCCAGGTTTGATCCCCAACATCCCATCTGGTTTCCCGAGAACTGCCAGCATTGATTTCTGAGTGCAGAGCCAGGAGTAACCCTTGAACATTGCTGAGTGTGACCCCAAAACTGGAAAATTAGTGTTTATTTACCTTCTTTTTTTTTCTTCTTGGTGGGGAGAGAGGTGTGTGGCCCATAACTCTGGTGCTTAGGGCTTGCCCTGGCTCTGTACTTAAGGATCACTCCTGGCAGGACTCAGGGACCGTGTTCGGTACTGGGGGTTAAATCTCCAGCAGAGGCAAGTCAAGCATCTTACCCTCTGTATTTTTCATCTGGCCACTTAAAAAACTCAGTGCTTCATACATACAAGAGTTGGGGGTGGGGAATAGCAAGTTCTCAGTCACTAACAGTTTCCCCATTCTCCTTTTTAAATATATACCTTCAAATTAGTTCTTCAAATTAATGTCTCCACAAATTTGCCTGTGATTACATTTTCAAGACCTTTGATATTATTAGTCAAGGTGATGGGGAAGTTTCAGGATATCTGAAGAACGTATGTTAATAATGGTATGCCGATGACACTGCGCTTAGGTCTTAATTACTAGAAATTTGAAGTAAAGACCTTCATGTTAGTTTTCTTTTCTGATATGCTAAATAGTGTGTGTACATACCTAGTAGTTAGCTAATGAACCTGATTTGACTTGGTCTACAATTGGCTTGGAACCTTGGCTGTGTTTGGCATTGCATTTTAGTTCTTTGTTTTCGGTTCATTTTACCTTGATAGCAAAGCAATCCAAGAAAATTGTGAATGTTGCCTTCCAGAAATGAAAGTAATATGCAAGTGTCACTGTACAGCATTATAAATCACAGTGGGAGTTAGGTCAGTGACTCCTCCTATTATGTTGACGTATTTCCCCAAATACTGGCATAGCCTTGTAGATCCCAGTGGTTCTGGGGCCCATATGCCATGCTGGGGTCAGACCCTGGTCTGCAGCAAGCAAAACCAGCACCGTGGAGGCCCAGTGCCCCCACCGCCACAGGAGGGGAGGGGGTTCAAGGCAAATGTTTGATGCTCCATCAGGGAACTGAGAATAATGGCTTTTAAAAACGAATGCAAGCTGAACCAGTGTCATTTTTCTTTAAACCAAAGTGCATAATAAGGGAAATTGTGTTATAAACCAGTACTCACATAAGTAAATGCACCAAGAATAAAAGTTTTACCCCAGATAAGTCATGTGCTTAATTTTCGTTTTTGTTGTGTTCTTTTCTGATTGAGCTGAAGTAAGGCTTCATCTAGTGGATTAGTTGTAGTGTGTATAAAGTTAAATGGAAGCAGTGACTTGAAATAGGCCACTGGATAGTTCAGAAGTATGTCCTTTCCATTCATTCGGGAGGCCTGCACGGCATGGCCCCTGGAGCGATTCTCCGAGAGTGGTCCCAAGCCCCCCAAGCAAAATAACCCACCCCAAATAGCACAGACTTTCAAAATGTGTGACAGGACTCTAAATTCTTTTTCTGTTTTGTTTTGAGTTCGTAGCTAGTGATGCTCAGGGTTTTACTCCTGGCTCCGCACTCAGGAGTTAATCCTAGTGGGCTGGGGGGACCATATGGGATGCCAGAGAGCCAAGCCCAGTGCAAGGCAAGCGCCCTGCCTCTGTACTATTGCTCCGGCCCCTAAAGACATTTACTTTATAAGAAATTTCTTGTCTTGTTTTCAGACTTAGTTTAGATTTATAATGTTGTAATTATTGCTGATATTTTGTATTTGTCAGTTCTGCATGTGAGACATGACCATAGTCCTACATTAATATGTGTATCAGGTTTCTTATTGACTAATTTACTAAGTATCTTCTTTGACTTGTTTTCGTTTCATGCCTAGTCATATATAGTGTTGGTGTAAATATAATCATCATAATGGTCTTTAGCTTCTTTAAGACATCACTATTGAAAATGTTATAACTTCCATTATTTATATTTTGGCTTGGAGGTCATACCTGCTGGTGCCCAGGGTTTACTTCTGGGTCTGCATGCAGGAATTACTCATGGCTGCGCTGGAGCCATAGTACAGCATGGAGGGAGTTTGCCCGCATACAGCCGCCCCGGGTTCTGTCTCTGGCATCCCATATAGTCCCTCAAGACTGAGTGCAGAGCCAGGAATAACCCCTGACCATCGCTGGGTGTGACCAAAAAGCCAGAAGGAAAGGAAATGCCCAGGAATTACTCATGGTGGTGTCTTGGGACTATGTAGAATGCCAAGGATTCAACCCCTGTCAGCTGCGCGCAACGCAGATGCCCTACCTGCCGTACTCAGTCACTGGATCCCAACTCATATTTAGCATCAGGTTTTTTTCTTCCAGATATTGTAATTTTAGTCATAAATTTCCATTTGATTTGTTTCTGGCTTTATTTGCTCCTATTGCATTTATTTCAGTGTTTTGTCCTCTTTTGAGGATCTTTGTTCTCCTTTGAGGATGATTTTTGGTGACTTCAACATCAGTATTACCTCAGGTTGGCATCTGCTGGGCATATTTTTAAGGGTGTGTGGATTTGTGCGTGCATATGAGCACTTTAATAGGTAAATGTGACATATACTGGGCATTTTCAGTATTGTCAGACTTTATTAAAATTGTCTGAGGAATGTTGAATTTTTCTTTTTGACCCTGTTTTGGTTTGGGGGCCACTTGTGGCAGGGTTCAGAGGGCCATGTGTGCTGCTGATGATCAAACCCTACTTTACCAGCTTTACCAGCTCCCTGGCCCCTGCAGTGGTGACTTTTAGTTACACATCAGAATGTGAGTTCTGTCATGTGTTCTTGTGGAGGTTTCACAGTCAGTTTACAAAGCTTTTTTGTCATTTATACTTAGGCTGAGGGTCAATTTAGGCATTGGCTAGAGGCTTGTGTAGATTTTATTTCTCAGAACTTTGCCCTTGTCTTTGAGGGGAATGGCTCCTTTTGATTCTCTCTGGGATTAAAACCGGAAGCATCACAAACATGACCTCAGCTTCCTCAACTTTCCCCTGCTCTGCTCTCCAGGTCGTTATGCAAGTCTGCTTCCAGCCTCCAGCCCACTTGCTTTGCACTTCCGCAGTCTCAGGCATTGTCTTTCACGTTGAGTCTGGCGTGTTTTGTGTTTTACTTTGTTCCAGAGAGAAAGGGTTTTACTCCCTCTTAGCTCACTGTTTGCACCTACATACTTTTTTTTTTTTTGCTTTTTGGATCACACCCAGCAATGCTCAGGGGTTACTCCTGGCTTTGCACTCAGGAATTACTCCTGGCAGTGCTTGGGGGACCATATGGGATGCCAGGGATCGAACCCGGGTCAGTCGCGTGCAAGGCAAACGCCCTACCCGCTGTGCTATCGCTCCGGCCCCACTTTTTTTTTTTTTTTTTTAAGTGTGTTTTGGGTGCATTTGTTGTACTCAAGGCGCCAATCTGGGTGATGCTTGGTAACCGGGCTGGTGGTTCGCTGCTAGGGCTACAGGATGCCCTACAGAGCCACAGGCTATGCCAGGGACTAAGCCTGGGTTGGGGGCTGGCTAACATATGCCCCTAACTAACTACAGTACTCCCTTCGAACCCTGGGGTGTGTGTGTGTGTGTGTGTGTGTGTAAATATTCTTGATTTTCTCCAAGTCTTGCGTCCTTGTGTAATAGTAGCACCAGCAAGTGAAGGATATTGTGATATTAGGAGAGCATATTTCATCTGACCGTGCAGACCTGCAGCTTTTCTTTACTGGCAGTTATTTCCAATAGAGAAAGATCATTAAGTATTTTTTTCCAAATGCTAGCACATTTCCCTCCCCACCCAAGTTTCTGGGCCACACTTGGAAGTGCTCAGGGCTTAATTCCTGGTGGGCTTGGGGAAAGCATATGGGAGGGCTGAGCGTGCCCTGGGTGCGGAGGGCAAGCACCCTACCTGCTCCTCTGTCCCTCTGGCCCCAGTGCTAACACTATTTTTAAACTACGCTTTGAATTTTTAAATAACTTCCCATTTAACGGTATTCAAAACTAATACTAATTTTAGATACCTTTGCTTGAGAAACGGAATATTCTGCTTAATGAGAAGAAAGGTTGTTTGTTGGAGAATGCGGTAACCTGGAAGAAACCTGGATAGCTTTTTAGTTATAAATTGTCTTACAAATGGACTATAAGTTACCTTATAAGCTAATTTATAAATTACACATAAGTACATAAACAGTTATGTTTTGGGAGACCAGGGAGATTGCTTAAAGAACTGGAGTTTATGCTTTCAAGTTAGAGTATTTTCGTTTGTTCTCCTTTAAAGTTTAGTATATAGGTTTGATCTAGACAGATGTTTCATTTTTTAGTCTGATAATTTTAAGAAAACTGGCATTTCCCTTCTCAGATTCTGGATTTCAGTCTAAGACAGTTACATAATTTTACCTTCTCCACCACATATTGTTTATTTCTACTTTGTTCACAGGCCATTGTATATTATCTTCTTTTTCACCCTTACCTACATCCTGCAAACTGTTCCCATTAGGATGTTGTCTGACTCCAAAATCATGTCATTAGTCCCCTGAGGTTAGAGGCCTTCTGTAATGCGAGAGTAAATCGAGAGTATCTGTAACGAGAGGTGAAGTGCTGGGTTATAGATATTTGTATACTTTTTATCTCCCCCTACCATTTTGGGGGGGCTTTAGTGACGCTTTGGCCCATTGATGGTGTTGGGGGCCCCTGGTGGCCAGAGCCATGCCTGGTCACCTCTACTGAGACTTCGGGTGCCAGAGGTTCCTTTTGAAGCCCCTGCGGCCAGACATGTGTTCCAACCTTTGACCATCTCCCCGACTCCTCAATTATATTTGTGACCAGAAAAAAAAAGGCTAGTAGACTTTTTAGAAGATGGCTATTTCTTATATTTGCTCCTCTTTTTTTCTTTAAAGCTGTTACAGCGTTTCTACCACTGAACCACCCATGCATCTGGAACCACCCATAGCACAGCGGGTCGGGTGTTTGCCTTGCATGCAGCTGACCCGGGTTTGATTCTTCCATTCCTCTGGGAGAGCCCGGCAAGCTACCAAGAGTATCCTGCCCGCAAGGCAGAGCCTGGCAAGCTCCCCGTGGCGTATTCGATATACCAAAAACAATAACAAGTCTCACAATGGAGACATTACTAGTGCCTGCTCAAGCAAAATCGATGAGCAACAGAATGACAGTGATACAGTGATTACAGCATTTCATATTTTATGTGCCTTGGTGTTATTGTTACAGGCAGTTTATTTAATTTTTTCTAAAGATAAATTTAAAACTGAAGTTTTCCTTGCGCAGGGGCCATGCTAATCTTCTCTGTATCCTTCCAATTTTAGTATATGTGCTGCTGTGATACAGTGAAGTTTTCCTACTTGCACCTTACCTAATATAAAACCACAAGTTATGCTCTTAAATTCCTGATCCGGGAGTCTTGCACCTGGCTGACCCAGGTTTGATCCCTGACACCCCTGCATGGTCTCCTGAGCACTGCCAGGAGTAATTCCTGAGTGCAGAGCCAGGAGTAACCCCAGAGTATCGCTGGGAATACCTCATCTCTCCCCCCCCATCCCCCCAAAAAAAAAGCTCATTAGGAGAGGCTGGAAAGATAGCACAGCAGATAGGGTGCTCACTTGCCTTGCATGTGGCAAGCTCATATTTGCTCCCTGACACCCTGTATGCTCTTCCAAGCACTGCCGGGGTGATTACTGAGCACAGAGCCAGGAGTAACGGTTGTGTCCCAAACCTTAGAAACTTAGGAAAAGGATACTGTAGTTGCATTGTTTCAGGACTAAAAATCCTTTTGAATGAATTAAACTGTGGCACCTCCCAGTGATTCCCGATCCTCTGGACCAGCTGGTGGCTCCCCGGTTGAGGGTCCGAGGGTGTGGTGCCATGGGCTACCCAGGCTGCTGGGTGCTGGTGTTTGGGGGTCTGGCTCTGTGTGTGTGGTGCTGAGGACCCAGCCGGGGTTGTTACCTGCACAGAAGGCGTTTGCCTTGACCCCCGTGCTGTCTCTCTGGCCCTGACATTGTTTCAGATCAATTTTCCCCGTCCATTTGTACTGTTTGTGCATGCCTGGGGCTCATGCCCGCCCTTGGTTCTGGTGATGCTCCTGCCGCGGTGCTCGCCTGGTTGCATCTTTCTTCAGGGGCAGTCACACCTGCTAGTGTTCAGGGCTTGCTCCTGGCTCTGTACTTGGGGATCTGGGGCCCAGCTGGGGTGCTGGGGATGGAACCAGGGTGGGTTACATGCAAGGCAAGTGCCCTCCTTGCTGTACTATGGCTCCCATCCTTTTCTTTATGGAGCCTGGGCCTGGAGTGCTTGTTGGTAGCTGTGGTGCACCCACCCATGCTTGCCGGGGGCACAGCACGTCCAGCACTCCTCAGGGCCAGCTCTGCAGTGCTCCCGGACCACAGGAGTGCTGCACACCTGGCCACCCCCTGTCCCTCCTGTCCCATTGGACTGTCTCTCACCTCATGGTTCACACAGAGCACCGGGTACCCAGCTCACGGCCCCTGGCTTGCAGACCCAGCTCTGAACTGAGGTAGCACCCGGGGCCTCAGCGACTTGCCTCCATTCCGAATCTCCTACTGGTTATTCCAGTGTTTTGTTCTTTACTCATCTTTGGTTTTGTCTATCTTCTGTTGCTTTGTTACATGTTTATTTACTATCTCACATAGTACCCCAAACCAGAAGTCCCAGGAACAAACTGGAATACGGGAAAGGAGAGCAGGTACGGTAGAGCCCGAGACGTTTCGGGCAGAAACGTCTTCGGCTTGGCCCATAAGGCGTTCTCAGAGATGGAAGCTGCTGAGGAAGATACTCCAGTGCTTACCAGTGACAGCTGCTGTTTAATTTACTTATATTCATTTCTAAGCATATAAATGTAGAAGGCATTTTTCTTTCTCATTTATTAAAGAAGATAGAATATTTTTCTTAATTGTGGGGGCCACACCCCAGAGGTGCTGGGCATGGGGCGTATGGGCAGGTGTGTGCCGTGTTAGGGCCACTCCTAACCGCTCAGCCATATCCCTGGCCCCTCATTTTAGTGTTTGTGATTTTAATGAATATGTCCAAATGTATGCAGTCACTTTAGATGGGTGAAAAATTATTCACAACTTTCTCAACAGTGTCCGTTCCTGCTCTTGTCTAAAACATAACTCTAAACGTGGATGAGAGTGCCATGTATTTACTTCCTGGTATCTGTGCTTAGGGACCCGGGCGTCTGTTCATTGAGTCTTCCCAGGGATCAGTTGTGTGGTCGGTGTGTGTGTTTGGCAGTGTCAGGTCGTAATGGTCACATTCAGTACTGCTGTTTCTCGAATGGTTAGTGTTAGGTATTCCTGACACTTTTCCCACAGTAGATGAGGCGTTAGTTCTCAGTTGCTATTCTTTGCCCTATGTAATACTTTGATTTTGAGATGGTGAGTCTGATATTCTGCCAGACAAATTATTTTCTCTTTCTCTCTATGGTGGAGCTGTTTGGTGGCTTTGGTTTCCTCTTAGTGTCAGTTCCGAGTCATCTTAGCACATCTTCATTTTCTGGACACTTGTGACATCCTCTCTGCTGATTGTTTTCCCTGACGTATCCTGTTTTTCTTTTTCTTTTTTGTTTTTTTTCTTTTGTTCTCAGACCACACCTGGGACACTCAGAGATTCCTCCTGGCTCTGCACTCAGGGATTAATCCTGGCAGTGCTTGGGGGACCATGTGGGATGTCAAGGATCAAATCTAGTTCAGCCATGTGCAAGGGAAGCGCCCGACACCTGCTGTACTATCACCCTGGCCCTCCATTCTGTTTCTCATTTTGAGTTCTTATACGTGTATAATTTTGATTTTGGGGTCATGTCCGGCAGTACTCAGAATTTACTCCTGGCTCTGTGCTCATGGATCTTTCCTGGCACGCCTCTGAGGATGATGTGGTATGCCAGAATCGAACCCAGAATGGCTGCGTGTCAGGCAAGTGTCCTGCCTGCTGTACTGTCACTCCAGCCTGTGTTTTTATTTTATTATTTAAATTTTTATTTGTTTGGTTTTTGGATCATACCTGGCAATGCTCAGGGCTTATTACTCTTGACTCTGCACTAAGGAATTACTCCTGGTGGTCAAAAGGAAAGATAGATATCAAATTGGAATGCCCCGCCACACAGGCGGGGTGGGGTGGGGGATGGGATTTGGGGGGTGGGAGGGATACTGGGTTCATTGGTGGTGGAGAATGGACACTGGTGGGGGGATGGACTCTCGAACATTGCATGAGGGAAAAACAAGCATGAAAATGTGTGAATCTGTAACTGTACCCTCACTGTGACTTACTAATTAAAAAATAGATAAATTTAAATAATAAAAAAAATTTTTTTTTTAAAGGGAATTACTCCTGGTGGTGCTGAGAGACCATATGCGGAGGATTGAACCTGGGTCAGCCACATGCAAATCAAACGCCCTACCTGCTGTACTATAGCTCCAGCCTGAGTTTTTATCTTTAAAAAAAAAAAAAAATCCCTTTGTTGACTTTTCCAGGAGTAAGATGTTTTAAAAGTAAGGAGACTGGAGCCAGAGTGATAGTACAGCAGGTAGGGTGTTTGCCTTGCATGAGTGACCCAGGTTCCATCCGAAGCACCACAGATGGTCCCTGGAGTACTTCAAGGAGTGATTCCTGATCTCAAAGCCAGGAGTGAATCCTGAGCCCTGCAGGGTGTGACACAGAAACAAAGATTAAAGGCAGCAGACCATCTTGAAAGTATCAAGAACCTATTGGGTCTAGGAGTTTTTGTGATTTATGACTTCCTGATTTCTTTTCAAATCTCCAAATCTTGGAGATTTGAGGGATCTGAACTTACTACTCTCACGATCTTAAAGGGATCGTTTTTTGAGAGAGATGGTTTGGGTTGTTGCCTATTTTAGTTTGTTTTATTTTAGTTTTGTGGTCACAGCTGACTAGATGGGGCCTATTCCTGGCTCTGTTCACGGATCACTGCTGGCAGCGTTCAGGGAGCTGTTTACGATGCCGGGGAGGGCAGCATACAGGGATATAGGGGCATCTCTTCGTCTCTCTGGTCCCCTTAGTTTTTCTAGGTTCATCATTGTCGTTGAAGCCTAAAATTAACTTGTTAAGTTGAGCAAAATTTGAGCAGAATTTTATCTGCATTTAATTCTCAGGAGTATATTAAATACGAACTTTTTCTAGAAATTTAAAATTCTGAAAAGTTTAGCAGAATTCACTTGATATAGCTTGGGTTGGAAAAGTTACCTGCTATTTTGAAGGGAGAGTTTGTGTGCTTGTGTGTGCTCATGTGTGCATGCCTGTGAGTGTGTCCCCCCCGCCAGCCTAGTTCTCACGGGCAGCTCACAGTGCTTAGCCAGAAAGTGAAAAGTGCCCACTGGTTTGGTTTACACATAGTAAAATTGAGTGCTTGGCCCGCATGTATTTTTTGTTGGAACCTGCTATGCCCAGTTAGATAGGAATTGACTGTGGCTTCTTGTGCATGGAACACCTAAGCAGTGTTACAGAGACTACATGTGACCTGTTATACCCGAAATATTTACTGTGCTAGTCCTGGGCCTAATTGACAGGGAACAGCTTTTACTTAGTTGGGTAGTTTTGGGCCATGCCTGGTGATATCCAGGTGCTGCTTCTAACTTGGTGATCTGGGCCTTCTCAGCGGTGCTTCTGCCCCCTGAACTGGCTCCCTCGCACCTAGTGGACAGCAGTCTTGGGCATTTTTTGGAATTGCATTTTTTGTGTGAACTAGCAACGAATACACCTCAGTTTAAGTAAAATACTTCTCTCACCTAGATTAAAGTTATTGAAGCTGATTTGAGGACTTGTTTTTAGATCAGAAAACAGGCACAACTTCCTGAAAGTGACAGTAAAAATGGAGAATCTTACAAGTCCAGAGAGTATCCTTTAGTATATTTGAGGAGAGGGAATTGGACTATAAAACCAAGCTCCTGGAAGCATGCAGCCAAGTGACATCCGATAGCCTAGTTCTCCCTCTTGGAGAACCTGGCAAGCTACTGAGAGTTTACTGCCGGCAAGGGGAAGAGCCTGGCAAGCTCCCTGTGGCGTATTCATATGCCAAATACAGTAGCAATGATGGGTCTCGTTCCCCTGACCCTGAAGAGCCTCTAATGCGGCACCATTGGGAAGGACAAGTAAAGAGAGGCTGCTAAAATCTCAGGGCTAGGAGGAATGGAGATGTTACTGGGCCTGCTCGAGCAAATCGACGATCAACGGGATGACAGTGATACAGTGACTGTGAATTAGACCAAAAATCCAGGCCAACTGATTTGAAGTAGCCAAACAAACCGACTGGTCAAGACTGGAACTGTTTAAAAAAATTTTCTCAGTTTCTCGCGCCCCAGTTTCCTCCGCTGTTGATGATGGTGCCGCAGGGCCTGGGGGTGGGCGTGTGTTTGTGTGGGCCGGTGTGTGCCTGTTTGCTTGCAGCAGCTCCCCAGTGGGGTGCTTGCTGCAGTTGGCACACAGCCGTCTCTTGGAGTGGGGGCGTGCTTGTCATGGATGTGATGCTTACACATGTGTTGCCAGGTCTCACTCTTGCCTGCGGCGCTCACATAGCTCTGTAGTTCATGTGCTTTTAGGGGCTTACACCCCTTTTTGTCGTGCTTTACTTGTTCCAAGGTGGAAATTATTTGTAGAACTGAGGATGGCAGAGAGCAGAGTCACCAGATGGAACTTTATTTTAATTGCTTGGGTAAGTGGATGTAGATGTTGTTCAAAGACTCGCCAGTGAGATTTGATAACATTGGAGCATGCATAGGAGGGGAAGAGACTTAGATCTGGGAAGCAGAGCTCAGAGCCTACAGGACTAGGTCACTGTGTCAGGGAACTCCAGAAGAATTAAAGTAGTCAACTCTGGGGTGCTAAGGGGACGTGGGGTGCTGATAGTGCGCCCCTCCCTCAGCGTGGTCCTTGCTATTAGCCCCAGACACAGGAAACTGGCCTTCCCTAACTCCCCGCAGAGCAGCAGCCCTGGCTGCCTGCCTCCGGCCCAGAAAGAGTCATCAGGCAGAGGAAAAGAAAGAGACACCTCAGCTTCTATTCTTCAACATTTACCATGCAAAATCATAATGTTTTCTGTTCTGGAATGAGTTTGGGGAATATGGAAATAAACACATTCCCTTTCAGATTATATGAAGAAACTGCGTTTCCCAGTTTGGGATTGATACTTGATTGGAATGAAGGTTGAACTGACAGTCACAATGCTATTTGCAGTATTCATAAATTTCCAGTTGGATTTTGGAAACTTGTTTTTGAACGTTTCTTGTGTACCAGACAGTGTCATTCCTTGCAGATTTTAAGATTGAATAAGGCTCAGAAAGATCGCCCAGAGGGCCAGGTGCATGCTTCACGCGGAAGGCCCCACCTCATGGTTCCCTGAGCTCTGCCAGGAGGGACCCCAGAGCACCACAAGGTGTAGCCTAGAAACCAAGAACAAAAATTAAATATAGTCTCTTTATTTTATTTTTATTTATTTGAAACATGTGAGATACACAGTTACAGAGCTGTTCAGATCAGGTATCAGTCATACAATGTTCTGGCAACCATCCTTCCACCAGTGTACATTTCCTTCCCTCACCCCAGCCTGCCTCTGAGGGGTCTGTGTATGACGACAGACGTCTCTGAATTCATTTTGCTGAGGTGCATATCCATTTATACTCCAGCCATTTCAAAAAGAACTTTGCTTATCTAGCATAACTGAACACAGTTGAAAATATTTTTGTATATAGAAAAATATGTTAAATTATAGCAGAAAAATAGGTGTTAATAGATACTGGAGATGTATGTTTATCGGACAAGTAAAACAATCATAGGAGGAAGATGTCTTCAGAAACCAAGGTGCCAAGGGGAGAACAAATTAAATCAGTGATTTTTCAAAGAAACACACGAGAACCAGCTGAATCACTCTTTCTGAACCCAAGGTAGGATAGTCTGACTTCGGTGGGCCAGAGAGACAGTTGAGTTGGTAAGCGCTTGCCTTGCTCTTGGCCAGCCCAGGTTCCATCACCCAGCATCTCCTAAGGCCCCTTGAGTTGTGCCAGGAGTGATCACTAAACACAGCGAGGTGTGACCCCCCCCAAAGCAACATATAAATAAAAACATATTTTGGTAGTGATGAATCTTTTTGTTTTTGGGACCCGCTTACGGGGTTCTCTGGGCTGACTCTTGGTTCTGTGCTCATGAATCACTCCTTGCCGGCTCAGGGGACCACATGGAATGCTGGGGATTGAACCTCAGTTTGGCTGCCTTGCTGTACTATCACTCCGGCCCTGAACGGCAGTAAATTTTGCTCTTTTTGTCCCCGAGGTGGAGGGAGGGAGTCTCTCCCAGCGATACTCGGGTTAGTCTGGGCTCTGCACTCAGGAGTCAGTCCTGGCAGTGCTTGGGGACCGTGTGGGATTCCGGGATCGAATCCATGCAAGACAAACGCCCTACCTGCTGTACTATTGCTCTGGCCCCCAACATCAGTAAATTAGCACCAGTAAATGCCAGTGTTATAGGGGAGATTCTTTATTGGGTGAAACCTTAACATTAAAGTTTAGTAAAGACATTTGGTGAAGAATTGGATGAAATGATCTATGCCTATTTAAAAAAAATTTTTTTTAATTTAAAAATAAATTTATTGAACCACCTTGAGATAGAGTATTACAAAGCTGTTCATGATTGTGTTCATAGTATTTCAACACCCATCCCTCCACCAGTGTAATTTCCCAGTCAAAATTAGTGTTCCCAGTTGTATCCTCCCCCCTACCCCTAGTCTTGCCTCTAAGGCAGCTCCCCCCTTTCTCTCCCTCTCTCTCTTCCCCCCGCCCCTGCATTACGGTTTGATCTATGCCTGGTTTTGATGATCAGACTTAGTGAAATTTGGAGGCTTGAGAGAAATGGTTGGTTCGAAACATTAATTTGCCCTTGAAATGTATTTACTCTGTATTTATCTGAGTATATGGCTGTTTCTTTAGTCGGTGCACTTAAAAATTTTTTAATGACATTCGTTTTTATACTTGGAAATGTTTTGCAAGTCTAAATTATCCCTTTGCACTCAAATTTTCTTGACTAAAGCTTACAGCCACTTAGACATTCTTGTCTTCTTATGGATATGTAACATATAATTTATTTGAAAGTTGAAGTAAAACATTTCCAGTCTGGAGCTGCAGACATCATCTGGCAGGTTAGGGGCCTTGCCTGGCATGTGACCCACCGGGGTTTGATTCCCAGCATCTCATGTTCTCTTGAGCACCACCAGAAGTGATTCTTAAGTGCAGAGCCAGGAGCAACCCCTGAGCATCACTGGGTGTGGCCCCCCTCACTCCCCCCCAAAAAAAATTTTTTAAATGTTACTTTTAATGTTGCTTTGTCATCGTCATGTGAATATTATAAGTGAAAATTTATAAGTGCACGTGTTTTAGAGTATGAATTTACAAAATAAAGATTATTTGTAGTTTTCACGAGAATGCTACTTGGTGAAGAAATTAGGATATAGAACCTGCATTGAGATACCAAGTAATACTGTCACTGTTACTGTCTGCCCATTGCTCATCGATTTGCTCGAGCAGGCACCAGTAACGTCTCCATTGTGAAACTTATTGTTACTGTTTTTGGCATATCGAATACACCAGGTAGCTTGCCAGGCTCTCTGAGAGGGGTGGAGGAATTGAACCCGGGTCGGCTGTGTACAAGGCAAACACCCTACCCACTGTGTTATTGCTCCAGCCCACCAAGTAATAATATAGTGAATTTTTTTTTCTTCTGCTATTTTTATTTGAAGAGCCAAGAGGTTTTGTTTATTTAGACAATTGATTTATGATGTCAAGGCTTTCTGTTCAGATGTTCTTTATAAGATGATGGGCAATTATATAGAAGGTTGGATTTTATTTTTCTTGGTTTTGTTTTTTGGGCCACATCAGGAAGTGCTCAGGACCTTTTATGGGCTCTCTGCTCAGGGGACTGTATGCGGTGCAAAGGAACAAACCTAGGTTCACTCAGCTGCATATAAGTCAAGCTCTCTTATTTTCTGTACTATCTCTCTGCCTTATGTGACTATTTAAAAGATTCGTATTGTAACATGTTTTTTTCCTTACATGTAACTGGTGCCTGCTCGAGCAAATCGATGAACAACGGGATGACAGTGCTACTTATGTATACGATTTGTATAGTCTATAACTATTTTAATTTATATATAACTATATTAATTGAGTTTTTGAACCACACTTGGTAGTACTCAAGGGTTACTCCTAACTGCACTCAGGATCACTCCTCGTGGTGCTCAGGAGACCATATGGGATGCCAGGGGTCAAACCCAGGTCAGTCGTGTGCCAGGCAAGTGCCTACCCACTCTCCTATGGCTCAGGTCCAACTCCACTAATTTCTAACTCCTAGATAGTTGTTGGCTTTGTGTTTTGGTTCTTGTTTTGTTTTGTTTTTGCTTTTTTTGGGGTCACCCCCGGTGATGCTCAGGGGTTACTCCTGGCTCTACACTCAGGAATCACTCCTGGCAGTGCTCGGGGGACCATATGGGATGTTGGGAATCAAACCTGGGTCGGCCGCGTGTAAGACAAACGCCCTACCCCCTGTGCTATCACTCCAGCCCAATAGTTGCTGGCTTTGTTTGGATTTGTTCTGGAGTCACACCCAGAGGTGTTCAGGGGTTACTTCTGGCTGTACACTCAGGAGTCACTCCTGGTGGTGCTTGTGAGACCAGGTGGGATGTTGGGATCGAACTCAGGCTGGCTATCTGCTGTATTATCTCTCCAGGTTGTCTGTATCTTCAGAACCATAGTTTGATTCAGTGGAAACAATAAATTTGAGAATACTTTTCATATGCATCAAAACAAAATTAATGATCGCCACCGTTTGAAACAGATCTTTTCAGTTACATTTTCTGCCACAGTAGTGATCTTTTCTTTCTTTTTAAAAAACATTTATTTCAATAAAACTTTAAAAGAAGTGGTAAATAGAATGATCAGAAAATAAATCAGTAAGTGCCAATTTGTGCTTACTGTGTGATTTTGAACCTATGTAAATAAGAAAATTAAAACTAATAAAATAAAGTGTCTATTCTCAATTACGTACATATTTTTAACTCTGGAATCTAAAGTGTATTACATTTTATTTTATACTTGGATCTCATTGGGGTAATAATCATCTCTGATCTGTCATTAATAAAACTTTAAGGCAATTCTGTGTTAATATTTTTGGAATTTACACGGAATAGTAAGGCCTCTATATGTACATTTCACCCCTATACTTTATATAAACATTGTGGGTCACACAGTTGTTTATGATTTTGTTACAGGCATTTACTTTTCCAACGCTAATCCTACACTATTACACCTTTCCTCCTCCATTGTCTCTAGTTGTCCCCAACCACCACTTAAGCCTTCCCTAGAGCAGGTCCTCAGTAATTTATTTTATATTGCTTGTTATCAATAATTTGCTAACAGAATGATCAAAAATATTTCCTTAGAAGAAAATTAGTGTAAATTGTTGTATATTACCATGAAGACATTGAGTCTTTGTATGAGAGATTACTAAGTTGTGGAGCTTTCTGTGCTTAAGTTTTGTTAATCAAGATTGGTTGCCTTCTATGTTACATCCCATCCAATTTGGTGTGCTTCTACCGGCTGATCAGTGTTGCAGAGTTTGAGAGGTCACACAGCCACTGATGGGGTGGTACAGCTGGAGTTGAATTTTTAACTACTTTGCAGCTTTGGACTTTTGGAAGTACAGGGAGATGGAGCGAGGTAGCCCATCCTGACTCCTTGACATTGTGGAGATTTCTTTTGGCAGGTTAATTTCTTGGTGAGGTTTATCAGGAGGGAATGATGTTGGATAATACTGATCAGACCCTTTCTCGTCCACCACCAGGAGCTTAGGTTTACTGAGTAAGACCCATCTCAGTGCCCAGAAGCATTCCATTTCCTCTGTATTCATCTTTCACTTCTTTGTGCTCTGCTCCCCCTATCTGTTAATCACTCATCTCTTCAAATCAGACCCTGGGACTTGTTAAGTCAGATACTTCATAGGATTCTGGATTTTGTATTTGTAAGTAAATTACTGCTTTTCTCTTTCCTTTATGTCCTTTGCAGTTTGTTTTAGAGATGCAGTTTGTATAGACACAGGAAGACAGTTAATGATATGCTCTTGTTACTTGAGAGTTAATTATGAATAATTTTTATTCCTGGGCATCTGTCATATTTGCTCAGTTTAAGCCTCAGTTGCCCTTGGTTCCTAGCACCCAAAAGGAGGGTCCCAACGAAGGGAGTTGGATGGACAAGCTGTGAGCTATCCTGGCATTGAAAAGGGATAGGCCAAGTGTCATAAAACTTAGGGGAAAAAGTTAAGAGCAAAATCTGTCATGACCCGAAAAGAAGTAACTGGATAAGACCCTGCTGCGGTTAAGAAGGATTAATCTGGCCCGAGGACTGTAGTCTGGGATACATCTTGAGATGTCCCCGGGAGAGCCACCCGTTAAGCTTAATATATCTCTTTATCCATACAAAATGACTAGAAATATTATTAAGAAGTGCATTTAAGATGACTGTTTAAATGAATACTGGATAAGGAAAGGGTAACACATTCTGATGAGATTCCACCCTTGGGAATCTCCTAGCAGGATGAGATACTGTCCTAGAAGAGCTTCCCTGGAAGGAAGGACTTTCCATGTGTTGATGGTGCTATCTGACCTAGGTGTGCTACCCCCAGCCTTTGGTGTTGTTGCTCTTAAGGATGGGAATAGGAGACAGTGTGAGAGTGGAATGGGGCAGTTTGTGAGTGGGGAGAATGGGATAAACGGCGGGACGGAGATTGGAATAAACGGCAGCTGATGACCAACCAGCCTGGCAGCCCTGTTCCCTCCTTCATGCCATCATTGGCAGCGGCTGGCTGGGGTGGGGGGCCGGTTCATGGCCACCCAGTGCGTGCGTCAGGCACCCAACTTTTTGAACACACGCAGGATGGAGTCTGTTTGGGAGCATGGTTGCAATTTCAGAGTGTGGGAGCAAGCAGCTGCCGAGACTCGGGTCGGCACAGGGTTAACCCCCTCGGGGTGCCCTGGATGTCTCAGCCATGCACAGGTGGCAGGTGCGGGGCGGAGGGAGAAAGAAAATTCTATAGCTTGTTGATTTCTTCAGAGATTTATTTATTAATGGTGATTTTTAGAATTTTATTTTGAGTCAAGGTGAATTCTAAAACCAGTCTGACACTTGAAAATAGAAAAGTTAGAATCAAGTGAAATTTAATTACGAATCACAATATTCTGATAGTTTAGTACTGTGTTTCTCACCCTTTTTCTGACCACTGTCCCCATCCTGTTTCTTCTGTTGTCCTTCTGTTGGTTTCCTTCCTGTTTCCTCCTGTTGCCCCAACCCCCCATTTTTCCAGCCTGAAGCCGTCTGGCATATCCTGGCCTCCCCGTGCTCCTGGTTGAGAAAGGCCGCCTAGTGTAGTATGCTGGTGTCTGCCTGACATGCACACTTACAAGTCGAGTGGCAAACTCTCAGTGCTAGGAGTTGACTAGTATGAAAAGGATCATCGCCCCTCTCCCCTGCCCCCACCCATCTCCTCCATAAAAGGGAGCAGACAGAGTTGCTAAAAATATGCACTGTTGACTTGGCTGTGAAACTTCATGCTAAACAGAGGAAAGTGTTCTTAACCATAGAAGAACCCGTCCTAGTGACTGAATCATTGTAGAATGGACCTTAAGTAGCTTAGTGGATGCTTGGTGAGGCCTTTAAAATATTGTGGTGGGATGCGGCAATTTGTACACCAGGGCCACAAGCTTTAACAGCATTGTAGTCATGTAGAACTACAGTGGCCTCTTGAAAAGAAAGGGGAAAGAAGGGCTGGCTGGAGAGAGCTTGCTCGGTGGGTTGGAGTGCCTGCTTTGCGTGCGGGAGGCACCTCACCGAGCCCGCACAGATGGAGCGTCCTCTGAGCAATCACCTGATGTAGCCCCCAAACTAAAATGTGTGTGTGTAAATTGCCTACCAGAGAGATATATTTAAATTTTAATAATGGTTTACCCTGTTGAGTCACTTAGTGTACAGCTGTGAAATAATACTGTTTCTATTTGGTAAATGAGAAAAGTGAGGTTCAGAGTTTAGCAGTTTGTAAAATAAGGAACCGTAGTTGGACTTCAGATTCAGTTCTTCCTCTGTAAAGTGCCTACAGTGCTGTGCCTTGTATATATAGCACTGTAGCACTGTCATCATTCATTGATTTGCTCGAGTGGGCACCAGTAACGTCTCCATTGTGAGATGTGTTGTTACTATTTTTGACTTATCAAATATGCCGCGGGGAGCTTGCCAGGCTCCGCCGTGCGGGCGGGATACTCTTGGTAGCTTGCTGGGCTCTCCGAGAGGGATGGAGGAATCGAATCCAGGTTGGCTGCGTGCAAGGTAAACGCCCTCCCCACTGTGCTATCACTCCAGCCCACCGTGTGTGTGTGTGTGTGTGTGTGTGTGTGTGTGTGTGTACTTTTAATTCATGAACAGTTATCTTCACTAGATGCCAAGGATGCAGGAAAGGAAAATTTCTCAACAAAAAGACTGGGCTTCTGTCCTTATAGGTCCTTTTCCTTCGGCAGAAGAGGGAAGGAGTAGTTCTCAGATGGGCTGCCTCCTAAGAAATTCTGGGAAATCAGCTTCTGATTATTGTGTGATTTACTTGTAAGCACTGCAGAATGTGACATTTTGCACCTGGTGACTACGGAGACTTTCTAAAGCTGAGTGTTAGGAATAGGCCGTGAATATGTTCAGGTTCCTGGGAATGTGACAAAGGTGGCTGCTTTATTTAATGTTGTAGCGACGGTAACATCCTGTTAACCTCTGTGGTCGTGGTGCACAGTTGCCACACCTCACCCCTTCCAAGTGTTCAGTCTGCCAAAGGTTTGCGGGTTCTGACGGGCAGGCAGTGTCCATCCCTAGGTGGGCGCCTCGGTCCAGCAGCTCTGGCAGATGGGAACCTCTTTTTTAATTTAAACACACTAAAGAACTCAATACCCTTTATCTCTTGTTCTTTGTCAGAGTCCTTTTGAAAGACTTGACTAATTGTCAGTGTAAAGTTATGTTCTAAAGGCTGCGGAGTTGAATGCCTGTATAAGCACACATCAAAGGGGGCCCTGGGTCGGCTGTGTGGGGAAGGGGAGACTCCGCCTTGTAGGAATGCGTGGTCTGCAGGTACAGGTAGAGCTCGCTGATGAAACACCGAACCAGGGTAGGAGGAGATGCAGCTGGAAAGGGAAATGAGAGACCAGGCAGGGCCTTTGTGCTGAATCGGAGCAGGAAGTCCCTGACCTTTTTGAGATGGAGGGCTGGGATGGAGGGGAGCCTGGCGCTGCGCCTGGAGCTGTCTGGCACTCCTTGGGACCATGCGCTCTTGGGGATCTAGCACCGACATTTACAAAGGGGCTTGGGGACTGCATTTCAGTGACCCGGTCAGGTGTAATACTTGAAAAATTAGACACATCACACCCATTGAAGGTGTTCTCCAGGTAACAGGAGACAGTGTCTTCCGTGGGGTGGTTGGAGGAGGAAGGGAAGACAGGACGCACTGGGAGAAAGGCTGTGGATTCCAAGGGGGCTGGCCACGGGAGGGGTCGACTCACCTGCCCCTTCACCTGCAGACTGCTAGTTGGAACCCTGCTGTGTGCAGCTCAGTGTTACTCAGCGTGCTAGTCATTGTAATCATAATTCCCCCCCCCTTGGTCCTTCAGGTCGGGTTTTGTTTGGTTTGGGGGCCCTTTGTCTCAGCTCCTCCTCAGGTGCTGCTCGCTGTGGCGCTCGTCTCAGCCAGACAGACATGGCCTTGTGCGAAGCAAGAGCCTTAACTCTTGGACAGTCTCGTTCTGAGCTTGTTGCTTCCTCTTTTAAGCAGTATTATTATCCTCTGTGTAGGAGAAACTTCAAAAACAATTTGGGGGAGAAAATTATTACTAAATATTCTGACTTTTAAAAAGATACGTAAGTGTCATAAACCATACTTGACCAGTATAAAGTCTAAAGCACTTTTTAAATATATTTGTCCTTGTATTTGTTCTTCCCAACTCCCTCAGCCACAGGCCTGTTACTAGACCTGCCTCTCTGGGCATTTTGTATACATGGAATCACATTAATACATGGTTTTTTTTTTTTTAATATGACTTAAAACAATTGTTTTCAAGGTATGTTGATGTTGGCTGTTGAAGTGCTACATTCCAGTTTTCATGGTTAACTTCAGTGAATGGATATTTTGTGTATCCATCGTCAGTTGATATTTGGGGGACTTCTAATATTTTTATGAAATTTTCATGAGTGCTGTATTGGCAAGTTCATTGTACAAATTAAGTCAACAGACATATTTAGCTTTCTTGTGTATGTGTCTCGGAGTGGAATAGCCCTTAGATAATATATCCCTGGGAATGGAATTTCTGGGTTTGTGGGACAAGGTTTTATTTCTGGAGGAACCGCCAGACTTTCCCAAAGCTGCTGCATTATTTTACATTCCCGCTAGCAATGCATAAGGTCTCGAGTTTCTCCCCATCCGTGCTAATTATACTCTTATTATATAAGCAAGCCAGTGTGAAGTAGTAACTTCTCGTGGTTTTGATGTGAATTTCCCTGATACTGGTAATAGTGGATCTCCCTCTCTCCCTCTGCCCTGGCCTCCCCCCCCCACTTTTTTTGTTGTTGTTGGTTTCCTTTTGGGGCCACTCCTGGCTGTGTGCGGGCACTATTCCCGCTCAGGGCTTGGGTTGCTCTGACAGTTCTGGGACTGGGGGGGGGGGGCATGCAGTGCTGGGGATCAAACCCAGGCGCCACTGTCTCTCGGGCTGAAAGACCTCTCTTGGTTGTTTCAAAGGAAGTGGCATTCTGATTGCTTTAAGAATTTAAAAATGGATTTGGGGGTGATTTTATGTAATTGCTTGGAAACAGTTTTGCTGCATTTAAAATCTGTTCTTCTTTTTTCATCAGTTATATTCGCTGAATGACTACAAACCACCCATTTCTAAAGCTAAAATGACCCAGATTACTAAGGCTGCCATCAAAGCTATTAAGGTGAGTAATAAATTTCACTTCTAGGTTTTCAAAACAAAATGCTAAATTAGTATTTTGGAGGTGGGATAATTTTTAAAGATGGTAGTTTTTTCTCTCTTAATTGAAGTTAATATGTTCATGAAGACAAATAAATGAACATTTTTCATTTACGAACTCTGCTTAGGGACAGTTATGCTTAATATTTTAATAAACTCCATAAACTTCATAAAGTATTCCAGGCAAGTGAGATTCTAGATAGATCTAAGTTGTGGAGTATGTTTAACATTTATTTCCACACCTTAAAGAATGAGTAGAATTTTATTACTTTCCCCTATTACTGATTTGAAAATAGGACAGTGTGGAAGAATCATCGGGCCTTATTGCATATAGGACATTTGAGTGGTAAAAAGAGGACACAGGCCCTCAGCCGTGCCTGCTTGGTACACTAGCTCTTATGGTGGGTTCGGATCCATTCCCATCAGTGGTCAGGGGTGGTCAGGGGCTGCTTCTGTATCTCTGCTCTGGAGTGGTCCCCCATGGGCTCAGAGGACCGATCAGTCATGGTGTGGGGGATTAGAAGTAGCATTGGCAGGATTCTGAGCGCTGGTCCCTGTGTGTCTCTCTGCAGTGCTTTGTGTGCTTCTGAGATCTAATAAGAGGTTGGATCCTCACTAGATGAGCACAAAAATTCATAAAAAATACAGATTTTAAACTTTTCCATTCTTTTTTGGGGGGTTGGGGGGTCACATCCAGCAATGCACAGGGCTTCCTTCTGGCTCTGCACTCAGGAATTACCCTGGTGGTGCTGAGGGACCATATGGGATGCCGGGGATCCAACCCGGTCAGCTGAGTGCGAGTCAAACGCCCTCCCCGCTGTACTATAGCTCTGGCCCAGCTTTTCGATTCTTAACCGTCGAGATCTCCAAGAAGTTCCTGTCCCCACGGCTGAGATACTCTCTTAGAGTAGGGCTGTTGGAACAAGACTAAGGACGTGCTTGCTTCTGATCCAGTAGCTGGTTACACCAATTATTTGAATAGGTTGTCTTTAAATCACCCTCTTCTATTTGATTGAACATGTTCCTATTTACAGAGAATTGCTACCTGTGAGAAAATTTGGATAATGAATTGATTTTGCAGTGTTTTAATGGCCACAGTTTTGTTTTCAGAATTGTGCTTAATAATTTACAAATTGACTCAATATAGAGTTGTAGCCTTGGGCTTTCTTATCTGTCCTGTTTCTTATGACCCCAAGAGGGTGTCGTCATCATCATCATCATCATCATCATCATCGTCCCATTGATTGTCGAATTTCTCGAGCGGTCTCAGTAACGTCTCCATTCGTCCTAGCCCTGAGATTTTAGAAGCCTCTCTCTACTCAACCTTCCCAGTGATGCCTCATTGGAGGCTCTTTCAGAGTCAGGGGGAATGACCCAGCAGTGCTGCTGGTATTGGCATATGAATACACCATGGGAAGTTTGCGAGGCTCTCCCATGTGGGCAGGAAACTCGGTAGCTTGCCAGGTTCTCCCAGAGGGAGAACTAGGCCATAAGAGGTCTCCTTCCGGGAGCTTGTTTTTAAGTCTCTGGATGTCGGCCTTTGGTGGGATTACGAGGTGCCGGGTGCAGTCCCTGGGTGTGACTGCCTAGCTACTGGAAAATGGGAATCTGGGCAGAAGAGGCCCAGTCCCGATCCGAGCAGGCTCAGATTTACCCCAAAAGGGTGTAAAATTTTGCATATGACCGTTTTTTTTAAATTTGGTTCTCATCTGAGACTTACGTACTGAAGAAGTGGTGAGGGCACACATGGCTGCTGTGGCAGGGGGAGGGGTGTGGGGGGTGCTGGGCTGCCCTGACCCTGGGTGCCTGTTTGGGAAGATGCTCTCACCCTTGGCTCCCTGCAGGTTGGCTTTTAAATTAGATGTCTCTTGAGGTAAAGGTGTTAACATCATTTTCATGTTTCAGAAGTTGAGTCTAAGGAGAGAGCAAATGATAAAATCTACAGTTAGAAAATAATAGATTTAGAATTCAGATTTATTTTAGTAGAGTGTAGTCTGTGATGTACTGTATAATTTTGACATTAGCTTTTTTTTTTTTTTTGCTTTTTGGGTCAGACCTGGCGGTGCACAGGGGTTACTCCTGGCTCAGCACTCAGGAATTACCCCTGGTGGTGCTCAGGGGACCATATGGGATGCTGGAATCGAACTAGGGTCAGCCACGTGCAAGGCAAACGCCCTACCCGCCATGCTATCGCTCCAGCCCCAATGTTAGCTTTTTTATTTTCTGTTTTTTTGTGGGGACACACCTGGTGGCTGGTACTTTGGGCATATTCCTCACTGGGCCTGTGCTCAGGTCCTCCTTCCTGGAGGTGCTTAGGGGTCACATGGGGTGCCAGGGATCAGACCCTATTCAGCTGCATTTTCCTGTGCCTTGCCAGTTTTCTCTTTGGCCTCTGTTACTGTTGTAACGTTTTTGTCTGTTTTGGGGGTCACACCCTGCTGGGCTGGGGGCTAACTCCTGGCTCTGCCCTCAGGGATCATCCTGAAGAGGGCTGCAGGAGCCTACAGGATGCAACCCAGGGGGCTGGGTACTAGGCAGGCCCCTACAAACCGCTGGCTCTCAGCAGGGCCCCTGTTTTTACCTTTTAATTTCAACAGATGTTGCAGAATTCTTTGTGTCCTAGTCTTTGATTTGCCAGCTTTCAACATCTCACCGCATTTGCTTTATTTGTGTAGTCAAAGAGCACTCACTGGGCCCAGTGATGGGAAGTTTATAGTTTAAAATAACAGTCTCTGAATAGTTGAATCTCCGAAGTAGGATAAAGGTATTTTTCAGTCAGATGCAAGAAATGTCCCTTTGGCTAATCTGACGTACACCCTTTCCCCTTGCCTCTTGTCTCAGTATTGACTTCGGTAGCTGTCTCCAGCATCCGAGCGCGACAGGCTCCACGCACAGTTGCTCATTGTTGACTGCTGCTGTCACTTAGCACAAGTCAGTAAACCTTTGCATCATTGAGGTTGCTAAGTGTTCAGACCAAAGGTGTTGCGGTGCCAACATGATTTTCATCTACTCGTAGCACAAATTGAGATTTTAAGTGTCTTTAAAATTAGATTTGAGTGATACTGTTTCATATCAAGGGCAAGTTATTGGTATTTTATCAGTATTTGGAGAGAGAATTCTTTCGATGGGTGATTGGTAGTCATTGCATCCTGTCAACAGACCTCTTGGACAACCCATGGGGAAGAAGCTAAATTACTAGACCTTGAGCTATAATTGTGTAAGCAACTTTATTCTGAATCAGTTATGATCAGAAGCAAGAAGTACAGTACATCAAGGTTTTTTCCCCCCATATAATTATTCAATGAAGCTCACCCTCATGGATCACGTAGTATTTTATGTTTTGACTTAAATTTTTAATTGCACAGGGGGAGGGGTCGGGATGGGGAGACGCTGAGCCGTGCCCAGCTCGCCTCCCGGGCTCAGAGCATGGCAGGCGAGCACTCGAGGCCTGCGTGCCCTGCAGCCTTCCCCATCGAGTACACGGGTTCCAGCTCCTGTGGAAGTGTCTAATAATGTTCGATCCATTTAAGTTTCTCCCATAAGTAACTTTATCTGTTTAGTAAATTGTTAATTCATAATTAGGAGACTTTAATCAAGCTTAAATTATTGTAGATTTCAAGTTGCAGTGTGGAATAAAGAGATTTTCTTTTGATTTTTATAAAAACTGAATCCATGCTACAGTTTTGTTGATTTTTTTTTGGGGGGTGCATGTAGCTTCTGTGGGGATGTTTCTTAAGATCATAGTTTGTAAAATCATAATTATAAATAAAAGCACAATTCAAGTTCTTTAAAGAAACAGAAATATGCTATGTGATTATTATTGAGTTATTAATAGTAAATGCAGATTTTAGATAAATTGATTAAATTTCCATTTCATACATTGTATTCTGTTAAATCTATGAAGTTTTTCATAATTAACCGTATCACACAATTTTTATCTTATTTGGGGGTGACTCCTGTCAATGCACAGGGGGTTTTCCTGATTCTCTGCTCAGGAGAGACCGGCCCCTTCTCAGAGCTCCGTAGGTGGTGTCAGGGTGTTCAGCTAGCTTTGGCAGCTAATGTGCTTGCAGGCCAGCCAGATGAGTGCCTTCCTCCTGTGCTGTTCTCCCTCTGGCCCCGGAACTGATTGTTAGTCTGTGTACTAACAGAATCAGGCTTGCTGCTCAGTCCTTTCTGTTTTGGTTTTGTTTTTGCTTTTTACTTATTCATTTATTTATTTATTTATTTATTTATTTATTTATTTTGCTTTTAGGGTCACACCTGAGATACACAGGGGTTACTCTTGGCTTTGCACTCAGGAATTACTCCTGGCGGTGCTCAGGGGACCATATGGGATGCTGGGAATCGAACCCGGGTTGGCCATGTGCAAGGCAAATGCCCTACCTGCTGTGCTATTGCTTCAGCCCCTCAGTCCTTGCTTTAAGGAAACAAAGTACCCACCCAGTTGCATCTAAGGGTACTACTGTCCCTCTTATCACTCTAGCGCCCCCTGGGGGAGGTATTGCTGCATCCCACTCTGGAGGCGCCAGAACAGTGAACGGCTGTGTATTTTACTGTGTATACCTGCCTTTCCGTTTTCTAGGAGAACCTGAGATGATGATATCGAGAATAAAACCTTTGCATAGTTTTCTAATGCTGTTTATTGACAGTTGTTTGATTTTTCTAGTACTATGCTATTGGGGCTGGAGTGATGGTACAGTGGGTAGGGCGTTTGCCTTGCATGTTGCTGACCATCCCATATGGCCCCCCAGCACCGCCAGGTAATTCCTGAGTGCAGAACCAGCAGTAACTCCCCGAGTATTGCAGGATGTGACCTCTCCCCCTCCGTCCCCTCCCCCAGGATTAGCATTTTGCTCTGTTTTGCAATACTGTCAGGGGTTCTTACACACACCATTCCAGCCCCTACCAGAGTGTTCATTTCCCCCCACCATCATCTCAGGTTCATGCCCCCTCCAGGGTCCTCCCACCTTGGTAAGTTCAGTTTGTCGGTGATCTGTTCTAGATTTGTTCTTTGGTGGATCCCTTGACTGTGTTTCTGTATACCCCACATCTGGGAGAGAGCGTTCTGAGCCTGCCCCTTTCCTAACTGACTTCACTCGCTGTGATACTTCAAGGTCCAGCCTCGTAGCCACATTGCATGATTCATCTTCTCTCAAACCAGAGTACTAGTCCATTGTGTACATTTATACCAGTTTCTTTATTCAGTCATCTGTTCTTCAACTACTCCATTTAAACCGATAAAATGATGCGGTATGGAATCTACCTTTCTTTCCATGAAAAGAGTATGCGCCTATCTGCCAATGGGTTGCCACAAGTGCTTTGCTCTGTTATGTCAGCATAGCACTTTCTGAAAGAATGATATATTTCTTTCGTGTCTGTGTTAAGGCGTATATTTTGGGCATCCAATTCAGATATCTTGAATTCCTTTACCAGTTAAATATCATAGCTAGTTGTTTATGAAGGTGAATGACATGAATATTTGCCTCAAGATTTATGATTTAAAATGCTTGAATCTTTGAAACATTAAATCTTAAGCAAAAAATTGTAATCAAACATTGTAAAATTATACTTTATTCTCTTCTCTTTCAGTTTTATAAACATGTGGTACAAAGCGTAGAGAAATTCATTCAGAAGGTAAGTATATACTTTTCATATATATTATGCCCTTGTGCTTTTGTCTTTTAAATTGAATATCTCTGTCCTTATATAGTTTTGTTGTGTTGTTAAAAAGTGATTCCATTTATTTAAGAAATGAAACGTATTTTGGGTAAATCAGAAGCTTTTCTTAATTTACTTTGCCATAGTGATAACCCGTTCCTTGGGAAAAATGCCGCCAGTGCAATTTTTTTCCCTTCTTGGTTTTTGGGCCACACCTTGTGATTCTCAGGGGTTAGTTACTCCTGGCTTCGCACTCTGAAATTACTCCTGTCAGTGGTCTGCAGACCATATGGGGTGCCAAGGGTGGGACCCTGACTGACTTCGTGCAAGGCAAATGTCCTACCTGCTGTACTCTAGCTCTCATCCCTACTAGTGTGACTTTTGAAATATTTTATTTTTTAATAAATAAAACCCTCTACAGCTCAGTCTCATCATTTTCTACATCTGCATTGTATTTCATTGTGTGTCTATACCGCAATCTCTTTAATATGATTGATTTTTAATGAGATTATTATTTAGCTAACATGGTTACAATGGGGTTAACATTCACGCACCACCACCAAAATGCCCCCGACTCTTTGTGACTCTAGTCCACTTGTTCATTCATCTCTCAACCCCACTCTGTGGTGATCAGTTCTGTAATGAAATGATCATGGCCACAGCTGTGTTGCCATTCTGGCCTGTCCTTTCCTGTATTTTGTGTCTCATTACCACAGATGAGTGAGATGATCTGGTGTTTGTCCTTCTCCCTTTGCTGAACATGATGTTTTCTAGCTCCTTCCCAAGTGCAAAGGTTTTCAAGATTGCATCTTTACTCACTTTTGGGGGTAGGTGCAGGGTAGGCTGTTTTGTTCCACACCCAGCAGTGCTTAGGACTTTTTCCCACTCTTTCCCCCATCGGTCACTCCGGATGGGTCTTGTGGGACCACTTGTGGTGCTCAGGACCAAACCAGGAGTGGCCTTATGCAAGATATTTCCTGTGCTATGCCTGCAACTTAGTTTCATTTTCTACAGCTGCATTGTATTCCATTGAGTGTCTAGACCGCAGTTTCTTTAATATGATTGATTTTAAATGAGGTTATAAATGTATTGTATGTATTGCTTTTTATAGCTCCCCCCCCTGTCCCCTCCATCACCCTCCCATACACACACCCACACACACCTGGCGATGCTCAGGGCTTATTCTTGGCTCCACATTCAAGAATCACTCCTGGTGGTGCTCATGGGACCATCTGGGATTCTGGAGATCAAACCTGCTGCAGGGATGTTTTTTGTTTTTGTTTTTTTAATTTAGATTTATTGATTTCCACCACATGGACTTCAACAGTGGTATGACGCTGACTACAAGAAAGGGTCCTGGTGAGGGTTAAGTTAAAATGAAACTGATATTACCACATCTCCTTAGACTGGAGAGAGATTTTTGTTTTTGAATCAAGTTTCAGAACTCTGAAATCCAGGGATGCTGCAGGCCTCTGCTGGTAGTGTTCTTCACTTGTTATAGCCCTTACAGAATTTTTTGCCTGCCTTTTAAAGCTGAGTACCTAGGAGAAACTATTCTTTCAGAATGGTGTGGATAAAAGATGCCTTCCCAGCTTTTTCACTGCCTCTGACTCACTCCTTCAGGATTGCATTAGTTCATCATATTGGAGAGACTTTAATTCTCTTTCACTTTCCGGAATTATCAGAGGGAGATGAAATTGCAGACAACTATCTTGTGTATCGATGATTTGTGATAACTTAGATCATAGTGTTTTGCTCCCATTTTGGTGATGCGTGCGCTCTTGGTGCTGCAGTTTGTGGCAGAATTTCTTTCTTAGGCTGAATTTTTTAAGGCTTAGTGTTTACAGAATGATTCAGTCATTGGCTGTAATAGAATTTAGCTTCTGTACTTGGCATCTGTGTGTGCCTAGAGAAAAGCAGAGGTGTGTGAGGTTTCCAAGGACTGGCTCCGAGTCCAGTCCGCAGGGCTGCGGGCCACCGTGCAGGAGGGTGGCAGACTGCAGGCCCCAGATTCGGTGTGCTAGTGTTGCTCACGGCGCCTGTGGACTGCGGGCTGCGGTGTCGCTTGCTGGAGGCTGCGGAGTGTGCAGGTCCTGATGGTGCTCGGGACACTGCTGGGATCGGGCTGGGCAAGCACCTCGCCCTCTGCAGACTCTGTCCCCCGCCCTCCGTGCTTCCATAATCACAATGGTTTCCTGGGGGAAGGTTGTGGCCACCAAGGTGAAATTACTGAGAGACTAGCTTGGCGACCTTGAACACGCCAGCTAAGGATTATATGGACAGCTCGAGAACTGGGGCGCACGACAAGCAGGTTGTGTTTTTAGGTAAATCTGTAAAGAAAAAAAGATTGGAAAACTTGGTTGTTCTAAAGGTTTTTCTTCCTGTCGGTATTGTAGCGGGGCCATACCTGGTGGTTTGAGTTGGGGCTATTCCAAGAAGCACTAGAGAGGTGGCACCTCGGGCCTCACACAGAGGGCCACGAGCTCCCTCGCCTTCACATGCAGCCCTGCCCCCTGGAGTCTTCAATGCCTGAGGCATTGCTTCAAGATTTGTGTATGGGAATTACATGTTAAAAATAAAGATTTTTTTTTTTTTTTTTTGCTTTTTGGGTCACACCCGGCGATGCACAGGGTCACTCCTGGCTCATGCACTCAGGAATCACCCTTGGTGGTGCTCAGGGGACCATATGGGATGCTGGGATTCGAACCGGGTCGGCCGCGTGCAAGGCAAACGCCTTACCCGCTGTGCTATCACTCCAGCCCCAAGATTTTGTTTCTTTAAGTGGGGATTTCTTTCCAGGTGCTGGGTGCCTTTGGTTGTATGTTTTGCCAGGAGTGTTTTGAGCCACGCATTGTTGTGCTCAGGGGCTACTCTTGGCTCGGTGCTTAGGGGTCACTGTGTTGGTTCTTAGGCGGTGCTAGGGATTGACCCTGGGCCTCCCTGGGCCCAGCGTGTGTTCACGCTCTGTGAGCTATTGCTCTGACCTCCAGAGCTCTTTTTTCCTCTGTTTTGGTGGCTCGGGAGGTGCCACATCAGGCAGAGCCCTGGGGCTTCTCTGGTTGGGGACTCGGGGTCATTGCAGTGCCCGGGATCGAGCTGGGCTTCCACATACGTGCATGCACTGCAGCCCTTCAGCCGCCTCCTGGCAGGAACACGGGCTTGTTAAAGGGATTTCAGAGTCCTAGGAACACTTTCTGTGAGATCATTGTACAATGAATCTTAAAAATTGACCATTTTGTCTCATCAGGACAAATCAGATTTAGCAGTAGGTTCATGTCATGGTAAATTAAGTTGTATATGTATTATGTTTTTAATTATACCTTTTATTTGGGGACATTGTGGATCATCAAATGTCATCAGTGATAGGTTATGATAATGTGGAGAATTTATTTGCTCTTTACCCCGTTTCCCCAGTGCCATCTCCACAACTCAACAACTCAAGTAGTTACTCCTGTAGTCTGGTTCCCTTATTCAGATGTTACTAGTCTCACATGCACTTATGTGTGTGTGTGTGTGTGTGTGTGTGTGTGTGTGTGTGTGTGTGTGTGTGTATAGTTTGTGCAGTTCAGCCACGTGTATTGATACATACAACCAGCACTGTAATTAAGATACAGAGCAGTTTGGTCACCACAAGGATTTTTTTAAAATACAGCACTCTCAGCTTTCTCCTTCGATAGCCCCTGGTTCCTGGCAGTTACTATCTGCTCTGTCTTTATAATTTTTCCCTCTTAAATATGTTACTCAACTGTAATCTCATGGTAGCTGTATTTGACTTATTTTATCTAATATAACCTTGATACTCATCCAGATTTGTCAAGTAGTTTCCCAGTTTGTCAAACAGTTTCCTCCCCCTTCCTTTCTCTGTTTCTTCCTTCTTGCCCTCCCAGTCTCCCTCTTCCAGAATGACTACCATTTTTTGCTCCTATCAGCACATTCTTGTCATTCTCTTGTGTTCCTGGCATTTTTGGGGGTGCTTTTTTTTTTCCCTCCCATTTTAGTAGTTCTGGTTGATATTGGTGGTAATCTCATTGTGGATTTATTCTGCTTTTCCCTGATGGCTACTGATGGTGAATTTACTTTTTACATATTTATTTGCTATCTTTACTGAAATGAATTTTTTTTTTTCGTGTCTTTGGTCCATTTCCTAATGGGATATATTATTTTTTTGTCACTGAATTTTGATAATGGAGTGCAGCACAGGGCTGGGCCACATCCCTATGGTAATCAGGACTTCCTCCTGACTCCATGCTCAGAGAATTTTTGGTAATTCTTAGTGTATATTGTGGATGTAAGTCCCATTATCAGATTGGTTTGCAGATGTAATTCTCCTCAGGTCTTTTTTATTTTTTAAGCACCGGGTCTTCGGCAGACCAAATTTTCTAAGTCTGATGTAGTTCACATTGTGTATGTTTTCCTGCTAGCGGGGGAAACATTTGTTTTCCTTTCTTTATACTGTTGAACAGTGGTTGAAGGGAATTGGAAGTCCACTTGACCTTTTCTTTCAACACGTGATTCCTGAGGTGCTTGAGTTTGTTGGCGTTATCTTTAGGAACCCAGTTTTTAAAGCCACTGGACTGTTTTCTGACAGAAGAAGTTCCTTTTGCCATTCATAAATACCTAGTTAGATCAGAGACACAGTACAGGTTTTTTTGTTGTTGTTGTTTCGTTTTTTGTTTTTTGTTTTTCTTCTTTTTGGGTCATACCCGGTGATGCTCAGAGGTTACTCCTGGTTCTGCATTCAGGAATTACTCCTGATGGTACTTGGGAGACCATATGAGATGCTGGGAGTCGAACCCGGGTCAGCCACGTGCAAGGCAAATGCCCTGTCTGCTGTGCGATCGACATAGGACAGTTTTGAGGTGTTATTTACTAGTGGTCGAATAGTAACTTGGTGTATGCGCATCTCGAACATGATGAAATTTTTAGTCTAGTAGCCAGAGGGAGAGCACAGTAGGAAAGGGACTGCTTCCTTCCATGTGGCCGGGTCCCTGGCACCACATACAATACCCTGAACATACTGTGCTAGACTGAAATGCAGAGGTAAAACTCGGCTCCTCAGAACTGTAGCATTTAGTCAGCACCTTTTGGCATATGAAGTCTTTTTACTCTTTGCTTAAGTACCACAAACAAATCTGTCCAGTAGCTTCAGAATAGGATTGAATATTACCACACCAAACTATTTATTTTGATGCAATCTGTCAATCTGTTTTAGACAAACTACATTGTCTGCATTGTGGGTGGTGATACTGAGGTACCTCAGATTGAGAGAGAATTTCACTTCAGGCTCTGAGCTCAGCCTGCAGATGTAGGCTCATTTAGAGTCGTCATCTACGTTTGTAGACAGAGGCTTCATTTGGAAACCTTAACCTTAGGCTTTTTGCCTCTGATCGCCCTCTTTGGATTTTCTGCTGCGTTTTGATTCTTTGACAGCAGAGAATCATTTGTGGCTTATTTATGATTCTTTTTTTTTTTTTTGCATAACAAATGTCAGCAGGCACATTAGGGAGTACGATAAAGAATCTTTCCATTTCCCGGAAACTGGTAGTTCTGTGAGGTGTGCGGGTGGCCAGCGCTCTGCTCCCTTCCCGCAGAGGCAGCCCAGGCCGGCAGCGCTGGTGTCTTCAGGCTCCCGCCCGAGGTGTTTCCAGGGGAGTGACGGAGCCTCTGTTGAAAACTTACTTTCTTGTTTCTTTGGCGGTCTTGGTCCCCTGCACACACTCAGATTTCAGTGCTCAATAAACTTTTCTAAATGTGCATGGGAAACTGTCATTGAAAGTATAGCAAATCACAGAATCTCAACTTTTATAAAGCTTAAAAAACCTCAATTAAAGGTTAAAAAAAGCCTCAGTTCAAAAAAAGAGAACACCCCCAATTAAGGAGCCTGACTGATGCAGCTGGTAGGGTTTGCCTTGCTTGGGCCAACCTGGCTCTGTCCCCAGGGGCCCATATGGGGGTGTGCCCCTACCCCCAAAAAACAGATTTTAGAAGTTTGGAACTAGTACAGTGAACAGGCTGCTTGCTTTCATGTGGCCAGCCTGGGCCCAGTTCTCGGCACACGCCTGAGCCCCTCTCCATCACCCCTCTCCCCCTAACTTGAAAGATTTTTTTAATCATAAATATACTTTACTAAGAGCCAGGGATAGGGTACAGAATTTGGGTCCTTGGAAAAACATCATTTGAAAAGAGAAATATTTTAGGTGTTCACTGTTACTAGAAAACACACTGAAGCTCTAGGCAAGTTCATTTTAGAATCACAGAACAGCATTTGATCCACTTCGAGCACTGCATGGGGTCTGGGTCTGGGCTGGCGATCCTGGGTGCACGAGAGGGTGCTGATTGCGTTCCTCAGGGACTCGACTCCATTGGACCCTGTAAGTTGAGGTGGCCAAACGGGGCCAGGGGTTGTCCTTGGTCTG
Organism: Sorex araneus; assembly: GCF_027595985.1. NCBI lineage: Eukaryota > Metazoa > Chordata > Mammalia > Eulipotyphla > Soricidae > Sorex > Sorex araneus. The sequence continues at coordinate 181,694,154 of NC_073305.1, forward strand.
CTCTCCCCTGCCCTCGTGTAGGAGCTGGGGGTTTGTGCGCCAGGGGATACTTGCCCTTCTGACCTCTGCGTGGTAGAGCAGTATCACATCTCTGGCTGTTAGCCCTTCCCAGAGGGCCACTCCAGCTGTCTCCACACACTTTCGGGGGAGCAGGGAGGGCCACACCCAGGATCACTCCTGGTGGTGCCACGGGATCCCGTGCAGTGCCAGGATTGAACCCCCGAGTGCAGTGTGCGGGGTAGGTGCCTGCCTGCTCAGCTGTCTCTGCCTGTGTTCCTCCCCCTTTTGTTTGTTTTGCTTTTAGGCCACCCCTAAATCCTCCGGGCTCGCTCCTGGCTCTGTGCTCAGGAATTACTCCTGGTGGGCTCAGGAGACCATATGGGGTGCCAGGGATGTAATCTGGGTCTGCTGCATGCAAGGCAAGCACCCTGCGTACTGTCCTATCTCTCTGGCCCCCGGCTTGCCTTCTGCCTGTAGACGACATCTGTTGACAGGGAAGGTCATGACGCTTCAGTATTAGTAGAACTAAGAGGAAGTTGAAGTAACATTTTGTATTTTATATTTTTATTTTTCTCTCCAGTATCTAGCTAGTAACTTAGTCAAGTATGCCAAATATTAGGTTACTTAAATTGTATATGTGGAGCCACATTGCTTCTTTTTTCCTTCTACTTTATAGCTTCCTCCTCCTCCCAACCCCCCCGCAACAAACCTGAATTTCTGCACTCATGATTCATCCTCTGAATTAGAGAAGTTTCATTATAAATCCAAAAAAGAGCTATTCTTTCCAAAGGCTGTGATGGGACCTGAGAGATAGTGCAGGGGTATGTGTCTTGTCTTGCCCAGAACTGACCGCGGTAGAATCCCTAGCACCACTTGGTCTCTGCGCCCGCCCGGAGTCAGAGAAGGCAGAACCAGGATTACTGTTAAGCATCACCCCCGCATCCTCAAACTGCATTCTCTTCCAGTACTGGCCTTCAATAGTCATTTAATTTAATTTTTAAATTATTTATTTATTCTTGGGCTGTATCGATAGTACAGCAGGAAGGGCGTTTGCCTTGCACATGGCCGACCCGGGTTCGATTCCTCCGCCCCTCTCGGAGAGCCCGGAAAGCTACCGAGAGTATCTCGCCCCCACGGCAGAGCCTGGCAAGTTACCCGTGGCATATTCGATATGCCAAAAATAGTAACAACAAATTCTCACAATGGAGATGTTACTGGTGCCCACTCAAGCAAATCGATGAGCAACGGGATGACAGTGATACAATGATTTATTCTTAGTTTTTTGGGTCACACCTGGCAGTACTCAGAAGTGACTCCTGGCAGTGCTCAGGGACCATATGGGATGCCAGGGATCGAATCTGGGTTGGCTGGTTGCAAGGAAAAAGTGCCCAACCCACTGTATGTACTCCTTCTCCAGCCCCTCAATATTAAAGTTTTGCCAGCTGCTTAAAAATTCTGGTCAGTCAACCTTACTCTTAAGATACTAATTTACATGAAGTAATCTATTATGCATTCAATTATTTTCTGTTTCGGGGGGAATTCTGATGTCAGTCAATTAAGTAATCATTGTTGCAATGTGGGGGGCAGGTAATTTCAAACAAAGTCGATAGCTGAAGTTTTCTGAGTTATATTGTTGGCCATGCTAGGTACATACTTTGAATGTGCTGTTGTCACAGGGAAGCATAAACAGAGAGGTGAGTATGCCTGACTTTTTTGAAACATGAGGAAAAAGCTAATTCCAACACTTAGAAAACAATAGTAGCTTTCATCAGTAGGTTTTGGACCTGTACACCAAGCCTAAAAATTCATGCCTAAACACCAAGAATTTTGCCCTTTTAGGAAGTTCTTCAAGTACGCAGTAACCGAAATCTTGGTATTAGACAGTTCTCTTCATTTTCTTGACTTAATAAAGACCTTAGTAAAAGGATTTGAAGGAACAGGTTCTTTTTCACCATTAATTCAAATTTCCAGAAATTTTCAGGAATGCAGTTTTGATGCCACAAATGACGGCCGGACAATTTCTGTAGATAAAATTCTCACATACTCACCCATGGAAGTTGAACGTGCTTGGTAGCCGTGCTTTTGTTTCATTTCATTTCCACTTGATTTGGGAGCTCTACCTGGCAGTGCCCGTGCTGTGTGGGCACCAGTGCTCCTCTGTGCAGATCATGCTCTCTGGCCCTAGCATCCAGTTTTCGTCAAAAAGTGCTTGGGAAACAGATTTCTCTGCTTCTGGATATTGATTTCGAGTCGGGAGTAGGAAGCCTCATGGTCAAGGGACTCTCAGTGGCTCGTCTCTGCAGACTTGCATCTCTCGGCTGGGTGAAGGGAGAAGGAATTTCAAAAGCAGAGTTCTGAAAACCGCTTTTATGGGCAGATTCTAGAATTGCAATTGTTCTGTCTTATCCTTTGTGTGGCTAATACAATAAAGTGTATTTAGAATATTAGGATACGAAGTTTGTTCATTATTTCAGAAACCCTTTCGTTAATGTACATTGACCATGCATTTTTTAGAGCTCTTCCTGAATTTGCTGCTGCTTCCCATAATGATTGCTTTACAGAATCATTAAATTGTTCTTTTTCTTTAAAAATTGTTACACTTCCTTATTTTTTGGTTTAAGCTCAAAAAATCATGAGTTATGTAGTACTACTTTGTTAAGTAGTGCTGCTTTGGAACATAGGAGGATGTCAGTTGAACTGTCCACAGCGTGTCCAGATGGATGATTTTCAAAAGTCACCCCGGCCGCTGTGTGTTCTGAGCACTGCCGGGGAAGCTGCCCCAGGCCCTCCAGAACCCATTCTGCTGGAAAGCCTGAGCGTTGACTCCTTCCACACCAGTAGGCCTTAAGATGTCTTTATGTATCAAGAATTTTACACTCTCATTTCCTTCCCTTCCTGTTCTTTTATTTTTCATCAGTGTAAACCAGAATACAAGGTACCTGGACTTTATGTCATTGACTCCATTGTACGACAATCGCGACATCAGTTTGGCCAAGAAAAGGATGTCTTTGCACCCAGATTTAGTAATAACATCATTAGCACTTTCCAGAATCTATATCGTTGCCCCGGGGATGACAAGGTATGTTGCTGTAGTTTACAAACATTGATACATTCCCTCTAGGTCTCAATGGATTATTTTGATGGACCCAATTGGTGGATTTTTGTTATTGTTTACTCTGACTTTTTCCAGATTACACTATGTAGTACATACTCTGAGGTTTTCCAGATTTGACTATGAAGTAAATATTACCCATGTTTAGGTGAAAAGGATAGAATTGGAACTTGCTGCTTTTTAGATCTTTGAGGAATTGATGTGAAATTGGCTATAAAAGAAGTTGTGTAATAAAAGTTTACATTTACTTATGCAAGTTCCGTACCTGCTATATTATCACTCTGGCCAAAAGTTTATAGCCAATTCAGGATTATCAGTGTCTGAAAAATGGATTTACAGATCACTTAATAGAAAATAATCACTCGTCAAGTCTTTCATTGTGCTAGGGTTTTTTAACAGTGCTAGAAACCACATTAATTGGTTTGCTCAATCTGAATTCTATGCTGTTCTTCTACATACAAAAAAGAAAGTGTGAAAAAAGTTTTTTGAGTATGTGTTCTTTGACATATGTGCAAATTGTCCTGACTGCTGCTCTGGTAGCTTAGGTATACTTCGCTGGTGAGTTGGCCAATGACTCTCTAGCGGTCGCGAAAGGTCCCAGTGTGTTCGGGGCTGGAGAGACAGTACAGTGGGACAGGCTCCTGCTGTGCTTGTGGCCAACCTGGTTCACTCCCAGATACCTCGTGTAGTTCCCCCCACCACCCGCATTGCTTCCTGAGCACCGAGCCAAGAGCACGCCCTGAATCCTTCCAGGGTAGGCCCGTGCCCCCCAAAGTCACCGTGTTGGGGAATAAAAGTTGCTTTTGAGGGGTTGACTGGTCTTGAAGGTAAAATTGAGGTGAGTACGGCTTGCCTTGCACATGGCACCCGGGTTCAGTCTCTGCACTCCATAAAGCCCCTGGGCTGCTGGGTGTGGGCCAAAAACCAAGGGGAGAAATTGTTTTGATTTGCCTGTATCTTTTCCTTTATCTCAAGTACCAAAAAAACCTTTTATTTATTATTTTTTGTCCTGGGGGTGCTTGGTAGGCTGTGTAGTGTTGATTGAAGATTAAACCTGGGCCAGATGCATCCTAAGAATTTATCAGCTACTGGGCATGTCCTCAATATTGTGAATTACATGGTAGAGTTCAGAAATACTGAGGGAGTAAAAGTCAGTAATATCCAGTGTTCAACTTGATGGAAATGCCGGGTGTAGCAGAAAAGACAGGCAGCAGTCCAGTGACATAGAATTGCACATGGTCTCCATGGAAACAGTCCCACAGGGAATTCGCTCTCTATACAGTGGTGGTGCCTGAAGAGCCTCATCTGATAAACCCGGCAGAGTTCTGTGCCGTCTGCTCAACGTCGGGAGTGGCCAGAGCACCCAGATACTGGGGCGGGATGTCAGGCGTGTTCAGGGCTCGGCTTGGATTTTGGTTCTTCGTGGTTTTCCGAGCATTGGGAGTATAGCTCCGGGTCCCCGCACGGGGGTACAGCACCCCCTCTAGACCTGGCAGAACAGTGCAGAGTGCCAGCTGGCCAGGCGGCCCAGCTCTGACGGGGAGCCTGGGAGCGTTCTGCTGTGAGCTCCCTGCTGTAAGGGGGAAGTTGAGGTTTCTTTGTTTATTGGCACAATTCGCCTCAGACCAGGGATAACCACAGAGATGACTTAGACATGTATAATAGATGGCGGGTCTGCTTGCCGCTTTGTGCTTCCTTTCTTTTTGTTTTTGGGTCACACCTGGTGATGCTCAGGATTTTATGCACCTGCCTCGCCACCCAGAAATTAACTCCTGGTGGGCACGGGAGCACATGGGATACTGGGGATCGAACTTGGGGTGGCTGCATGTAAGGCAAGCGCCCTACCCACTGTTAAAAGCGTTGCTGTTGCTCCAGCCCCAGTTTATTTTCTTTACACAATAGGAAAGACCAGAAGTGAAGTAAAGTGAAAATCTATTGATTTTAAAGTATGGTTTATCAGTTTGGAAACTGAAAAATAATACCATCAATTGCCATTCTTCAGTGGGAAGGAGGAGGGGAAAAGAGTGAAAAGGAAGACAGATCAGAGATAGATGTAGTACAGATTCCGTCAGTGCAAAAGTTTTGTGCTGTCTGGTTACAGAAGCCTAAAGGTAGCCCGGCAGATGAGTGCATGCTTGCATGCAGAGGACTCCGGTTCCATCCCAAGCTCCCCACAGGCCTCTGAGCACTGCCTGACGTGACCTGTTAAACATAAAAAAAGATGCTCAGAAAATAAACTATTAAATTCTCACACGAGGAATAACCAATGTGTAGATAATTTTATTTACTTGTTTGTTTTGGGGGGCCAGTCTCAGCAGTGCTCAGGTGTTATTCCTGGTTCTGCACTCAGGAGCTAGTCCTGGCAGTGCTCAGGGGACCATAGTGGATGCCGGGGATCAAACCCAGGTCAGCCGCATGCTAGGCAAGAGCCCTACCTGCTATACTCTCTCCTGGCCCCTGTGGATAATCTCAGAATTGAAAATCACAGACTTTGCCTTGAGATCAGTCTCATATTTACTTAAAATGCAGGTGAAGGTAAAATTGAGGTGAGTATGGCTTCACTGCTGGCAGGACCCTCGGGTGAAAGTCACGTGGTCACTGATCAAACTAGTTTCCATTGCGCTTTCATATCTGTCAAATGAATGTGAATTAAGGCTAGCAGATGCAGAATTTATAGAAACAACCCCAGAGTTGGAGAAATTCAGTTGGCGCATGTCAATCCCTTCTTTGCACTGTCTGCTTCACTAGCCTGTATAAAATGACTGTACTGTGATACTGAAGGTGAAACTCAATGACAAGAGCCATTTCCCTCTGTTTCTCCAGAGTAAAATCGTGAGAGTATTAAATCTTTGGCAGAAGAACAATGTCTTCAAGAGTGAGATCATCCAGCCTCTGTTGGACATGGCCGCCGGGATCCCGCCTCCAGTTGTGACCCCCGTCTTGGCCAGCACGACAGCTGCTATGAGCAATACCCCCGGTACGTTGCTTTGAGAGATTCACTTCAACTGTTGATGTGGTTACTGACACATGAAGTAAGAGTCGGAGGAATGAAGTGTTAATAGGGAAAAAAAAAAAGTATTTGTGATTGCTTCATAAAAATTTTTAAAGCCCTAGTATCATAAGTATAATGAATTTGGAGAAACTGGGCTTTTAGCTACTTTTCCCCCTGATTTAGATGGCTGTAATCTTAATAAATCAGCTTGGTATTCACGTTATATTCAGGGAACTTTATTTTATAAAGAAACCTGAAAAAAATGACTGAATGGAGACAAGAATATGTCAGTAATAGTCTCAAAATGTTTTAGTCTAATTTTCGGGTTGTTAAATGATGTCACCATTTAAAAAATTATAGTCAAGAAATGACATTATTAAAATGTTGATTATTAAGATTTTATTAGCTCATAGATATGCATGCATGAACAAAAAGGCTTTTGTATCATTCAAACTGTTTTGTGATAATATTTTTGGTTTTGGTTTTTGGGCCATACCCGGTGATGTTCAGGGGTTGCTCCTGGCTCTGCACTCAGGACTTACTCCTGGTGGGGCTTCGGGGGGGCCATATGGGATGCCAGGGATTGAACCCCGATCGGCCGCATGTAAGGCAAACGCCCTCCCCGCTGTACTGTTGCTCCGGCCCAGATAATCTTTTCGTTAAAGATTGCGTTTTGAATATTTTCAGCCATGGGCTTTTCTTCTGTTGTAATGTTTTTAATGACTGCTAAGGATTGTGGGTTTTTCCTTGAGTTGAAACTTGAAAGCAGCATCTTGCTTGAGCATGTATGGACGGACAGGTTTGGGGGAGCTGGAGGCTTTGGGCCGCAGTGGCTCCCCCATGTGGTCCTCGGTGAGCCCTGCAGTGCGGGAATCCATCCCTGGGCAGAGGCAAGCCGGGCCTCGGACAGATGTTCAGACCTAATTGCCTAGTGGTTTTTCAAAATGGATCAAAGTATGCAAATGTGTATGTGCTTTATGATGTTGTCAGAACAGATGTGTGTACATTTCCGTCTTATTTATTTGGGTGGGTGTGGTTGTCCTTTTTTCAAAAGGAACGCCTGTGACCCCTGTCACTCCAGCCAATGTGGTCCAGGGCTTACCTGAGCCCTGGATGTCGCAGATAACAAACACAGACACTCTTGCAGCTGTCGCCCAGATCCTACAGAGCCCTCAGGGGCAGCAGGTAAGCCGGTCTCTGCTATGGTGACAATGATTAAAGTGCATTATTTTTATTATTCAAGCATAATGCACCCAGGGAACTTTGTTTTTAAAATCTTGAAAAAGTGGAACTGCACCGTATATTATAGTAAATTGTGGTCTGCTTGAAAAGATAGTCATATAGTGTAAGTGGTTTTTTTATGTCATCAAAGATTTAGCCCATTCATTGTATCAAACAATATTAGGTTCTGTCTTAGAGTAACAACAAGGGGCTCATATATCTTGAAAATGTTTCCCTCTTGTAGAGACAGTAGTGACAGTAGCCATGGTTGATCCTTGGTAAAACAGGGTAGCTGTCCAGTGATGGGTTTTGAGTCAGTAGGACATGTCTGTAAGAAGTGGCGCAGATACGAGACAGACGGACAGTAGGTACGGCGAGAGCACAAGGAGGCGAGGCGGCCTCTGTGCTTGAGCGTCTGAAGGTGGGGAGGTGCGGGGCGCTGTGTCTGTGATGCAGGCAGGGGGCAACCTCCCACACTGCCTGATTAACACGGGGAAAGGGGAGAAGTCTCAGTACTTACTCTGCTGGGCCTGACTGACTTTTTAGCCAAGTCACCCTTGAGTCTCTTTGCTTTCCTTGGATTTATCTCTGTGAACACATTTCAGGAGACTTGGTTTTTATAGTCACAGGGTGGTTTCTGTGCTTTTGTTTTAATTTAGACTAATGTCTAATTTTCATTCATTTTTCACTTAAATCAGCCAATAATAACTCCTCAGTCTGTATTTATAGGGTATTTTTCATATTGCGCTGGCTTTGAGTTCCATAAGAACTTTTTAATAAACTAATGATGACACTTTTAACACTCTCTCTCTCACTCTCTCTCTCTCTCTCTCTCTCTCTCTCTCTCTCCCTCTCTCCCCCTTCCCCCCCAGCCCTTTTGCCCCCTCCCTCTCTCCTACCCCCTCTCCCTTCTCTTCAGGGTAGGATTTTCAGCCATTCCTCCCCCTTTAGAAGAATTCTTCCCAAATGCCTATAGGAGCCAGAGTATTGCTAGTACAGTGGGGCGGTGTCTGCCTTGTGGCCAGCTTCAGTTGTATCCTGGAATCCCGTACTGTTCTCCAAGCCCACCAGTCATGATCCCTGAACTCAGAGACAGGAGTGATCCCTGAGCACCACGAGGCGTGGCCCAAAAAGCAAAAATGATAGCCTCCGTAGTATTGATTTTTGTCTTTAGGATATATATATTTATATAAGATATATTCTATTTCTTTTAATGTTTTATTGATTTTTGATTTAAAATTTTATCAATGGGGGGAGAAATTTTTATTAGTGGAGGGGCTGGAAAGATAGTACAGTGGGTAGGGTGCTTGCCTTGCACATGAAGAACCTGGGTCCGAACCTCAGTATCCCAGCTCCAGGAGTATCCTGAATGCAGAGACAGGAGTGTCCACTGAGTATCACTGCATGTGACCCCAAAACTTTAAAAAAAAAAAAAGAATTTATGAGTGGAGTTAATAGTTCTATTTTTCTCCTCGAAGTTGAGTGGCAATGCTAGACTGTCTCCGTGACTGAATGTTGCGCGCCTGTACTCTTAACTAGGTCAGGCTGACGGTCTTCTTTGAAGCAATGGGGTTAATAATATATTATCTATCTTTTGCTTTACTTTAAAATATAATATTGTATGCAATGATTTTTGACTATTTTGCACCCCACTATTTGAAATGGAACTTAAGGTTTATTTTGCGAGTGAGAAATAAATTCAGAAACACTCCTGTTTCTGGGCTGGAGAGAGAGTGCAGTAGGTGGGGCACTCGCTTTGCCTGTGGCCGATCAGGATGTGATCTCCATTATCCCATAGTTCCCCAGAGCACCACCGGGAGTAATTCCTGCGTGAGGAGTATCCCCGTAGCATTCCTTGGTGTGACCCAAAAGCAAAAAGAGAGAGAAAAAGGAAAGAAACATACACTATTTCTGACAGGGGTAGAGAGTTAATACTGTCAGTAGGGTACATGCCTTGCTCGTCCCCAGCCCTGATTTCATTCCTGCCCCCCCCCCCCCATGTTCCCCTGAGACCACCAGACTGATGCTGAGCCAGGGGGATCCCTGAGCACCACTGGGTGTGGCCCCCAGACCAGACAGGCAGAAGTGTTTACATCATTTTTGCCTCCTCTCCTCAAAACTTGGGGCTTTCTTCCCCAGGGTATTTGGGTGTTTATTATCAATCTTTAGACTTTGGCCTGTTGGGAGATCTTGAGGGGGCGGGGAGGGGGTGATATTTACAATTTCTTCTCTAGTTATTGTTACCTATTTTGCCTTTCTTGGGAAAGAATTTAGGAATAAATATTTGTGGCAAAAATCTGTTCATTTTGTTAGTAATTTCATAGCTCTGTATACACAGCTTCTTCCACAGCTCATTAACTTGGCGATGCTGTGTTGGGCTTTCTCTGGAAACGTGTGCTTCCTTGTTGAAATTGTTTGCCTTTTATTTCTTTGGTGAGATAACCTTTATTTTTGGACTTTTTTTTATTATTTTATTTTTGGACTGTTAATGCAGTCTTTTAACAGTTGTCTTTGCTTTGTCCCTTTTCTTACCCATGTTTTGATTTTTGAGTAAGATTAGTCTTTTTAAAATGGCTTATATTAAATATAAGCCCCCAAACATGTGTTAATCACATAATACATAGAGGCAGTAAAGTCTTACCCTCATACCTTAGCACTTAAAATTGGGAGTTTAAGATTTGGGGAGAAGGAATACCTTGAATGTGGAGTGTCTGGGTTTAATCCCCAGCACCACAAAAGTGAAATAATTAAATTACCTCCAATCTGACTGACTCTTTTCCCAATAGGTTTATTCCTGGCCCATAGATTCCTTTAAAGATTGTCTTTGCCCTCGTGCAACCTTTTATGATCCCCATACCCACCTCCTTATCTTAGCTCTGACCCTGCTTTCATCATACAAATTTAATTGAGCTTAATATGTTCAGTCTGATGTTCAGTGGGATTGTGTGGTTTTGCTGATGTAGGTTTTGGTTTTTTGTTCATTCAGACATTCGTGGACCTGCAGAGTTGAGACACTGTGCTTTGTGCTGGAGGTACAAGATAAACAAGGAATATTTTTGGTTCTCTGGGACCTAAAGTTTAGGCAAAGTAAAATTGAATGAATGAATGTAATCTAAAGTAATAAGCATTGTGGGAGAGACACTAATGGAAGGGTGTGGAAATTCAGAATTTCAGACTCTACATTTGTCTTGCGCATTTGGTTCAAGGAGTATTATTGTACAGATGACACTTCATTTGGTTCTAAATTTACACGAAAATTGTTTGCGCTTTAGAAGCGGGGCTAATGGTGGTAGTTTGGGCCGCACCTAGTGGTGTCCAGGGCCTGCTGCCTGCTGGCGCTTGGGGCCAGGGTGCCCGGGATTGCGCCTGGCCTCCTGTGTGCACAGCCTGCGCTCCCGCCCATTGTCCCTGCTCCCGGGCCCAGCGGGACGCTTGCTGGGGACGGGCCCTGGGTGGCTGCGTGCTCCCTTCCTGTGGTTTCTGTCCTCCTTTCCTGGCTCCTTTGCTTCTCCTCGTCATCTCTTGTGCTGTCTCTACCCCAGTCCCAGTGACCTCTTTGTAATCCCTTAAATACTGTGCTTGGTGTTTCCTGCACTAACACTTTCCCCTATGCAGCCATAGGGCTGCCTCCGTCTTAATTATTTTTGTTTTTCCCGCTTGAAACTTTAGGCACTGATTTATTAAGTTCCTAGCACAGTCATTTCAGGTATCTGCTGTTGCAGCACCAGCCCCACCAGAGTGGCCCTTCCTCCCCCAGGGCCCAGGTTCCACCCCTCCGTAGCTCCCTTGGACTTCGTGCCGCAGCGGCTCTCACAGTGGGGTCTCTGCCTGTGCCGCCAGGATGATTATTAGCACGCTGCGTGGCTCCTCGGGCGCTGGGGCGAGGAGGGCACCGGTGGCCAGGGCCTGGAGACTGGGCCTCTGGCTTCTGGTTAAATGTCACCCCTGCAAGACTTTACACGTCTGTCCCAAACCTCGAACTTGACCTGTCTCGCCCCATGTCCCGTGTCCTGTGCCACGCCTTCTTTCTGAAATATGGGCACCACTGGGGCGGTGGCCTTGTCTGGGTCCAGCTTCAAGTAGGGTCAGGTGTTCGCGTAGCAGTCTTGGGTATATCAAGGGAATTTAGAATTGAGTTTGGTGAAGGCTAAGCTGGTTGGCCTGCATGATTAGGTATGGGTACTTTGAAAATACAGAAATGATAGGTTAAGAAAGGGTTCGTGTTCTAGAGTGGGTGTGTTCGAGACTTTTTTGGTTTGTTTTTGGGACCATATCTGGCTGTGCTCAGGGTTTCTTCTGGAGGGGCCCTGGAAACCACATGGGATGCCGAAGGCCAGCCCCAGAGTGGTGCACACCAAGCAGGTGCACCCAGCCCCCCCCCCCCCCCCCCCCGCCGGGCTGTCCTGTCTGTGGGCCCCTGTGCCAGCTGCTATAGTGTGGGAGTCGTAGGGTGAGAACAGTCGTAGGGTGAGAACAGTCGGTCAGAGGGAGCCAGGTCTCAAGATAGTTAGTTCCTTTGTTCACAGTGATAATGGAAGGCAAGCAGTGGAGGTGTGAAGAGTAGGAGGGCTGTGTATTGTCGAAAGATGAAATGGGGTCAGGGCCCAGGTTTATGAAAGGGCTGGAGCACCTGGCTTGTCTGCGGGAGCCCCAGACTAAATGCCCCCCATGGGCCACACTGGGCACGAGTCACTACCACCCTGCTGCCCTCAGAGGGAGGAAGTGCCAGCAAACCCACACGACCATCCTGGAAGGTTAGGACCGGGAAAGCCAGTTTAGTTAGAGGCTTAGGGTGCAGCCAGTTCCTAATGGTTTGGGGACACTTGGGAGCTAGTGAATAAGTTGGAGAATTTCATAATTATTTTGTGAATAGCTTGTAATTTGTGAAATGGTATTCTAAAATGCTTCATAAAGTTGTTCTCGTGTTTCAAGACCCCTTGAAGTGCTTTCGGGTGGAGGAGTCTTTCTAGAAGGAATGGTATGGAGACTCGAGAAGCCCCGAGAAGAGTGGCATGTGGAGTCAGGATGGAGGCGGAGGGGGTGCAGCGACAGGCCTGCTGGCAGTGCTGCCCGGAAAGCAGGGCCAGAAGAATGTGGGGGCGAGGGGGCGTCTCCCCAGGCCTCCCCCTTTCCTTTCCTTCCCTCCTCGAATCTTGCCCTCCCACTCCGTAGTCGTAGAGCAGTGTGTCTCTGGCATTTTGTTTTCTTTGCGGTCACATTAGTGCCGTGTTGTTGCTTCCCCTTGTGTGGGTTGCTGTGTGCCCTTGACTGTCGCCCTGGTGCCCGGGTTGTTTCTATCACAGTGCTTGGCCTGCTCACCCCGCACTGTTGCTACGTGTCCAGCAGCCACTGACCTCTCCCCAGGCCAGCCCAAGGGTTGATCGTTAATGTTGACGTTTTTCCATGGGAATGAGACTGTTTCCCTCACTCCTGTCTGCTTTCTGCTTTGCTTTTTTTTTTTTTTTTCCCTTTTTGGGTCACACCTGGCGATGCACAGGGGTTACTCCTGGCTCTGCACTCAGGAATTACCCCTGGCCGTGCTTAGGGGACCATACGGGATGCTGGGATTCGAATCCGGGTCAGCCGCGTGCAAGGCAAACGCCCTACCCGCTGTGCTATCACTCCAGCCCCTTGCCTTCTGCTTTGATTCCTCCGTTTGACTCTGTTCCGGGAGCAGCTTTCTCTGGGGCTTTTCTGCTCGCAGGAAATGTGTGAGATTGTAAAAGCTACTGTTCTTGTGAGTCTTCTAGCAAGAGATTGAGGAGAAATTGAAGTAGGGATGGTCTTACTACTTGATTCTGTGTGAAATGCTCTGGTTTCCCATAGGCCAGACTTACTAAGGACTGTGTTACGCGCGGTGCGCTCAGAAAGTCAGCTTTAGAACAGAGCTCTTGCTCTGCCTCTGCTTTCCAAAGGCCACAGGGAGATTGACTTTCTCGCAGAATTCTAGACGCTTTGAAGCCCTCTCGCACGTAGTGATTGTTCTTTCTCCCCTTCCAGCTTCAGCAGTTGATCCAGACGCTGCAGATCCAGCAGCAGAAGCCTCAGCCCTCCATCCTGCAGGCCCTGGACGCGGGGCTCGTGGTCCAGCTGCAGGCACTCACGGCCCAGCTCACTGCCGCGGCCGCCGCCGCCAACACGCTCAATCCCCTGGAGCAGGGCGTGTCCTTCCACAAGGTAGAGATCGGGGCGGCCTCCTCCGAGAGGGCACCTCCCTTTTTTTATAAGCTTCCCATCGCTGCGGGATGTTGCGGCAAGCCTCACATTCTAAAAGGAACTAGTTCCAAAGTACTACTTGAAGCATATTTTCAGTTTTAATTTTTCCATTAAAAATTTTTATGGTCATAGTTTAGGCACTAATAAATATAAATGGAAGATAACTGGTCGGTTAAATCACGTTGAACATTGAACTGGAAATGATTGTTTTCTGAAGTTTCTACTTTTATTAGTGAGTTACCGTGAGGTACATTACATACAAACTTATGTGAAGTTTCTACTTTTATGGACATTGCAAATACGGTATCCTTACTACTCTGGCTTGTTAAAATTAAAGTTATATGAATAGTTCCCTGTAGAAGTCTTAAAAGTTTTCACTTTTATTACGGTAATTTGAGGCCTACCTATAAAGGATGCTGTTACTAAAGTTAAGAATCTTTTTCACATAATTTATTGTATGATGGACTTAGTACTCTTATTAATTGTGGAAACATTATAAAACCTTACCGGTGTAATTTATATTTTATTTATTGTTTTGTTGGGAAGCAGATGTCAATATTTCAGATAAGTAGATGTTTTTAGTTGCAGCTTTTAATTGAAATTTAGTCTTAAGTAATTAGACCACATAAAAGAGCCTTTAAATTGAATATTAGGACTACAGTAGAGCATTTTGAGAACGATAGTAAGAATGGGTCAGTTGGTTGTTGCCTCGGTGTTTTTTTGTGTGTGTGTTGGTGGTGTGTTTTGTTTTGTGGCCTGACTATCCTTGGGCCTGCTCCCGGCTCTGGTCGGTCCGGGTGGTGCTCAGGGGATCAACTGCGGCTTGGCCTCTTTGAAGGCAAGCACCCGAACCCTGCCATACTGTCTCTCTGGCCCAAACAGGTTCTCTGATAGAAAATTCGAGTGTTAGTATTTATTCCCAAGTATTACGATTTGCTTTTTTATGTAAGTCCGTGTATACCTTAAAGAGAGTAAAGGTCTGGGCCGGAGGGATCGTACAGCAGGTAAGGATGAACTTTACATAGCCAAGCTGGGTTCAATTCCGGGTATCCCTTATCACCCCTGAACCCCCCCCCGGAGTGATCCCTGAGCACCACCAGGTGTCATCCCAAAACAAAAAAAAATAGTGAAGGTCTAATCAAATAAAATGTTTCATTAAAATATAAGCTGATAGAACGGTGTGGCGCTCGCTTGGAGGCCTGGAGCACTTGTTCTGCGTGTGGCAGCCAGCTCAGCCCCGGCCTCAACCCAGCCCAGACAGGGCACCAGAGTATTGAGCGATACTAGAGGATAATTAATGGGACATTACTGGTCTTCATAGTAGCAGGTGTGATTTCTAAGATGTGTTTTTAAATTTTCTCTCTTCTTTCTGTCCTCCTACCCTCCACCACTTAGAAGTTGATGGATAGGTTTGATTTTGGGGAAGATTCTGAACATAGCGAAGAACCGAAAAAGGAAATTCCAGCTTCACAACTGTAAGAATTATTATACTTTTCTTCATAACCGTATTTGTTCCTGTTAGTTCTAGGCACACTGGGAGGGGTGTTGTTAATTGAATTAGTTGTATTATTACTTCAGACTGCCGAGCTCTTGACCCCAGGGATGGATGGGTAGAATTGCTCTCTCTTGGCATCCCCATAAGTTTGAATCTTCATCAGAGCTTTGCAAATTTGGGGGCATACAGCAAAAATCTTTATGGGAAAACAAAAAAAAAATGGTGGTTTCAGTTATAGATGTTTATATTAGACTTTAAGATATTTAACTCAGCTGCAAGCATATTTGAAATTTATTTTTGAGTTGTTTGTAGAGCATTCGGTTGTCTGGGAATTCTTAAAAGGACAAGTGAAGGCTGGACAGTGGGTCGGAGTGGAAGATGGGAGACAGGGCCAGAGGACAGAGTCGGGTGTGGGGTCTCTGGGGCTCTAGGTTCCTGGACCAGAATCATGTATTTTGCGTAATATCATGCACGAAAAAAGTTTTCCTTTCAGTATTCTCATTAAAGTATTAAACTCTTATTTTAGATTATGAAATGAAATTGCAATGTATTAGATTATGAATTGCAGGTTAGGAGCAGAATTTCAGGCCACCTAGGGCCGTGTCTTGAATAATCTTTAGCATCTGCACTAATGGTCCTCTGAGACCGTTTATCCCAGTGTTTCATTTCATAGCTTTCTGTGATGAGAAGCAATTGTCACTTTTATAAGTTCTTTCGTTTGTTTGCTTTCTTTCCACTGGTCATATTAGGCTATCTGAAGCAAGGAAACAAATTTGCTTCTGTTTTGAGGCAGAGCCTTCCACTGTTTGAAAATAGGCGCCCTTCTCCCCCTGAGGGTCATTGCTTCAGGTGACAGTTTCTCCAGCTGTTGAGACTTCTCACCATCCTGACTGCCCCTTCTGGGATGCCCGCTTCATTTGGCTCCTGGCTTCCCTTGGGCACCTGGAATTCCAGGTGTATTCCAGGGGTGAATTCCCAGAGTGTGGCTAAATGTTTACTGTTACCTAGAATCTTTTTCTTTTTAACGGACCTGACAGTCATGGAAAGCATATTTGCAGTTGCAGGATCTATTACGGGGTAGGTGCTGGTCTCACACATCCAATCACTAGACCATTTATCTCCCCTTCTGTTTCAAAAGTTGAGGTGTTTAAAGACTTGGAACTGGTTTTAGGACTTGACTGCAGTTTCTTTACAGTGCTTCCATGCAGACAATACTGATTCCTCTGTCTGGGTACCTCAGCCCACAGCTGTTCCCCTAGGGTCTCTAGTGCAGTGTTTCTTTCCATCTTGAGCTAGTCCGTTTTGAAGCATTCTCAGTAGTGATGTTTCAGAGGGGAGAGTCCTGAGTGCTCAGGTATTATCCTTCGTGGTGTTCTCTTCACTTGGCTTTCTAATCCATTTCGGCTTGGTCTCTTTCAGCGCCCACGTCTCGGAGTCTGTGAACAATTCCATCTTTCATCAGATAGCGGAGCAGCTGCAGCAGCAGAACCTGGAGCACCTCAGGCAGCAGCTCCTGGAACAGCAGCACCCGCAAAAGGTTCCTAGCGCCCCCTCGTGGCTGTCAGGGTCACGGCTGTCTGTGGCCGCTGAGTGCCGGCTTCTGTTTTTACTAACAGCATTTCTCCTCTCTGTAGTGCCTAGCCTCCTAGCCCCTCTCTACACTCGGGGGATTTCCCTTAGGTTGTAACTAGGAAGATCAGAATGTGTCCTAGGAACTTCACAGGCATTAGGAGAGCAAATTTGCTTCAAGTATAGGGAGTGGAGAGCAGAAACAGATGGTTTTCAGTGTTCTGACTTAAATCTCCCTGTACTTTGCTCTTCACTGACTTAGCTGTTAAATAATAGGATGCATTTGCTGTGTGCATGGTGATAAGACATTTTTACCCTGAACTAGACTTATCACCAGAATTTTATTAAGCATAATTGTGACTGCCATTGTACAGCAGAGCAAATAGAGGCTTAGTGGAATTAAATGGCGAATGCAAAAATAGAGTTAACACATAGCATTTAAGACATACCATTATTTTATGCATAGTTGAAAGTTTTAAATATTAAGTAGAACATCCCCAGTAAGTTATAAAAATATAACTTTAAATGATATACAAGGTGAAAGAGAACCCCATACCTTAGAATTCATAAAATATGTCAAATTGCAAGGCTAGGATTAAATCTATTACAAAGCCTATAATATATATTGATGTAAACAGTTTGGAATATATATGGGTGTTAGGCAGTGCCCACCCTTCTCTCTGTTGCTCAGATTGTAAGCTGCGAGCTGGCTCCTAAATGAGCGCCAGCGTCTGTCTGTCGGGGGAGGAGGTGGAGTTCTGGTTTCTGCAGTAGGTGTAAGTGAGGGCTGGGAGTGGAGAGGAAGCTGTTTCTTTGGAGGGTTAGCCAGCGGCAGGTGTTGTTGGGGTCCGAGCTTGAGGTGGCGCTAAGGAGGTGTGCTGGCCTGGGGCTGGGCAGGGCCCTGTGCTTCGCTGGAGGGAGAGCTCTGATAGCAGCTGGCGCCAGTTCCTTAGGGTGGCCTATGTCTGCCTAGGAGTCCCTGTGCCAGAAGAACAGTACAATGAAATTTTTAGATGTTCTTTGAAGAAAACTAAAAGTTGTAACTAAAAGGAAAGAAACAGATAGTTTTGTAATACAAAGTAAAGAGTTGCAGAGCTGTTTCCAGAGGCAGATGGCAGTGATGGCAAAGTTTAAATTTGGTTAGCTATAAACGGGACATTTTCCGTTGTCTTACTTGGTTTGGTTTCAGAAGGTTTAGTCGAAGCAGTAAAGTCCAGGTAGAGCTCTGACTAGCTTCTAATTAACACCAATAACTAAAAGTTACTAGAGATTTGAGAAAGTGATTCTGTCTTAAGAATCTCACCTTCCGGGAAAAAAAAAATCTGCACTTAGTTAATTGCTCTATACATTATCTCCAAAATTTTAGAGCATACAGTAATAAGATCCCTTTGAAAGGAGTAGATGTTCTTAAAAGCTTCGTTGTTCAGAAATGAGTGATGAAGAAAAGGGAGTGAAGAAAAAAAAGCAGCTTTTCTAAAGCATAAGGTGGGTAGTGATTAAAACCTATGATATTTAGAATCAGAAAGATGTATCAGCAGAGTAACTGTAAATTTAATAGATTATGTAATTGGCTCAACCAAACCAGTTGCCTTAATATATTTAAAATAGTGAAACATGCAGAAAATTTGATAAACATTTTGCTTACTAGTCCACTTCTTATGGCTGGTAGGAGTGAGAGCAGTGTCTCAGAAGAGTAGCATGGCCCGTGCTACTTGCAGCTCTGTCCACGCCCAGAACACAGGTGAGGTCAGGCATGCGTCCAATACTGGCACTGAGAGATGGGGAACTTCAGAGAGAGTTGCCGGAGCAAAAGGAGCCCAGGGACCACCTTAGAAGGATGATGGTTTCTATTTTGGAAGTTGGAGTGCATGTATTTTATAATGATGTCAGGAGTTAAATAGCTCAAAATGAAATGCTCGTAACAGCTCGGTAACAGTTCTAAAAGGGCCTTTAAAAAAAATACTGAGCGGGGCTGGAGCAATAGGACAGCGGGGAGGGCTTTTGCCTTGCATTCGGCCAACCCAACTCCGATCCCTGGCATCCCTCCCATATGGTCCCCCAAGCACTGCCAGGAATAATTCCTGAGTGCAGGGCCAGGAGTAACTTATACCTGAGCATCCCTGGGTATGACTCAAAAGGAAAAAAATAAAGAAAAAAAAAAAAGCTAAGAGGGTTGGAGCAGTAGTACAGCAGGTAGGGCGCTCGTGTAGCCTGTGGCCACTGTGGGCTCTATCCCCAGCATCCCAGTGCCAGGAGTCAGCCTCTTCCCCAGTCAAGAGAACGTTACGAACATGAAGGTGATAAAAGTTCTGCCCTTCATTGACCTGTCAGAGGGATAGCAGAAGTATGTAGCTGTTTTGCTCCAGGAACTTTTTATAAGAAAGTTAAAAAGGAGAGCGGTGACTTGATAATGTCTAAGTTAGGTAATGTGTTCAGGGCCTTGAATTGTTTTAAATGAGTCAGTGTCCCTAGATTCAGCTACATAACACTCCAGCCTACTGAGGTTGTAGGGTTATTAGAATAATAGAAGTCAGGAGAGATACTGGAGAGTTTAATTTAGGCCTTTAAAAAAGTTTTTCTGTCACCCAAGCAGAAAAAAACTAAGAAAGTGGATGTCTAACTGAGCAAAATGTTATACTGTGAAAGAAATCTGCTAAATACTGCTAATCCTAGCATTTGGCTTCTCACCTCAATAAAAATTTATTAAGTCTGTTTACAGAGACGTTGTTGGGAAAACTAAATAACTATATAAGAAGTCTACAGGATGGATGTCAGTGTGCTGGAAACCAGGGACTCTTGAGTTCTCATAGATTCTTTTTTGAAAATGTATTTTTTATTCATCTTACAAATGGCAGAGAAGTGAAAGTAAAGGAACAGGGAAGAAAACACTTTTAGAAATTGAAAGTAATTTAAATGTAGCCAGTTGTCTAATGTCAGTTAAATTCATATGTCAGACATTCTTGAGAAAATGAAGCAGTCCAGGTTCTTGGTCTAAAAATAGTACAAAATGAACTAATTCCTTTTGTATGACTAATTGGATAAAAGTACCTATTTTTTTTCCTTTGGTGATGTGTTTTTTCTTATCAATTCTTAAGTTCGAGAAATCAATCGTACCATATATAATCATCTAAATATTCACACTCTGATATTTTACTTTTGTGCTAAATTTCATCATCTTCATTAACATCTAGAACCTTCATATTTCTTGGCTTTTAATCTTTTATTTTACTAAGAACTATGAACTGTTACTCTCAAGTTTTTTCTGTTTGTTCTTGGGGGGGGCAGAAATAAGAAATTTAAATGTTTATTTTTAGCAGAAATAAGAAATTTAAATGTTCATTTCTGTTTTAAAGTTTCCAACTATATACCTTCTTGAAATTTAATTCTCTAATTTTAACAACTCAGTAAAACTGAATTGTGATTTCACTGTTAAATTAATCACCAGTCTCAGCAATTTCTTTTTCTAAAGTTTGTTTACGTGTAAGTAATAATTGAGTAATTGTTAGGATGATGAAATAGTGTTTCCAGATAGAGAAATAAGGCCTCTTAAGGTTCCTTTGTATATCTTAGCTATAGTTACTGGACCTAATCCTAACTGCATAAAACAAATTTTGGTTGAAATTTAAGGTTTCTCTTAGTTCCTGACTGAGTTGTAAAATTTATCTCAGTTCTTGATAAAACTTCTGTAGAGAACAACGGTTATAAATATTGGGGACCATAAAGATAAGCACAGGGGTTAAGGCGCTTGCCTTGTGCCCAGCCAGTCCTGGTTCGACTAGCCCCTAGTCCCACATCACTCATGCTCCCCCGGGCACCACCTAGGGCCACTTCTGGGCCCAGAGCCAGGAATAGGCCCCGAACTCAGGATAATGGCAGTGCTTAGGGGTGGTTACTCCTGGCTCTGTACTCAGTTATCACCCCCTTCAGTTCTCAGGGGACCATATGGATACCAGGAATCAAAACTGGTTGCCCTCTCTTCTGGTGCTACGGCCCCCAATAATAGTTTTGATCATCCCAGAGTGAACTTGAAATTCATCTTGCTGTCTTGTTTATACTTTTCTCGGGATGTGCTGTTTAGCATATACAGGCCCAAGTCAGGATGGTGTGCTGAAAATATGTTTGATTTATTGTGTGAACTGGAAGCCTTTTTTTTTTTTTTTCTTTTTGGGTCACACCCGGTGATGCACAGGAGTCATTCCTGGCTCTACACTCAGGAATTACTCCTGGCGGTGCTCAGGGGACCATATGGGATGCTGGGAATCGAACCCGTGTTGGCCACTTGCAAGGCAAACGCCCTACCCGCTACGCTATCACTCCAGCCGCACAATCTATTTCTAAAGCTTGAAAATTGCTTTAATTGTTCTTTGAGAACTTGATCCTTCATGATTATGAAAGTTGGAATGGTTCTTTAATGTTTGCTGTCTTATTGTTTTTGCCTCTTTCTTTCCATTTAATCTCACTGGAGTAGAAGTAATACACTTGTTAATGTTTTATGAGGTACTCATTTGGCATCATAAGTTTGAAAGGGGTAATGTCCATTGCAGTTGTACTGCTCTGATGTTAGAGTGGACACTTCTGTCACGTCACATGCTTATCTCCCTTTGGGGGAAGAGTAGTTAACTTTGTTCCCTGCTTGGATTCCTCTGACAGTTGGCTGGGCCAGGTTCTGGGAACTGAGTATTGGGATCAGGTAGCCGGGAGCAGGGAGGAGGAGTTCCTTGGGGCCCTTGTTGCTAATTAGGGACGATTTTGTTGATCCCTGACACCCGTAAGATTGTGTTTTAGGAATTTTCATCTGCCAAGCTGCCAAGCCCCCCCCCTTTTTTTGTGATCGCTTTTATTAATTAATATCAGGTTGTAACTGATAAAATTAACTGGGTTTGTTCTGTAAGATGTGTCACATATCAAGCTCCTATAATTACAGTCTTAAGGGAAAAATGAACCTCAAGATTAGTATTTTGATACAGGCTTTCTTGCTTTACTAGGCTGTTTGGGATGTTCTACGTCTCTTAACAGTAGAAGATCGAGTTTTGTGCATGCCTCCTGGAGACAGAGGCCAGGGAAGCTGAGAATTACACTGCTAGAGGCAGTTTGGATACTGTCATTTGGGCTTCATTTTGTTTCTGAACGTGCACTATGAGACAATAACTTTTTAATACAAAAAGTTTGTTTAGATTTTTTTTTTTTTTTTTTTTTTTGCTGTTGATCTTTTTAGGTCATATCCAGCGATGCTCAGGGCTAACTCCTGGCTCTGCACTCAGGAGTTACTCCTGGCAGTGCTTAGGGGTCTATATGGGGTAACGAGGATCAAATCTGGTGGTCAGCCGAGTGGAAGGCAAATGCCCTACCTGCTGTACCTGTTTAGATTTTTTTTTTTTTGCTTTTTGGGTCACACACAGCGGACAATGCTCAGGGCAGACTCCTGGCTCTGCACTCAGGAATCCCTCCTGGCAGTGCTCAGGGAACCATATGGGATGTTGGGAATCAAACCTGGGTCGGCCGTGTGCAAGGCAAACGCCCTACCCACTATGTTATTGCTCCAGCCCCTGTACCCATTTAGACTTTTTAATAGCATTTTAATAGAAGTATTAACAGATGTTTTATTTTATTTAGTGCCATTATATGACATTCAGGATACATTCTTTTATTTAATATTTTCCACAATAAAAATTTAAGGGCTGGAGTCCATGGTTTGCATGCTGAAACCCCGGGCTTGATACCCAGCACTGTCTGGAGTGACCCCCCACGCACCAGGCCACGGGTAGCTCCTGAGTGTCAGTAGGTGTGGCCCCAAACGCTTTGTGTGAAGCCTAGTTGATCAGCCTGTGGGCCCTCTTCCCTCCCCCTTTGGGAAATGGTCCATGTATTTTACTGAGCTTTTCATCTTTACAAAAGTGTGATAGTCGTTTGATTATAAAATATTTTAACATGGTGTTTCCTCATGTACTGATCTTCAACCCTGTGCTATTTCTGCATTTCCGTCTTCTTTCCCTTGGTATTTATTACTCCCCTCTGTTTGTGTGTTTGTGTGCCTTCTCGATAGGCAACCCCTCAGGACAGTCAGGAAGGAACGTTTGGGTCCGAGCATTCTGCGTCCCCCTCACAAGGCAGTAGTCAGCAGCATTTCCTGGAACCTGAAGCAAATTTGGATGACTCCATAGATATTCAACAGCAGGTACGGAGTAGATGACTTTTCTGGGTTAGAGCGTTTTTGCTTTTTGGCTCTCAACTGGCGATGCACAGGGGTTACTCCTGGCTCTGCACTCAGGAATTACTCCTGGCAGTGCTTGGGGGACCATATGGATGTTGGGAATCGAACCGGGTCGGCCATGTGCAAGGCAAATTCCCTTCCTGCTGTGCTGTCGCTCTAGCCCAAGAGTCTGAAAGTTTTAAAAATTAATTAGAAAAAAGAATACTGTTTGGTGTATTGTTCTGAACTCTTTCCTACCCCAACAAATGCTTTTTATTTTTTCATTAAAGTTCTGCGATGTACAAAGTTCCTGATAGTTGCGTTTTAGTCATATAATATTTTAACACCAATCCCACCATCAATGTCAACTTCCTCCACCAGTGTTCCATATTCCCTGCCCACCCCAACCTTTGCCACATCCCCGTCTGTCACCTTCACAGACACATTATAATGACACATTATCTCCAGTGGTCGCAGCTTAATGTTTGAGTGTTGTTGAATCTGTGTTTTGGATATGTAACTGTACCACTCACCCGTTTCACCAGTGTAACTGAAGCCTCCCCCATTGCTTCCCACTTGCTTCTTCCCTTGATTTCTTTCCTTCTCTGCCCTCTCTCTGCCTGGGGCCAGGGGTGATCTAGGCATCCCCCCTCACTACAGCACGTTTCCTTTTTCAATTTCCTGTATGCCACAGATAAGTGCCACCCTCCTGTGCTCATCTTTCTTTTGCGGGCTTACTTCACGAGGTGTATCTTCCAGTTCTCTACCTGGTTGCAGCAGGTTGCATGATGTCATTGTTCCTTGCAGCTGTAGAGATTCCATTGCTAATACATACCACATCACCACAAACCAACACACTTCAAATTTTGATTTTCGCACACGAACCCTTTTACCAGATCTTAATGCTAACATGGATATGGTGATTATTTTATTATGGCCAGACTATGGCAGTCCACATATATAAATTCTAACCAGGCTTTCTGTTTGTTTTTTTGACCTTGAAGGATATGGATATAGATGAAGGGCAAGATGGAGTGGAAGAAGAGATCTTTGAGCAGGAAGCAAAGAAAGTGGCTGTTCGTTCAAGATCAAGAACACATTCGCGGTCACGTTCAAGGTCTGTAATAATAATCTACAGCAAACTTTGTGTTCGTCTTTTCTGAGTGTTCATCTTTCCTAAAAGATGCTGGCTTTGTTTTTTCATCAGGATTAAAGGAAATGTTTTTCTTACAATGATAGAAGCTCAGAAGTAACCCAGTATTTCAAAGTTAGAAAATGACTTTTGTTTTTAATTGCACAAGCCTGTGGTTATTTTGATAATTTTCATTGATGCACAGCTATGTTGTGAGATAGGTATATACTTTCTTCTATGCTTGTTTCTTCCCCCTCTTAGTTTTGGGGCCCATTCTCGGCAGTGCTTAGGGCTGCCTCCTGACCCTGTGCTCCGAGATCTCTCTGGAGAGACTCGGGACCATATGGGGTGCCAGGGATAGAACCTGGGACAGCTCTGTGCAAGGCAAATGTCTTACCTGCTGTAATATTGCCATGGCTCTGGATTTTGGATTGTTTCTGACTTTAATAATATGATACTTCAGTTTAAGATTTTGTTTTTAGGCTGGAGAGACAGAATAGTGGATAGGGTATTTGCCTTGCAAGTGATCAAACCAGCTTCAATCCTCAGCATCCCATATGGTCCTCCTAGTAATCCCAGGAATAAAGCCGGGAATAATCCCTGAGCATCGCCTGGTGTGACCCCAGAACAAAACAAAGAATATATATATATTCTCTGTTAAACTGTGGAGGAAGTGTTAGAAATTTATTGCATTTCTTGTATCTTGTTTCATTTTATACTTTGCAAGTATTATGTAACCTGGTATTATGTACAGAAATCAGTTTAAAGAATAAACATTAGCTACATCAACCCATTATAAAAACACCCTCCAGAATACACCCTACATAATATAGCATGCAGATTTAGATTTTTTTTTAGTGGGTTTTTCAGTGTAGTCTAAGGCCTATGCAAATTTGTGTTGATTTTTCATAAGTTATATCTATGTTGTGAGACTTAAATTTTTCTTTAATTTATAAGCTCTGAGTGTAAAGTATTCCATTTTAATTATTCAACATTTTAAATTTTATGTAAAGGTCTTTTGTTGACCTAGTAAATTTTGTGTAGATTATACATACTTTTTTGGGGGGTGTGTGGCCCAGCTGGTGATGCGCACAGGAACCTTTGCACTGAGGAATCCCTCCTGGTGCTACTCGCTTGCAGGGATGAAGCCCGGGTGAGCAGCCTGCAAGGCAAACGCTTACTTGCTGTCCCTTCTCACGGACTCCTGTGTGCAGGTTTTTCTATATACTGTGTCACAACTGGAAGTCATTAGTTTTAAATATGTTGCTTTTGGGGGCCACAGGAGCCACTCTGGGCTTATTCCCGATGGGACCTGGGCTCAAGCTGGTGCCCGGTCGCAGGCTCAAGAGGCGCTGACCCCCGTGTGGGTGCTCCAGCCCGCCCTGCACAGTTTCAGCTGCCGATTCTGGCGGGCAGAGCCACGGAGAATCTGAACCGCAGGCGCTAGGAGAAGGGCAGGAGTTTCTAAGACTTTTCCCTGGTATTTCTTGTTTGTTTCAAAAAGTTACTATATTTATCTCTTGCAAATGAGAGCCTTTGTAACTCTTGGTAAATCTCAAGCTCTTACAGCAGTCAGTGCTATAGTTTGTATTGTTTCGTTTTGCCTTAGAAGTTTGTGTGTTTTAGCAACATCTCCTACGACTCAGTGGCTCTGGTTGACTCAGTGGCTCTGGTTGACGGGAAGAAAAGTTCATGTTTATGTCACTTTGTATTGAAAATCCAGCACCATGAATTTTTAAAAGTTGAAGTCCTGTAAGCAGACTTGGAAACATTCTGTCTTAACTTTCAGAATTAAAATTTCATCTTCAGCAGAGGTTCCCAAGCTGATTCAGCTCACCACCTCCTTTTAGAAGGAGGAAATCCCAAAGCACTCCACTGTAACTTGCCTTCTGTAAGCCGACAGAAGAAATGTGTCCCCCACATTGCTCTGTAGGCTTCTTAGATTTTTGATATATTTTTTTTGTGGGGGCGGGGGGAATCTTTGCTGTTCTTGACGCCTGTTTGGAAAATGGATTGAAAAACTCCTAAGGAAAGTGAGGTGTTTTCTAGAGTCTTACCTCTCCTTCCTCTGTCACCTACACAGAACCTTTGCAAATCAGCATTGGTCTGTTGGAAGTAGATGTATTTGAGAAAAATTGGGTCTTTGGGCTTGTGCATGTTCTTAAAATCTTTAAGAAGCTGCTACCTGCAAGATAATTTTTGAGTAATTTTTTTCATGTATTAATTGAGAAATTTGATGGGTCAGGACTGTTTTCAGAAATTGAAATTTATAGATAATAATTAATTTTATTTTATTTTTTTAAGGTCACCAAGAAAACGAAGGTCCCGGTCTCGCTCTGGCTCTCGCAAGCGCAAACACAGAAAGCGCTCACGGTCGCGCTCCCGAGAGAGAAAGAGGAAGACGTCGCGCTCCTACTCCAGCGAGAGGAGGGCTCGGGAGCGCGAGAAGGAGCGGCAGAAGAAGGGCTTGCCGCCCATCCGCTCCAAGACGCTCAGCGGTACGGTCTCGCCGGCCTCTCCCAGCTGTGCAGGCTGAAGCCTTGAAACCCGCTTGGCAGAAGGAGCTTTCCTTACTGTTAGAGGAAGGAGAAAAGAGCATGTTTTACTAGGATACCTAGTTTCGGAGAGAATTTTTATTATTATTATTTATATTTTTTGCTGGGTGGGTGGGTGGGTTTAGGCCACAGCCCGCAGTGCTCAGGGCTCGCTCAGGGGACCCTAAGGGCTGTCGGGTATGGCGCATGTCAGCCACATGCGAGGCGAGCGCTCTCCCTACTGTACGGCTGTTCCGGTTACGAGTTTGTTTTTTTTTTTTAATACAAGTGGTGGGTGACTAGACTAAAGGTCCGGTGGCGTCTCCTGGCATCTGTTACGTGGGCGTGCTCTTTTCTCTCTGGTGTCCGAACCCGTGTGACCATCAGGTTTCACGAAGGGTGGGGATCTCAAAGCCACTGAGAAATGGGCCAGATCACTGCAGAAGGAGGCTTCTGTGGGCCAGCCCTTCTCGTCTGTGCCTCGTGTCGGCTTTGCAGCGGGGCAGGTCTGGGGAGGGCTCCGGAGAGACGCCAGGTCCGAGTGGGAAGTGAAGGGGGAGGAGTCGCGCCTCTTGCTGCCCGAGGGAGTTTTTCGTGGGATTTGACTTCTGACGTGAAGTGGTATGTGGCAGGGGGCAAACACCCCTAAAGTATAGACCGGTTTGCTGAGACGGGCACGCTGACCAGGCTAGCTGTTCTGCACAGCGCCAGAGGTGGTTGGTGGGTCTGACACCCAGCTGGTGACCCCTTCCTTACTCCGTGCTGGCAGCCTGAGCGACGAGGCTGTCCCGGCCCTAGCTCCTTGGGAGACTTTCCTGGCTTTGAGTCTCAGAAATGTCGGTTACCCACGGGGTGAGGGAAAAGCTCGGGCACTGTGGAACTCTGGCTAAGCCCACAGATGTCCAGGGTCTTACCCTAAAGTTTCTCTCGGCCTCCTTCCCCAAGTCCCATTAGAATCCCGAGTGCTAGTCCAGCAGGGAAGGCCTTTGCCTTTGACCACCCCCCCCCCCCCTTAGAAAACAAATGTTTAGAACCTCCAGTTTTCAGATAGGGCTTTTTTATAAAGTGACATTGCTCGGTTCCTGGTGTCTTTGTGACCTTTTGGCCCCTATAGTTGACATACTCTGCCTTGGTGTTTAGATTGTCCATTTCCGCTCCTTCGGAGCTGCCTCAGGCCAGAAAGTGCTTCGGGGTCTGGAACTTGGGGCTCCCTGGCCCCTCCGGGGCTCTTTATTTTCCTTGGCAAAATACCAAATGAAAAGTACTCGGGACTTGAGCAAATAAGGTGAACATGTTTGTTTTTTAACCTCAGCCCTCCGACCTAGCAGTATCGGCTTCACTGGGCCTCCTGTGCTCCCAGCACTGCCAGTCTCCTCGTGTTGGGCCTTCCAACCGGAGTCTGCCTCGTGCAGGCCAGAGGTCCCCAAACAGAACTGCTCCCTTCTGAGAAAAAAGCAAGAGAGCCCCGCTGCCCTTGGAAGTCTTCCTTGTGCAGACTGCGAGTGTTTCCCTGCCGCCCGTCTGGCTCTTCCCAGCCACCCTGGGGGATGGACCTCGCGCCCCTGGGAAACACTGGTCTCGGGTCGATGGGATAGTAACGCGTCCTGAGGCTTTAGCGGGTGGCGGTGCCCTCCTGCTGGGTGAGGGAGACCACTCAGTTTCTGCTTTTTGGTGAACAGAAACGGATTATTCATGGGAAGTGAATCATTTCTGCAGAGAGATGGTTTCGAAAGAGTAGGCAAAGCATTGAAGAGACTTTGGGAAACTTTTTGAAAGGCTCCAAATTTGTGCAGGGTTGAACGTGGTCTTGCACCACTGTGTGGCCACACCCCAGGCCCGTGTCCTGCCTTAGGCGGGAACGGCACTTTGTGGTGAGAACTGGAGAGGGTGCTGAGATGGGCCAGTGTCCCTGGGTTCTCTGTGTCATCCCAGGAGTGCTTAGGAGAGGGAAGAGATGGACAGAGCTTCACTGGGCTCCAGGCGAGATGGGGGTGCACAGCTGTCCGCCAACAAGAGCACAGGCGACCCTTCTCCCTGAGAGCCTCCAGAGAGACAGTAGCTGCCCGGGCCCAGCTGGACCTCGAGAACCTTAAGAGTGCATTGGTGTGTCTTCTGACACTCGGTTCAGTCCTGGGGATTTGTTCCCAGAGCAGCCGAGAGCTGGCATTGCTCCATGTTCCATGTTCTTCACCCACGACTCTGCTCCGCTGTTGATCAGACAGTCCCTAAAGTTTGCATCAGCCCTGTAAAGTTCAGCTCTGGCCTGCCGGGGGTGGGAGGGCGGCATGCCCGAAGAGGCGTGTTCAGCAGGGTGCTGGCTCTGGTCTCTGTGAGGCCGAGCATGCGCAGGGGGAGCCAGCGCTGGGCCTGCCTGCCTCAGAGAAAAGCAGGAAAACGTATATTTACAAGCATGAACATCAGTTCCAAATAGCATCAGACTGCAGATCTGTCGGTGTTTACGAGTAAACTCTTCAGTAAAAGGTGGTGTTTTTATTGTTTGTTTGTTTGTTTTGGTTCGTGGTTCTCAAGAATTCCCCCTGGCTCTGCACTTGGGTATCATTCCTGGCGGGCTTGGGGGACTGTATGAAGTGCTAGGGGTTCAGCATGGATTGGCTGCATGCAAGGCAAGCACTCTGCCTGCTGTACTATCACTAGGGCCCCAGAAAAAGATGTTTATTTTAGGCATAGGAAGTAGAGCTCAAAGTGACGAGTCTCATGTTTATTAGCGTTTGTTTTTTTAAGTGAAAGTAGCTTTTTCTGCTCTGTGTTACATGTTTTTTCCTTAAGGATGACTTTTGATTAGTTGTTTTTGCACAGAAGGGCCTTAAAAAATTGTCTAGTGAGAAGTGTACCAAGAAGTGGTTTTTCAGCTCTGTTACCTATCAGAATGTAGGGAATTTAAAAATTCTCAGTTTCCAGTCTGTCACACCTCACAGCATTTGTCGTCTTAAAATGTGCTGTCATGGGCCCGGACCAAGAATCCTAGTAGGATGCTTGCTTACACACTGCCGACCCAGGTTCGATCCCCAGCATCCCATGTGGTCCTCCTAGTACCGCCAGGAGTGATTCCTGAGTACGGAGATAGGCGTAACCCCTGAGCATCGCCAAGTGTGATTAAAAGCCAAAATAAAAAATAAAATGTACAGTCAAGTTTATAAGTAGGTTCGAGCAAGAGATTGACTTGACAGAGATGGAACGGGATACCTTGGGGTTCCGTTGATTTTTAAACGTGACAGTATGGACTGACAAGTCACTTGTTAGTGCTGTTGGCTCGCTGCGTGGAGAAGTCACTGACGGTGCTCCTTCTCTCTCGTGTCTCGCAGTCTGTAGCACGACTCTCTGGGTTGGCCAGGTGGACAAGAAGGCCACGCAGCAAGACTTAACCAACCTGTTCGAAGAGTTTGGACAGATCGAGTCCATTAATGTAAGTAGAAAAAAAATGGGAGTTTCTTTTCCCTTCACAAACGTTTTAGCTCCTGATTAGCTGCATAGAATCTGTCTTTAGTCGTTCATATCTTTACAAAAATGTTTGACTTTAATCACATCTGTGTTTATTCTCCTGCTGTTTGTCTTCTTAATATTTCATTCTTAATGAGATTTTGACATAATCTCTATTGTAGCAGTGATTCCTAAAAACATCCAATAATTGAGTTTAAAATCCGCAAGTGAATGAACTGAGTCAACACAGAATTGTACTCACACCCCAGAGTGACAGTGGAGACATTGCCAACCTTGATGCGGTGTCTTTTGCCAGCCCCGTCCACTGCTCGGTCTTTCAAAGGACAAATGGTCTTGGTTCAAAGACCTGTGCGGTGGCTGGGGGCACCCCCAGTGACGAGCCAGAACTCTCTTGATTCGGTGATTCTTTGAGTATTTTCTTTTTCCTGAATTTTTGTTAGTTTTCCTAAACCTAAAACTAAGTTATTACGTTTTTCCTAGTGTACTGATCTGTTTCCAGAAACTTAAGTTTTGTTGTTTTTTTTTTAATTTTTATTTAATCACCATGTGGAAAGTTACAAAGTTTTCAGATTTATGTCTCAGTTATACAATATTCAAACACCATCCCTTCACCAGTTGCCCATATTCCACCACCAAAATCCCCAGTATACCCACCACCCCCGCCCCCCCCACCCCAAACTGTATAACTGAAGAATTTCACTTCATTTTCTCTTTACCTTGATTACGTTCCATATTGCAACACAAAACTCACTATTGTTGTTGGAGTCTCCCCCAAAGAAAGACAGCCCTACTAAGGAAACATTTGATAATTGGTTTTCCATTAAAAGATTGCATGTCAGAAACTTAAGTTTTATTTACCAATTCTGATAGTCTTTGGGCCTCTTCCTGTTTATCAGGACTTGGGCTGGTTTTCTGGTTCAGATCACGGCATTCTCCTACGGCAAGAGCCCATTTGATTGGTGTCACCACTTTATACTTTGCCTTTAACTATGATTGATCTCATTAGATCCTCAACATAAAGCTGGTTGAGTAGTTAAACTGTATCATATTACCAATTGGGGAAACTTAGTCATTTATCTGGATAATTAAAGGAGATTGGTTACTCTATTGATATTTTTAAAACTTAAAATGACTGGGAGATACAGAGTTGTGCCCAGTTTCTCTCCTTGCACCCCAGCCCTAAGTCTGCCTCTACAACAGGGGATCTCTCTCCCCACCCATTTCTTCATCCCCCTCTCTCCTCCCTCCCCCCATATCTTTTGGGCACTATGGTTTGCAGCACAGACACTGAAAATACACTGATATCATGTGTATCTACTACATTGATGGTTGAGTGTTTCAACTTAGTTAACTTGAAATTCCTTTATAACACAAGAGATAGTGACCGTAGGTTTCTTGTTGATCTACTGTAATCTTTGGTTTTTGGTTTTTGCTTTTTTGGGTCACACCCAGCAATGCAAAGGGGTTACTCCTGGCTCTGCACTCAGGAATTACCCCTGGCGGTGCTCAGGGGACCATATGGGATGCTGGGAATCGAACCCGGGTCAGCCGTGTGCAAGGCAAATGCCCTTCCTGCTGTGTTATTACTCCAGCCTCCGATCTTTTGTCTTTGTGTAGTTCCACTCTGACAGTTTATTTTCTCCTGCCTTTCAGCTAATGATTTTCAACTGTGGTCACCAGTGAGGAATGTGTTAACCGTCAGAAAAGTAGTTTTGCTCAACACCAGTGTCTTTAGATTGTCAGTCAATTCTGGATCAGTGTGGATAGTCCTGATGGAAAGCTGGGACTCCCTGCCTGGGATAGACCTGATGCAAACTCCATTTCATTTCAGATTTTTGAGTTGCTTTTAGCATTTGTAGTCTCAGACTTGTCATGCCAGCGTCACGTTGCCTTTCTCCCTCGTCTTCAGAGCAACTTCCTAAACACACAGAACTTAGCATACAGGCACAAACGATTTTGTGAACCAATTGACTAGTGATAAAAATCCAAAACTTGAAAAATTGATGGAAGGTGTATAAACATAGTGTAGGGGCACTTTAAGGAGTCGAAACAACCCTGTAGATTAAACAGTAGTGCACTGCGGGCTCAGAGAGACTGTTGGCACATTGGCAAGTCTCTGCCGGGCAAGATGCAGATGTGTGTAAGAGGAGAGCGACTTCCCTTTTGACACATTTGGCATAAGGTGATCTTTGCAGTCTTAACATGATCGAGGGAAATGTCTTATTTTATTTTGACAAGTGGAGCTCATTGGCAATACTGTACAATACTGTACAGTATTGTAATACAGTGCAATACTGTAATACAGTGCAATACTGTAGTTTAGAATCCCTTTCGAGATTTTCAAAACCAAACCAAAGGCTTTGTAGTTTTCCTGAGTAACTGATTATGATTTAGTGTTACAGTAGTTAAATGCTTGGTACCTGAAACTCTTAGAGATCGTTCTCCAAGGCTGTTCATCATCCTCCCCCTCCGTCCCCCTCCCCTCCTTCTCCTTCTCTAGGTACACACCTTCTACTTGGCAGGCCTCAGACTGGAGGGGTTGCTGGCCAGCACTGGGGACCCTGCACCTCAGCTGTTCTCCTGATATTTAAACCTTTGCCCAGAAACAGTTGGAGAAAACCTTGCTTTAGAAAATGAGAAGATTATGGGGTTTTTTGGTTGTAGTTTATGATTTTTACATGTATCATTGTATCACTGTCATCCCGTTGTTCATCGGTTTACTTGAGCGGGCGCCAGGAATATCTCCATTCGTCCCAGCCCTAAGATTTTAGCAGCCTCTCCTTACTCGTCTTTCCTAATAATTGGAGGCTCTTTCAGGGTCAGGGGAATGAGACCTGTTATTGTTACTGTATTTGGCATATTGAATACGCCATGGGGAGCTTGCCAGGCTCTGCCGTGTGGGCAGGATACTCTCGGTAGCTTGCCTGACTCTCTGAGAGAGATAGTTATATATTTCCTTTTATGATGATGTGTCACGCGGCCACCTCTCCAGAAATATGTTCACTCTTGCGTGAGGCTCGGCCCAAGCATGTGGGAAGCAGCCTGGAGCGTGGCAGCTGTTGGATAGTGGAGGTCGGCTGCCAGGGGTGGGGAGGGCTCTCCCCCGCCCTCCTCTGGGGCACCCCGAGGAAGGATAAGAAAAATCTTCCTTGCATTAGTCTAAAATTGAGCAATTGAAGTACTGTTGTGAAATTATTTACCTGACTTCAAATATGTTGGCCATAGAAACTGTTTTCCTTTCTGTTTGAAGCCTAAAGGTTTTTAACAGTTCTTATAAACAGTTCTTATAAACTCTGAAAACTCGGTGGCCTGATTTTCAAGATTTGTGTATGATGACTCGGACCCTGACTCCCAGCGTGGGGCAGCGCCTCTTGGGGGTTGCTGCAAGGCCCAGCTGTGTGCGGGCGGCCTGAGAGAGAAGCGCTTGCCGTCCACATGCAGATTTCCAGAGGGCTGCTGGCGTTCCTTGAAAAGTGAGCGGTAGTTGAGATAGGTCAGAGTCACTAAATTAATTCGGGTCTAGCTAGATTGTGAATGTAGGAGCTTTTAAAGGTAAATCTATATGAGTTTACCAATAAACATACCTGGGGGAAGAATGTGGAAAGAAATTATTACTATACAGTAGTCAGTGTTTTTTTTAAATTGAAACTATAAAATGCCAGAAATTATTGGTCTCCTTATACCTTTTCTAAAAAAAAAACTTTTTTTTAATAGATGATTCCTCCCAGGGGCTGTGCTTATGTCTGTATGGTTCATCGACAAGATGCATTTCGGGCTCTTCAGAAACTTAGTTCTGGATCATATAAAATCGGATCGAAGGTTATTAAGGTGAGATTCCTGGGGATTAGGTGAGGGGAAAGAAGCACTGTTCTCTGTCGTGTTACTAGGGAAAAATGACTAATTCCATATTCTTGAGTTAGAGAATAAGAAAAAGCAAATTTAAGTCCAGGAACCCCAAATTTAGCCACAGATCCCGTGCCCTGTTCTCTTAGGATGCCAGGTGTGTTGGGCACAGGGCTGGACCATACCTGGTGGGACCCAGGGCCTGCTCCTGGCTCTATGCTCATGGGCCCTTCTATGGGATCAGGGATTGAACGGTAACTGACCTCATGCGAGGGAAGCACCTGACCTCTGTATTCTCCAGCCTAGCACTGTAACACTGTAGCACTGTCTTCCTGATGTTTCATTTGCTCTAGGGAGCACCAGTAATGTCTCCATTATAAGACTTGTTACTGGTTTTGGCATTTCAAATACGCCGGTAGCTTGCCGGGCTCTCTGAGAGGGGCAGAGGAATCAAACCTGGGTCGCTGTGTTAATCGCTCTCCAGCCTATAGGCTGAAAAACAGGTAGAAGGGGATTTCTACCTGTTTTTATATTATTATAAACAGCATTCCTGTTACAAGTTTTAGTAACAATACCTGACTTGTTTTCTTTCGGTGGTGTTATTTTTCAGCAATGGTAATTTGTCAGTCCAGCTGATTTTTTTTTTAAACTAAATTTTGTTTTTATTTACATATTTTAAATATTTTACCTTACATATAAATATTGCTCTCTTTGTTTCTGATAGATTGCGTGGGCTTTAAACAAAGGTGTCAAAACAGAATACAAACAGTTCTGGGACGTGGATCTTGGAGTAACTTATATACCATGGGAAAAAGTGAAAGTGGATGACTTGGAAGGTTTTGCAGAAGGAGGCATGATCGATCAGGAAACTGTCAATACCGGTAAGCGCCCAGAGCAGCCCTGAGCACCAGCGTTTCGCCACTTCGAATGAGTCCTGTAAAGGTTCTGAGTGAGCTGAGTGTCCGCATGGAAGGGCAAGTTGGGTTTGTTCCATATCGATGTCCTGGCCCGTCCCCCCCAGGGAGACAGGAAGCTCTCATGTCGTAAATGCCTAGCAGGCCCCTGCACATGAGTCCGTAGTGCTGAGGTTGTCACGTAAGTTTCTGAAGAACTTTGCTCCTCCACAGAGTTGTGTGTGGAGACGTTCTAAAGCTCAGGGAGCCTTTCTCCACTCTGGAGAGGCCCGTGTCCTCTCCGGAACCTGCCTCTCGCTCCTCTTCTTCCATATTGGTCCAGTACGCTTCTTTCAACAAAAACTAAGTTTCCCTCTCTGAGTTGAAATGGGAAATGGGACTTAGGTGGGCTTTTTGTTTTGTTTTAATATTTTCCAATTATTAGTAATTTATTGAGGAAAGCAGGAATAGAATTGTAATTTAGAGACCCGAAGTGCAGATTTATGAATTCTAATGCTTATGACCGATGTTGGGGCTGGAGTGATAGCACAGTGGGTAGGGCGTTTGCCTTACACTCGGCTGATCCGGGTTCAATTGCTCCGCCCCCTCTTGGAGAGCTGGACAAGTTACTGAGTGTATCCTGCACGCATGGCAGAGCCTGGCAAGCTACCCGTGGAGTATTCAATATGCCAAAAACAGTAACAAGAAATCTCACTTGGAGACATTACTGGTGCCTGCTCAAGCAAATTGATGAGCAGCGGGATGACAGTGACAGATGGCCATTGTTGATGAGGTTGGCTTCTCAAAATAACTTCTTTAGGTTTTTTCAGTTTTGGGGAGCTGGGGCATAGGGAAGGGCCCTTGGGTATATCAGGGTGGGCTGGGATAGCAATGGCCATGCTACCGTCAATGTTGGAAGCGTAAGAAGCCCCACCCAGTTGATGCTCAGGGTTATTACAGGCTCTGCACTCAGGAATGAACTCCTGGCAGAGATACCCCTCTATGGGATGCCGGCTATCTACGGAACCTGGGGTGGCCTCGTGCAAGGCGAGTACCTTACCTGCTGTACTATTGCTCTGGCCCCATGCTTAGCCTGGCTTTTGTTTGTTTGTTTTTTCAAACAAAACGAGTTGTTTTGAACCTTTAGGTCAATAAAATAAAAAGTGTTCACATATGAAACTGATTCTCTCCCTACCTCCCTCGTTCTCCCAAGTTCAGATAAGACTCTACTGGTTTTTTGTTGTGTGGTTTTTTGGCGTTTTTTTGTTTTCTGCTTTTTGGGTCACACCTGGCGATGCACAGGGGTTACTCCTGGCTCTGCACTGAGGAATTACCCCTGGTGGTGCTTAGGAGCCCACATGGAATGCTGGGAATCGAAAGGAAAGAAGGCAGGCAGGGAAGCTCCGGGTTCCGGGAGGGGTCTCCTGAAGTAGAGTTCCCAGCCTTCAGTAATTCTGAATATGAAGAATAACTCGTGGACAATAGAAAAAATTTGTTATGAATTCACAAATTAATCAGCACTAACCCAGTTAGACATCATGATATTGCTACAGGCAAAAGAACGGGAACATATACCTATCACTTCACAAACTCGGGTGATTTCTGGAAGTTTTTTCTTAGTCTATTTCACACATTTGCAAGCTGTTGTTTCTTGCCAGCGTCTCTTTCATTCTTTAATACTTTTCCAGGACAGTGACTCCTGCGGTGAGCGCTTTCCGCCCTGTTTTGTGGGAGGCCGAGTCCGGAGCTGCGGTGGGCACGGCACGGGCGCAGGGCCCTGCTCACTCTCCGCCCACCGCGCAGTCTCCGGGAGGGAAGTGGCTGTGGCCGTCTCTGAAGGGTGCGATGCCGGGGGAGCCGCTCCTCAGTGCTCGGATGGCAAGGAAGAATGAAAGCGTTGAATCAGTAGTTGCCTAGGGCTGCTCGGGCTGTCTCGCTTTGCCAGAAGAGCAGCCAGGCCCTCGCCCCCAGCACAGCGGACAGCCCCGCTGCTCAGCTGCAGCCGCACACAGGCACGTGGGGGCGAGCTGCGGGCCCGGGGGCAGCGGACAGGCTCTGGGGGACAGCTCCCAGACGGACAGCTCTGCAGCGTCCACCCCGACCCTGAGCCAGAGCCACGCACACAGCCTGGCAGACACATGTTCTGCGTGCAGGAGCCTCCTTTCAGTCAGTGCCCAGCCCTGCCCTGTCCCCCGAGCGCTGAGCCAGGAGTATCCCAGTCCTGCATGAGCCAAGATTGTGACTAGCAGCCCCTCAAGAAGATTGAGAACCTCCAAGAGGACCTCTGGACCTTGAGTCCTCATTTTTCATGGCTATTTTCAGAAAAGTTGGGTTTTTTTTTTATTTTATTTTTTAATTGGACTGTGCTTTTGTATTGGCTTCCCCCGTGTCTTGTACAGACTAGAGTAAGCTGCTTCTGTTAGCCTCTGAGGGGAGTGTGTTTGCGCGCCTGTGTTTCCTCTAGGTGAAACGATAGAGTGCCGTTTCCTTCGTGCCTCTTGTCCTGCCCCTTTGGACTCCTTAGAATCCTAATCAGAGTTACCTGCATCAAAGCTAAGGCAGCAGTTGCACATGCTGCTAGAGGGTTTAGACAAAATGAGTGTATCTGCACTAGAATGCAAAGTTGTGCCTCGCCAGAGGGAATTCACACCAGGTGTTTCGTCTAGAATGGGAAACTGTCAAACCTGCGGAGCCCGTGAAGGAGCCGGTGCCCGCAGCTCAGAGCCCACCTCCCGCCGAGAAGGAGCCGGTGGTCACCAGCCAGGCGGACGTGTACCCACCACCTGTGGCCGTGTTGCAGGTGAGTGCTGGGCGTGGCGGGGGTGGCCAGTGCGGGGTTTCCACTCGCGTAACAGAAAGCTTGGAGCAGTGTGTCCAGATTAGGGTAGTTGGAAATTTAACCAGTTTTTGAAAAATAAATTGTAGAGGAATGGGGTGACTTATATTCAGTGTCTGTTGAACAGATACTGCCTGCTTTGCTGGTGACGGTCACTGCACCCGAGGCAGGGGGGCCCGACTGAGTGAGGCCAGCAGCCCCTGCCCAGAGGGAGACAGAGTGAGGTCTGTGCAGGGAGGGCCTGGGCTGTGGGACGTTTCAGCTGAAGGGAAGACCTGCTGGCATTGTGCCACCTGAGGGATGAGTTCAAGTTGCTGTGGGCGTCAGCCACGTGCTTTCCAGGAGGGGCTTCGGGACGGGAGGGCCCAGTCCAGATAAAGGCTCCTGCGCTGCCCAGGGGAGACTGAAGCCTTCCAGGTGGTGGTGTTTCCCTCCAAGGGGTGGAGCCACCGGAGCATTTTTCTCTGCGGAGTGAATTGATGGAGCAGTGTTACGGGAGCACAGTGGCTGCTATTTTGAGCATAGACTAGTGGGTGTTGGTTAAGGCAGGGGGAGCGATTCAGAGACAAAGCCCCCTACGTGAGAGATGGTGGTGACTCAGACGAAGCTGATGGCAGTGGCGGGCGAGAGAAGTCAGACACGAGATCTTTCCTCTCCTTTTCAATTCTCCCCTCAGGACAGACCCCCAGGGCGGTCTCAGCACATGCGCATCGCCAGGGATTGGGCCCACGACCTTTCACTGCCCAGGGCTCCTGATGGCCCAGCGCACAGAAGTGCCTTTGAGTGTGTGGCCTTGCACTTGGGGGAGCAGGTGCTCGGACCACTAAGCTGTCTCTCAGGCCCCTCAGTGTGCCTTTATTGTCACGACTGTTGGGACATGGTTATTAGCTTTGCACACGGGGCAGGGCTTGTGTTCTGAGGAATTAATTGGGAAGGAGTCACCATGATCTAAGAATGGGTTCGGCGTGGGAAGAGTTGTTTTGGGAACGGCAGTTGAGTTTGACGCATCTTCCAGACCACAAAGTTGAGATGGTGACGAGACTGTTGGGGGGCTGTGGGCCGTGGGAGAGAGCACAGCCGTGGCACGGATACTTGGAGGCGGTCATGCCTAGATGAGTGGAAGAGCTTCCAGGTGGGAGGGGGAGGAGGTGCAGCCTGATTCCAGAGACTTGGTGTGTGGGGGCAGTTTAGGATGGAGTCTGAGACCCCGTGTTCAGATTGATAGGCGGTGCTTTGTTCACAGTCCCCACGTACATTATCTGTTGAACATATCGCCTCTTTGCAGAGCCCTGGTAGGTTCATTCCTCGTTTCATAAATGAGGTTAAAAGCCCATGTCTTATTTATTTTAAGATTCAACACTAGTTTATTATAAAAACTCTCACTGAAATGGGGAGATAGGTAGCTGGAGAAAAGGCCAGAGATGACAAGCCCGCATGTGCTGTCATAGTCGCTCTGCATTCAGGCGCAGGACAAGGCAATCTCCTCCCCATTACTCAGTCAGTGATGTCAATGCTACTCGCAGGAATTGTTCTTTTTAAAAAATCTTATTATTGAATCATAGTGAGGCAGACCCTTACAAAGCTGTTCATAATTTGGTTTCAGTCATAGCGTTCCAACACCCATCCCTCCACCGGTGTACATTTCCCAGCACCAGGGTCCCCAGTTTCCCTCCCATCACCTTCCCCGGCCCAGCCTGCCTCTGTGACAGGCACTTTTCTTCTCTCACTATCACTTTCTAAGATTTATTTATTTATCTTTGGTTTAGGGGCCTTACCTGGTGATGCTCATGGCTGAATGGCTCAGGAATTACTCCTGGCGGTGCTCAGGGGATCATAAGGGATTGCAGGGAATAAACCTGGGTTGGCTGTGTGCAAGGCACATGCCATCACTTTGGCCCCAAAGCCCGAATATTTCTTAGTATGTTGATGTTTTCCTGCCTTAAAAATAGGAATAACGTACGTACTTGGACTTCTCCCAAGTTCCTATCATTGCAAATGTATAAAATGTATAAAACTTACTTTTCTGTCTGCAAAGATTCCAGTAGCACCAGCTGTGCCTGCTGTCAGTCTAGTGCCGCCAGCATTTCCTGTGTCGATGCCCGTTCCTCCTCCTGGCTTCAGCCCGATTCCTCCGCCTCCTTTCCTGCGAGCAGGTTTCAACCCTTCACAGCCACCTCCTGGTAAGGAAGTTTCCTCTTACCCACTCGGTTGTTTAAACTTGAGCATATTAATGAAATTGTGGTTTTTGTTTTGTTTTAACCAGTTTTGATGTTCTTGAGTGGCAATTCTCATACTATAGTTTGTGTTAGAATCTCCTGGCGGGCGGCTTCATTAAAGTGCAGATTGCAGGCCGGTCACTCTCTTGCTCTGATGGCCCTGAACAGGGCCAGGAGATTAGAGTTGTAACCAGTCCCCAGGGGATGCAGGTTATCAAGGACTACACCGACAGAAAGGAAGGGTGTGATTCCCTATTGTACTCTTACGATGGTGCAAAATTCGTCCTATTATCAAAATTCTCTATAGTTATCATGCATTGATCAGAAAATATGTGTAACTTACATGGGCTGTTTTTCCTAAAAATTTTCATTTTTACACGATGTTGATAAATAAAAGTTGCTTCAGTAATTTTAAATTAAATGTTTCAGTTGGGGGCCAGAGAGTATAGCATGTAGGGCACTTGCCTTGCACACAACAGACCCAACCCAGTTTCCATCTCTGATACCTCATCTGATCCACTGGGAGTGATCCCTGAGAACTGAGCCAGGAGCAGCCCTTGAGCATCTCATACGACCCACACAGGAGTGGTCCCTGAGAACTGAGCCAGGAGCAGCCCTTGAGCATCTCATACGACCCACACAGGAGTGGTCCCTGAGAACTGAGCCAGGAGCAGCCCTTGAGCACTGCCAGTTGGTTGCCAAACAAAGCAACCTCCTAAAACCCTGATAACTTAACAATATATATAGTTACTATATGGCTTTAATGATTAGTTTAGGAGGTATACAGAGAATCAGTGATAATTTTTTAGATATTAAAATTTTCTTTGAACTTTCTGAACTGTTTGCTTATTTTTAGGGAAAAAGCACTGAACATTACATACCTAGATTTCCTAAAACCTGTTACAATATTAAAAAGTGAATTCATTGTCTGAAGATGGACATTTGCCATGTGGCATAAAATTTAAAAATAAGACCTAATTTGAAATTTATGCAGATTTTTAAAAGAATTTTATATTCTTAAAATACAAAATTTTAAGAATATTTTATTTTTAAAAATTATATAAAATACTATTTTATATTATCTTATAAATAATAGCAGTCGTCCCATTGTACATCAGTTTGCTCGAGCGGGCACCAGTAACGTCTCCATTGTGAGACTTGTTACTGTTTTTGGCATCTCCAAGATGTCATGGGTAGCTTGCCAGGCTCTGCCATGCGGGCGGGATGCTCTCGGTAGCTTCTGGGGTGGGGCGGGGTGCTGGAGAGTTTGCAGCCTGCGAGCCCTCCTGGGAGCTGTGCTAGAGAGACCAGGTGGCCCCCAGGATCAGCCTCGGGTCATTGCCTGCAAGGCATGCCCTCTCCCTGTCATAGTCCTCCGATTCGGAAGCAAGGCTGACTGGTTGGTTTTTAATAGTTCAGTCACATGATACTTGGAAATGTTTCCTCAGTGTCTGAAAGATGGAGGCCTGGGGAGATGGCTCAGAAGAGCTGGCGCCAGTGCCTGGCACATTTGATGCCCCTCAGTCACTGTCCTTCATGTCCTCCCCAGCTCCTGGGGGTGCCTTGGCAGGGCCCAGCAACTGCATTCATTGCCAGGCCAGGCATCCTTGAGGCATTGGTGCAGTAACACCCAGGCTAGTGAAATAGCCCCATCTAAAAAGCACTGCATTTTGTAGGTATTAACTGCATGGAATGTTGTCAGGAGCTTTAAAAATAGTCTTGAGCTCGCTCCTTCGGTAGTCACAGAACTAATACAGAAACAGGCTGCATGACTTGAAGTTCTGGTATAAAGTGCCTTCCCGGGCTAGGGTTTGAGAAGTCTGATGAACCTGGAATATGCCCGGTATGAAGAGTTTCTCTTAGCTAGTACCAACTGATAGGATTGCCTTTTTTTTTCCCTGTTGTGTATTTGGGTGTCTGGGTGGGCATGAACCAAGAAGGTAGTTTTTAAAATAGGAAATCGATTAACAAGTAGGCAGTGGTGGTAAAGCACTTTCGTAAGGAAGAACATGGAGCTCCACGTAGAGTCATTGAGGTCTTTAAGGTGAGTGACCTTTCTCGTTTTCTTTTTTCCTTTTCTTTCCCTGTAGGTTTCATGCCACCTCCAGTCCCCCCTCCCGTTGTGCCACCACCTGCTGTCCCACCAGTCGTTCCAACATGTGAGTTTCCTACTGGACTTTCCTCTGTTCAGAATAGTGGATAAGTTCTCGGTCTTAGGACTTACACAAACAGTTTTAAGACATTTTTCACTCAGATGCATCCTTTTGTTATTACGAGGTTTATATGGTCCATATTCAGTCAGAATGGCTCAGTTCTCACTTTCGTTTGTTCATTTTTGTTGTGGTTTTTGGACCACACCTGGTGGTGCTCAGGGCTTGCTTCCTCTTGGTTCTGCCCTCAGGTATCACTCCCTGTGGGGCAGCAGGGGTCTTTAGGCAGTGACATGCAAGGCAAGTGTCCTGCCCACTGTACTCTCCAGCTCTAGCCCATTCTTTGAAATAGAATGTTCATACATTTATTGCAGTTCACATTATCTCTTAACTGTTTCACTAGAAAGTGGTGGATGATAGTCCTTGGTACATTTTAATGTCAGATATTTGGGCAAATTTTCATTATCTAGCATACTTGTTGTTCTGCATTAACAGTGTTTTTCCTTCTTAGGTTTTGGGTTTGCAATACTATTAGTAATGGTTTCTCACGTGAATAATTCAAACACCACACCCAACACCAGTGTGGCATCTCCCTCCCCAAAGACTTCAACGCCCCTCCTTCTCAAACTCCCCAGCTCAGTTGTGTGGATCAGTTCCCCTTTGTTCTGCCTTTGTCCCTTTTTTGCTACCTCGCTGTGTATCTTTAGGTCCCACATAGGGAGATCATTGTGTACCTAGTCCTGTCCTGACTGATTGACTCCATATACCCTCTAATTTCATCCCTGTTGGGCAGATGGCATGATTTTGTTCTTTCTTAGAGCTGCATAGTATTCCAGAATGCATACATACCACAGGTTCTGGATACTTTCACCTGTACTTGGGCAGTTGGGTTATTTTTTATATCTTGGCTGTTATACTACGTTAGTGATGAACATAGGTGTGGATATATTCGTTCCGGTTTATGTTTTTGTATTTTGAAATAGATGCCAAGAAGTGGTATTGCTGGATCTTATAGGAGTTTAGTTTTTGGAGAAGTCTCCATATTGTTTCCTATAGAGGTTGAAACTGATGACATTCCCACCAGTAGTGGATATGGGTTCCTTTCTTACCAAAACCCTACCAACATTGGCCAGATTTTTGAAATTATACCATTCTCACAGGTGTAAGGTGATACTGTTCATATTGTTGCTTGGATTTGTGTTTCCCAAATTGTGGGTGACAGCAGTTTTCCATATGCTTGTTGGTCATCATACATCTTCTTTGTCCTGTGCTCGGGGACCACTCCTAGCGGAGTTCAGGGACCATATGGGGTACTGGAGATCAAACCAGGGTTGCCCGGGTACAAGGCAAGACCCCCTTCCTGCTGTGCTCTCTCTCCAGCCCCAGTTCTCATTAATTAATCTTACCCTGGGCTAGGAGGAGTATCTGAGTCTTTGCAAGTCAGTATCATTCCTTGTCATGTGTTACGGAAGGGTGCACAATGGATCAGCTACTTAACCTGGAATGTGTTTCCCCTCCTTGAAGCAGCTTTAGTGCAGCCGCCGCTGTCCATGACTCCAGAGACCGTGAAAGAAGTTGGATTCGGTGGCCTGATTCTGCCGGGCGCTTCCGTTGCTGGCAGTCTCGCTACTCCGACTCTGCCGGCTGGGAATGTTTTTAACCCTGCAACGAAGCAAGGAGAGCCTGAAGACAAAGTACCTCATCTCCTAGACCGCCAGATCTCTGCTGGTGAGAACGCCAGGCCCGGTAAAAAAGTGTTTCTGTTCCTCAGCAACCCCTAGTCAGGTCTTCAGTCATCTTGGTGTTTGCATTTTATTCTGAGAGAGCTGCGCATACAGTGTTGAAATGTGGGGCTGGGGACTCAGCCACCTCGACTAGTTCTTGGCTTTTGTGCTACTGAGACCCAGACACGTACTAGGGACGGCCAGACGCTCCACAGTCCAGACATGCTCTCCAACTCGGCCCCAGGGGGCACAGTGCTTAATAAGACTTGACTTTGTTGCTTTGTTGGGGCTGGAATGGCAGTGCAGCGGGTTGGGCACTTGCCTTGCATGTGGCTGGCCAGAGCCTGACCCTGCCACCTCCGGTGGTTCCCGCAGCCGCACAGGGAGTCATCCCTGAGTTCAGCCAGGGCTGGACCCTAAGCAGAGTTGGCCGTGGCCCAAAACAAACCCAGAGAGACATCACTCTGTCCTCAGGGTTTGCATTCTGAGAGGTTAGTCTGGGTGTTGACACCTTTCATTAAGACTGTTC
The DNA here is from genome assembly GCF_027595985.1 of Sorex araneus. NCBI lineage: Eukaryota > Metazoa > Chordata > Mammalia > Eulipotyphla > Soricidae > Sorex > Sorex araneus. The sequence continues at coordinate 181,738,265 of NC_073305.1, forward strand.
TCTTTAGGGCTGGAGCGATAGTACAGTGGTAGGGCATTTGCCTTGCACGCAGCCGACCCTGGTTCGAGGGCACTGTCAGGAGTGATTCCTGAGTGCATAGCCAAAAAAAAGAGAGAGAGAGACCATTCTCTTTTGGTCGCATTATATATAGCTACTATATTATCATCCAAACCATACTGTATTGAATATGTGTATTTATAAGGTGTTAATGTTGAACATGCATTAGGTATAGATTTCTGTCTACTATTTCTAATATCTGGATAGTAGGTGTTTGAAAGCAAAGCAGATCTTTTTTTTATGACATTGCTAGTACTTTAAAAATTATTTGTAGGGACCAGAATCCATGGCTGACCTGGGTTCGATCCCTGGCGCCCCATATGGTCCCCTGCACCCATCAGGACTGATCTCTCAGCACAGAGCCAGGAGTCAGCTCTAGGTGTTCAAAACCCAAAGGAAAATTAATCTAAAAAATAACCATTTAAGCTTTATAAAGACTTTTGTTAAAGTAGGATAATCAATATAAAACTTGAATAAAATTCGGTGTAAAGATCAAAGTTTTCTTTAGGTCACAGACCTTCTTAAGATTTAATATTCAAATTTTGCCTCGCATGATCCTAATAATTTGGGGGTTAATGTTTATGTAGTATCTAGTGTACCTTGCGGGGGGGGGGGGGGTCCCTGATAGAACAGACTGCAGGCTTTCAGATTCAGCATTAATGTGTAGAAGTGTGATACCCTTTCACACCAGAATGATTTGTGTGTGTGTGTTATTTTTTTGTTTGTTTTCCGTTTCAGTGATTCCAAATGATATTTCAAGTAGCTCTGCGATTTTAGGAGGACAGCCACCAAATGTGACGAGCAATTCTGGAATTCTGGGAGTCCAAAGACCAACTATATCGAGTAATGCGGAGATTCTGGGAGTCCGTCCGTCTAATGTTCCCAGCAGCTCTGCGATGCTGGGAGCCCAGCCCCCGAACATTCTCAGCAACTCGGGGATGCTGGGGCTGCAGCCGCCAAGTGTGTCGAGTAGTTCTGGACTCATGGGTGTGCTGCCCCCTCACATCCCTAGCAACCCCGGGCTGATGGGAGGACAGCCACCAAATGTCCCGAATGCTTCTGGACTCATGGGGACACAGCCACCAGCTGGACCTCAGAACTTACCCCCCTTAAACATCCCTGGTCCAAGGATGCCTGCAATGCCAATGCTGGACATTCGCCCAGGGCTGATCCCCCAGACACCTGGACCAAGATTCCCTCTAATCCAGCCTGGAATTCCAGCCCAGAGAGGAATCCCTCCTCCGTCGGTACTTGATTCAGCTCTTCATCCACCACCCCGAGGCCCTTTTCCTCCAGGAGATATATTTAGTCCACCAGAGAGACCTTTCCTGGTTCCTGGAAGACAAAGTATAGACAGTGTTCCTAATGCAGATAAAAGGATACCGGTTGGGAATGAAAACATTCAGCAGGAAGGAGACCGAGATTACCGGTTTCCTCCCATGGAGCCCAGAGAGAGCATCCGACCTCCCCCGCTAGATGTCAGGGATGTGGTCGGACGGCCCGTGGACCCGAGAGAAGGCCCCGGCAGGCCCGCGTTAGACGGTAGGGAGCACTTCGGAAGGCCTGTCGATATAAGAGAGAATCTTGTGAGACCTGGTCTAGATCATTTGGGGCGAAGAGACCACTTTGGCTTTAACCCGGAGAAACCCTGGGGGCCCCGAGATTTTGATGAAAGGGAGCACCGGGTAATATCTGTCTTCGGGGGTCCAAAAGGCTTACATGAGGAAAGAGGGCGCTTCCGGCCTGGCGCCTATCGATTTGATCCTAGAAGTGGTCCTTGGAACAGAGGATTTGGACAAGAAGTTCACAGAGATTTTGATGACCGCAGAAGACCGTGGGAGAGGCAGAGGGATAGGGATGACAGAGATTTTGATTTCTGCAGAGAAATCAATGGAAACCGCCTTGGACGCGATAGAATTCCAAACGCTTGGGCGCCCCCTCCTCATGCTCGGGTGTTTGAGTTTTTCGAAGGGGCCACTTCCCAGCGCAAAGGTGATAACGTGCCTCAGGTCAACGGGGAGAATCCTGAGAGACACGCTGCGCCCCCGCCTCTACCTGTGCAGAGTGATCCTGAACTGTATGAGAAAATGGCACCGGCGACTGACATTAACAAGGAGAAGAGTGACACAGTTGCTGATAGAGAGAGTGACCCAGTGGTAGAAAGCACAGAAACTGAGGGGACATAATCATCGCTCAGTAGGTAAAAGATACCTTTTGTAAAGTTGTCATCTCTCTGTAATAGGTTAATGGCCGACCGGACCATAGTCGTTCACTTGTGTCTGCCAGAATTAAGTTAATCTCATGTTCATGTCCACCTTTCTCTTAAAATAATTGTACAACTGACTTGTATAGATACTGTTCTTAATATGAACATGGTAGGTAAACATTCTTTTTTTTTAATTTTTCTGATAAAATATAAGTGTTGCCCCCAGATTCTTTTAACTTCGAGGAAATGAATAACAGCTTGTCGGAGACTTCCTATGGAAGAAAGAATTTTTTTAGCTACTACCATTAGGTTGGATATGGTAATAGAGATATTTCGAAATAGCGGGAGGTGATCTGTCTATCCATATCTTTAGGCTGCTGCAGAATTTTAAGGTAATAGACAAAGCTGTGATATTTTACTCAAAGACTGGCTCTGGCTATTGGAGGAGCACAATACAGAGATTTCCAAAAGTGATTTTGTAAAATCTACACTATGGTCTCTGTTTCTCCAAAGTAAGTGTTTGTGATTTGTTCCTCATGCTGCAGTGAGTATATGAGAAAAAAAAGAAAACAACAACATAAATATTAAAGTCCGTTTCAATGTTGGGTGAATTTTGTTTTTAGATGCCAATAAAAACTTACTTGTTTGATAACAGTGTTCTAGGAATTGTATTTTTTTGACCTACAGTTCTTAAGCCCTGGATCCCTAGCAGCCTGTGCTTAGTCATTGCAGACATTTTTCTGTCCCTCTTAGCAACAGTGATGAAGAACCTGGCAGTGGGAAAAGCATATTTTTTGAGCCAGCGAGTCATGCTGTCTCATAGTATGTGTGTGATACCTGTGTATATTTACTGTGTAAGTCAATGGGGAGTCGTGTGCTTCTCCGTCTATCCCTGCACACGCGAAGGAAAGAAGTAGAAAATCCTAATAGAAAAGTCAGATCAGCATTACTCCTTGCTGTAACAGCTGCCGTGAAGGTTAAATCAGAAGTAGAAGAAAGAAATCCCATGGCAGGTGGACGGTTCTTTTTTTTAATACAGTTAAGCATGAGTCAGAGTTAGCATGGAGCCAGATTTCTTGTAAATGTTTGCAAGTTAATGCCTCGTTCCATGCTCTCCGCTGCTGTGCTAGAGCCGGTGCTTGCTGGCCGCTTGTCTGAGTGCACAGCAGTGCCGGCGGGTTGAAGAACAGCCGTTTGTGTACCAGGAACAGACTAGACTGTCCGTCAGTGCTCCATAGACTCTTGAGCATCACTGTTCAGGTTAGCTTCCAAGATAAACTCAGTAGCAGACAGTTGGGGGGAGTGGTTTACTGGGGTTAATTTTTTAATTAATCTTTTTCGGCTTTTAACTTTCATTGTTTCTCCTTTGGGCTTCACACACACAACACACACCAACACCACCACCACCAACAACAACAGCAACATTTGTGTTTTTTAGTTTCTAATGTAAGTTTGAGTTTGGTTCTCAGAATAGGCATTTTGTTTCCTGACATTTTATGATTTGCTCCATTTATCTAAAATTCTTCAGCTGTGTATGTCAAACCTCCAAAAGCGATAGAGCATTTCAGAGATTTAAAATTGAGTGTTTTTCATTTATCTCTGAATGAGGTAAGAGGGCTGTAAGCTGTCTTAAGGCTCCTAATTAAATAGAGAGATAGTATATTATTTATTTTTTTTTTGAAAAGTGGGTTGAAAATTTTAATTTCTAAAACAAGTCCTTTTAATCCATGAATTCCAGTTGATTTAAGATCTTAGAATAATTTTTCAAAAAACATAACACTGGTACAAAATTTTATGTTCAGGAAAATTAACCTAGTCTTAAGGAAGTCATTGGTGTTTCTATTAAACTACTTGAGTTGTGTTTACTATTATGAAAGTAAGTTATGTTCACTTACACTAAGTAATGATAAAGGAGTGCAACTTCTGCCTTCATGTGCCAATTTGGAAACTAGTCACTTCCTCATGTACTGCTTTTCAGGTTTTGACGGTAGAAGTTAGCCTCAGTGCAGTACTCTGTCCAGAAACCCAGCTTGGGAATAAGACTTCAGGGAACTGGGAAAAATTATGTATACTGTTCTCACTTTATCCTTATTTTGTTGTGTAATATCTGAGCTAAACGGGTCCTCCTCATCCTCATAACAGAGATTTCCAGAATTGATGGTCGTGGTCACCTCAGTTGTAACCACTGAAGAGAGAGGTTGTCTTTTGATGCTTTTTTTAAAAAATGCTTTTGATATAGTATTAACACTCAAATACTAGCAATCAGAAACATGCAAAAATAACCTAACCACTTCACATTAAATGATTAGAAGTGTTACAGGCAGTAGCTGTATCATGTACAAAATCAAGTAATGACTTGGGCTTGTGATAAATTATAGAACATTTAACTTACTGCGAGTAGAACTGCAGTGTTAGCATTAGTGAGAATTTTCAGTTGTCTTTACCTAGTTCATTAAACATTGACTTTTGTTCTTAGCATCAATGCATTTAAAGTACTTTGGTAATTTACATTAAGTAGACTTCTGTTCCTTTTAATTTTATTGTATGGGATGGACAAATTTTGAAACCATTTGGAAAATGGAATAGTATTAAATTGTTTAAAAACTTGGGAAACTTCATATATGCTTGATTGACAAAATTGGTTATTTAAGCTATTAAATTCTTACCAGAGTAGTTCCTTTCGTTCTGATAAATTAGCTGCTTTATTTAGCGACTATTATAAAAAGTTTTTGTTTATGTAACTACACATTTAGGATTGTTTTAGGGATAGAAAGTTTTGTCATACTTTTAATTGTTTCTTTTAATTAAAAACAGTATTTTTTATAAATTACACTTTTCTTAGATCTAAGGTCCCATTGATTTCAAGAAATACTATTCAGAAATTTTTAAATGCTCTTTATGACTTGACAATACTGACAATACTTTTAATACCCATCTCTAGTCCAAAAATGTAAGATGTAACAAGTGGCTTATAAGAAAAGAAAAATGATACCTGTTATTATATTATATATAGGTCCCCTTACTCATTTAACGGTTTAGAGAACTTTTTTTCTTCATTGTATTTTTGATGGCACAATTTTTAACAAATAAGATCATTTACTATTCAATTAAAAATAAGTTTATATACCTTATGTGCCTTCTTCATCATTACTTTATTGACTGCTATGACAAACTGTTTTAAGACATTTTTAAGTCTTACAAAGAAAGATGTCCCTTTAGTATTTTACATAATATGGATAAGGAGAGCAAATCTATTCATTTTTAAGATACACAAAATAAAAATACTATAAATTCAGGTAATCAAGTACAGTGGCATGGCAGAGAATTGCAAATGTGTCCTTAATTGATGGCACTATGATTTTATATAAAACACCTTTTATAACCGTAACTACCATGTCTGAAGTGAGGAAAAAATTAGGCCACCATTTTTTTTAATTGGCGATTTCATTTTTAATTGGGAGATTTTTAAAATGAGATACCCAAGTAAACTTCTGGAACTAACATAATCACCTCAGTGGTTTTTCTGAGCTCTGTGCTTTAAATAGGGACGTGCCTGTGGACAGCCATTGGAAATACTGCTCTTTCTATGGTTCACGGTGAGGGCTTCTAACAGGCCCACTTGGGGGCTGGGGGCAGTGATGTCACCAAAGACGACGGTTCCAAAAGAAGTCAGCTTCTCTGGGCGGAACAGCATCCACACGCAAATACCCCATCCTCCTGCGGGTGTACCACTTTAGATCCAAATTTAAATACTACACACTCAAGGGGTTTTCATTTTTCATTTATGTATTATTTATTTCTGGGCCACACCCAGTGGTGCTCAGGGCTTACTCCTGGCTCTGTACTCAGGGATCACTGCTGGTAGTGTTCGGTGAGCCGTATGAGGTGCTAGGGATTAAGCCCAGGTCAGCCTCCTGCAAGGCAAGCACCCTATGTGCTGTACTATTACTTCACATCCTTTTTGATTTTTGTTTTGTTTGGGGGCCACACCTGGCAGTGCTCAGAGCTTACTTTGGCTCTGCACTTGGGAATCACTCCTGCTGGGGTCTGAGGGGCCAAATGGGGTGCTGGTGATCAACCCAGGTTTGCCATATGCAAAAGCAAGTGGTCTACCCACTGTACTATCTCTCTGGCCCCTCAGTTTTTGAAATTAAAATACTGTAGTGGTACAACATTACTTTCAATGTTTCAGTAAAGTATGTACTTAGTTGCCGGGGGATTTAAAAAAATTGAGAAGTTGGTTAAACTCAGACTCATACCTAAGAATGATTCAGTGGCAAGAAAGGAAGGAAGCACTTCAGTAGGAAGCATTTTAATCTCAAGTATGTTGAAATTTTGTTTGGGCTCCTCAAAGGATGTACTTGTTGTCATGTAGTTAAGTGCTTTGATTATTGGATCCCTTTGTTCCCTTTGGGAACAAAGTTACAAGTATTGAATTTTGATCAGTGATTTGCTTGCCAGCAAATTTTGATTTTCACGTGAACTCTTATTTTTTTCTTCCCCTTTTCCTTAATATAGTGTCTTCTGGGTGGCAGTTGCTCCTCTGAGCACTCTGCCTTTCCTTCAGGCTCCAGATAGGTAGCTAGAGAGGCCAGGAAGTGCAGTGGTCTCCCCAGTGCACTGGGCCTGCTCTGAGGAGTGGCTCGCACCGAGCCCAATAGAGCTCCCAGCGACCTTGGGCTTGGGACTGGGGTTGGTGTTATGCAATCACTTGCCCTTCTGTGGGTCCCCAGCCTGCCACACTGCCTCACCCCTGCGCCCACCGCACCCGCAGCTGTGGTGGTTCTGTCCAGTTACCTTTGTCTTTCTCACCGCAGTACCACGGCTCCCGCCGCCCCTTTCAGGTGAGTCCTGTGTCTGGCGAACACAGTTCTGCTCCTTGCCCTGCTGATCTCTCAGGGCATTCTCATTGCCATAGTCGACTAGCCCGTGTCTCTGCGTTTTCTGTTCTGTAGAAGAGCCTTGATGGAGCAGGAGCAAGACAGTGGTGACCCCGAAAAATACCTTTCCGAGAGAACAGATTCTACTGCCTTTGGGATTTCAAAACAAGCCTTAACATTTACAGAGGGTGGGAGGGCAGGGATGGGGGGAGGGGAGGGAAGAGAGAGAGGAGAAGAGAGAGTTGTTTCGCTTTTTTCCAGGCCTTACAATGCCCAGGTGCCGCTCCCTGCTCAGAGCGTCTGGCTAGATGGTCGGGTTTTTCACTTCCAACTCATTGGGCTCCGCATGCCATTTGTGCTCCTCCTTTTGGGTGTGGGTGTATGGGTGCAGCCACACCTGGCAGTGCTCATAGTGCTCATGGCTTATTCCTGGCTCTACACTCAGGAATCACTCCTGGTGGTGCTCAGGACACCCTGTGGGATGCCAGGGATTGAACTGGGGTTGTCTTTGTGCAAGGCAAGTGCCCTGCCCACTGTCCTACTGCTCTGGCCCCTGGCCCCAGGATTACAGTTTTAAATTACTACGGATCCTGTGGACGAATATTCAGTGAATGTGTATTATGCTTATCTCTTATCTGTAAAGTACATCCCAATGGCAGTCCCTTGAGGAGGTGGTTATTTTAATGCCTGTCACACCAAAGAGAAATCTAAAACACAGATTTAAGTAGATTCCCAGAATCTTACCATTGGAAAATGTTTGGATGGAGATTGAGACCCAGCGCTGTTGGATTCAAAAATCAACCGTGTCATGCCAACTAACCAAGGCCCAGCCCTGTCCTCAGGTCCTGTCCTTGGCAGAAGGCAGCTGTGTTCAGAAGTGCCAGGCGCTCGAGTAAGGCATGCCGGCCAGTGGGCGTGCGGTGAGACGGCATTTGGACCCCGAGCTGTGCTGCATTGTCATTGTCACTGGTGCATGTGGGCCTGTAGAAATTTTCTGGTTAAACCAGCACCTCATGCTTCACAGTCTTAGATGGGATTTGGGGAATTTGTTGGGTTTTTTAAGATGTCATACTCGGTATAAATTCTTAGTAACTCACTTTTAATTTAGGATTGAGTTGCACTGGTATTTAAGGTTTTTTATTATTATTATTGTTAGAAAGTTGTTCACAATAGTTTATTACTTTCAATATTTCAATACCAGTTCCACCACCATTATACTTTCCCACCACATTCAACCTTCCCACCACCACCCAAGCCTGTCCCAAAGGCAGATGCTAAATATTTTGTATTGCTTGTTATGAATAACCGACTAATGATCCAGTAAGTTTTCCTTAGAGGAAAGCATGTGAAAATCGTTTCATATAAGGTTTTTTGGGTTTTTTTGAAAGCAACTTTTCTTACGACTTTGAAGAGTTAAAACTAAATTTCTAAAATGCTGTCTAGACTTCAAAGTGTGGCTGCTGCGAGTCTTCATCCCCTGTCTGACCTGCCCTGTGTACATCAGGTGTAGCCAAACAGCACTTCGTTTGCTTGTCTGTGAAATTCCCATTGTAGGGATTCTCAATGGCTTGAATAAGTGAATTTGTCAGTTATCTTCACACATAGTAAATATTTGATGTTTTTGTTTGTTTTCCAATGAATTCAAGTTCACTGGCATTACTGTTTGGTATCAGCGGGTAATCTAGTTATTTCACTTTATTGGCACGGAGACCTTAATTCAAGGGTTAGCTTTGGGTCTTTCATTTGAGCCACCCATGTCGGTTCTTGTACGTTAGCCCATAGCGTCCTCTTGTGCTGGTTGTTACTCACCTTTTCTCCATCCTGGGACCACGTCCCTGTGTAAACCACGCTTCAGGGGACACACCGTATCTGTGAGTTATTACTTCCCACTCTTGGCCACAGTCATCATCATTTTGCTTATGTCACCACTACCACATGAAATAAATTTTCGCATTTGAACAGTTTTAAAAAGAATGAGTCTTGTATTTATTATTGCCATTTTTTGTTGTTGTTCTTTGTGTTTTAGGGCCACAGCCAGCCATGCTTAGGGCTTCCTCCTGGTTCTGAACCCAGGGATCGCTCTTGACCATGCTCAGGGGACCTGGGCCCTGGGATTGAACCCTGTATGCAAGGCAAGCGCCTTCCCCACTGTGCTCCTTGTCCTGGCCTGTGTCTTGTGCCTCGTGCTGACCCCAGGTCACGGTTACATGTTTATGTTAGTAGAGATAGCTGTAAAACCAGAAATGGCTATAAAATCAGCTATTAAAAACAGTACTCAATGAGATCATTTTTGAAACTATGAAGGGTGATTGTTTCAGAGTTTCTCTGTAGGGCTGGGGATGTAAGCATATCACTGAGTCATATCCACAGTGGAGAACTTAACCCAACATGAGGACTTAGTGATTGTTCCATGTGTTTGTGGGGATTGAAGCCAGGGCCTCACACGAGGTGGGCCCTTCCACCCTGAGCCACACCCGAAGCTCTGGGTGGGTAAGGATTTTGAGATTTCTTAGTAGAAAAGCCATCAGGATTTCATCTGGGACAATGTGCTTTAAAACAAAAATAGTGTTTTTTATTCGGCCCTTCTAATTGTTAGCCCCAGATAGTCTTGAGTGATCACAAGTTGAAACAGAGCTGGGCATGGAGAGACTGACTTTGGGGTGGTGGCGGCGGCAGGGGAACTCGGCTCACAGTGCTTGGGACCGTATGCAGTGCCCGGGATCCGAGCGGGGCCGGCCGTGGAGCAGAGCACCTCTCCCCGAGACTTGGCAGCAGGCGCTGCCTCGCCCTCACGCAGCCTTGGGGTGGTGTTAACCAGCAGGCCTTGCTGCCCCTGTGCTTGGCTTTGGAGGAGTCTTCTGGGAAGGTAATCTGTGGACCGTATCGGAGGTTCACGAGCAGCGGGAAGTAGTGTTAGCACAACAGGGATTGATTGCTGAATCAAGGCCTCAAAGCACGAGTTCAGGGGGAGGGCAGGACCCCATGACCTCTGACTGTCCAGGGAGGCCCCATCCTGGTCTCTTTCACACGTGGGGCAGTTCTCAGTCCTCCTTGTATCCTTGACTTGGCCTCCCTCTGTCTTGGGTGGTCACCTTGTCATCTTCCTCCGGCACATGTGTCTCAACTCTCCCTGGAGCGTACTTCCGAAAAAAAACCGCATCTCCTTAGCTCACTGGGAATTAGAGCAACACAGTAAGGTCGTGTAAGAACATGTAACAGCCTGTGGTTATTATTACCATTTTTAGGTGCTTTTTTTGGGTCACACCCAGCAATACTCGGGGGTAACTCCTGACTCTGCACTAGGGAATTACTCCTGGTGGTGCTGAGGGACCGTATGGGGTGCTGGGAGTAGAATCTGGGCAGGCCTCGTGCAAGGCAACCCCCCTACCAGCTGTGCTGTCCCTCTGGCCCCAACCGCCTGTGATTAGATCTCTGGCTCTTGAACGTTAGTCCCATGTTAGTGATGAGCATCTTGATGCCGTTTCCATTTTTAAATCCTTGGCATAGCTATTACAAACCATTGAATAAGCCAGCCAGCACTGCCCCGCTGTTTCGATTCATTTGTGATGCATTTTGGGGGCGGGGACGGTCTGGGGCCACGCCTAGCAGTGCTCAGGGGACCGTGTGCTTTGTCTGGGAGATCTGAGCAAAGTCTCCTGCTTACAGGGCCAGCACCCTGCCCCTTTCCTCTCTGCGGTTCATAGCGTCACGATAGCAAACAAAGGGAAGTACTCTTGTATTGACTTAATGCTGACTTAACCATGGGGATTTTCTGAAACTTCATTCAGCGCAGCTACCATACAGATGTACCGTGTAGACACGGGAGGGATGGGACAGGGGTTAAGGTGCTTACCTGCAGCACTGCCAGGAATCACTCAAGAGCGTAGAACCAGGAGCAGACCCCGGTCGCCCCCGGATTTGACACAAACAACATGTACGGTGTCTCTTCCCATGGAAGCTGTTACTTGTGCCCTCTGTAAAACATATTGGGGCTGTAGTGCCACCGCCCTGGTGCAGCAACCCAAGCTCAGTCCCTGCCACGACATTGGTCCCTAGCACAGAGCACTGAGCATGGGGCCCCTCTCAAAAAATTAGTATTTACCTTTTTTGTTTTATCTATTCATTAAAATTCTCTCCTAAGAGGCCGGAGTTATGCATGTTAGACATTTGGCCTTGTGTGAAGCTGACCCCAGTTTGTTATTTTTTAATTTTTTTTCTTTTTGGGTCACACCCAGCAATGCACAGAAGTTACCTCCTGGCTCTGCACTCAGGAATTACTCCTGGCAGTGCTCAGGGGGCCATATGGGATGCTGGGAATCGAACCCGGGTCGGCCACGTGCAAGGCAAACGCCCTACCCGCTGTGCTATTGCTCCAGCCCCTGACTCCAGTTTTAATCTCTAAAAATAAAAAAATTCTAAGCAGTTATAACTTGTGATTAGAGAGGTTTATTAGAAATAGGTGTATTTCAAGTTTTATACTTTTTTTTTCCCCCGTAGGAGTAGCCAGAAAAATATTTGATCAAGTAGACAGCTTTGGCCCCGACTGAAATGTAAGTTCTGTGCAGCTCTTTACTAACGAGGTGCTTTGACGAGGGTCCCCGTTCTTCCTCGGGGAGGAGCACAGCCCCAGAGCACTCCTGCTCGCCGGTCCTCGCCGGGGCTCGCGGCTGCCAGGCTGGGCCGGGGGGACCAGTGGATGGGACTCAGGCCTGCGTGTCGGGGTTCCTGCGCCGTTGCGCCCCAGTGAGTGTGACACCCGAGTCTGCCGTGGGCGCACGGGCTCAGGGCCTCTTCTTCAGGCCTCCTGATGCTGTGCAGCCTCGTGCCCACCCTTGGAGCTCCCCTGGCATCTGGGGTCCCCGTACCAGCCCGTACACACGCTGGGCGGGCACCCTCGGCTCCTGGCTCCCGGCGTGCCTGCCTGGGTTCCGAGTTCACGAGGAGCAGCTAGAACATTTCCTGTTGTTCACTAGTAGGTTTAAATGGTGATGAATTAGTGGTTAAAAATCTTACTGATTTTATTTTTCAAAGACATAGAAGAACTCAAGTTTTAAGGGTAGACTTTTCCCCCCATTATGGAACTCAAGGAAAGATGGATTCACTTGAAGTGAAAAAAAAATATGTAGTTTTTCCACAAACGTATAATGTTAACCACTGAAATAAACTGCTTTTTAAAGATGTGTCTGACTCGGTCCATTGTATGTGAAACCACATTTTATAAAAACATTTTTTTTTTTAAAGTCTTATTAGGCCTCCATATGTAATAGTAAGAATTTGGAAAGCATTTGCTCTCAAAGTAAGTCTCCAAATTCGAATGTTCAAAAGAAAGTGGAGAAACGTGTTGTTGCAGGCTGTGGAATCTAGACGCTCGGAGGCAAAGAAGAGAGAAAGGACTCCCGGTACCACTGGTGATTCTTAAAGCCCATAGTCGAGTGAGGCAGCCGCCTGCTGGCAGCTTAGTCATAGCTGGGTTCGGACAACGCACAGCAGTCGTTACCCTGATACAGAAAATAAATTTGGACAAACCCGTAAACTGTGGCAACTCTGATCTTATTTGCCACAGTGGACTTTTTAAAAATCTACTTGTTGGACTAAAAACTATCGAGGGACTTGACAAATGGAGCCATCTAATTGTCCCTCCAAGGTCACAGCTCACAGCCTTTGTTTCCCTCTTGGCGTGACTTGTGTGCTTGACTCAGCAAATAAAATCAGTAGTTCACGCTTGAAACAAAAATTGTGGAGGCCACATGTTGCAGTACTTGTGGGCCACTAAGACTATCCCTGGCCCTGCCGAAGAGCAAATCTAGGACGTTTTTAGACCGTGGGTTCTGATAACCACGCCCCGTCTCTGCCCTGGTCCACTTTAGTTTTGAGAGTTTGGGGCTACACCTGGCTATGCTCAGGGTTTACTCCTGGGCCTGCTTTCAGGATTACTCCTCGTGGGATTTGGGGAACTATTTGAGGTGCTGGGGATTGAACCCAGTCATGTATACGCAAGGCTAGTAGTGCCCTATCTGCTGTATTACTTCTCTTAGACCAGAAGCAGCTCACGTAACATAGGGTGGGAAATGGGGTGAAGGAAAGACTGGTCAAGATTATTTCATCAAACCCTTCTGATGAAGTGATTTTAAGAAATAGTAGAAATAACTTGGTTTTGAAAGCAGCGATACTTAGGCCCAGAAGTGGGCAGACACTCTGGTTAGTCATTAAGTCCTTCAGGGTTTGAATTTTCTTTTTTTGTTGCTGGGTTTGTGTTTTGTTTCCATTTTGGGTCATGCCCAGCGATGCTCAGGGGTAAGTTACTCCTGCCTCTGCACTCAGGGATCACTCCTGGTGGCGCTCTGGGGACCCTATGGGATGCTCAGGATTAACCGGGGTTGGCTGCGTGCACGGCAAACTCCTCACCCGCTGTACTATCGCTCCAGCCCCAGGGTTGAGTTTTCTTCCATTCGGAGGAGCCTTTGTTTCCCTTGGTTGTCAGTGTGGGCAGATGGCCATTTCTTGTTGGACGTCCAAGTAGCTGGTGGTCTGGTGGGGGAAGAAAGTGATACCCAAGCCCTCACTGCCTTTTGTTGGACTGTCAAGTGTTTAATTTCCTCATGCATCACAACTGCTTGAGCCCATAGATGCATGTTTGAGCCAATAGATTTTTCAGTTAAATGCTTTTTTTCTTCCTGAGTGAATAACCTGACTTAGTTTTTCTCTAGATTCATTTTAGTATTTAGAAATAGTTTCTAATAAGCAAATGCACCCATACTACATGTGCATATACTTGCTCCTACACACTTGTGGTTTTTTTGTTTGTCTTTTTGCTTTTTGGGTCACACCCGGCAATGCACAGGGGTTACTCCTGGCTCTGCACTCAGGAATTACTCCTGGTGGTGCTCAGGGGACCATATGGGATGCTGGGAATCAACCCGGGTCGGCTGTATACAAGGCAAACGCCCTACCCACTGTTATTGCTCCAGCCCCTGCTCCTACACACTTGTTCATGAGAAATAGCGTGTCTTTAGAGAACCATGTCGCTTGTAGGTTTGTGTATATATATATATATATATATTTGTATTTATATATGTATATATACATATATATAAAATATAAATTTTTTAAGTTGCACTTGAATATTTTTTTGGGATTAGGTCACTGCAAACCATTGTCTTAAATGGTTTGACTTGCAAACATATTTCTTAGGAATTATATCTCTAAAACTTAATATTTTCTCATTAGGGCTAACTCATTAGAAAATGGCTCACTGGAGAATTTTCAGTAAATTTTATAACTTGGGTAAATTTTCTTTTCATTCAAAAAAAAAATGACACCATGAAACCCTCCAGTAGCCTGAAATGAATACTAACTAGATGCGTACTCAGCATCAAATATGGTCTCTGAGATGGAGAGACCAAGAGTACCACCCATGAGTTTTAGGTCAGTGATATTTTTCAGTGGTTCAGTAAATGACTCACTTCAAATCATTTTTGAATCATAGATAACGATTTTTTAATTGCCAAACAGAACCGTTCAGTCTTATGAACACTTATATGCTGTGGTTCACTTTGTGAATTTGGGTCCACTGCGTGTGTGTGTGTGTGTGTGTGTGTGTGTGTGTGTGTGTGTGTGTGTGTGTGTGTGTGTGTGTGTGTGTGTGTGTGTGTGTGTGTGTGTGTGTGTGTGTGTGTGTGTGTGTGTGTGTGTGTGAGAGAGAGAGAGAGAGAGAGACCCAGCGTGCAGTACTGGGAACCAAACCCAGGGCCTCACGTGTGCAAGCTCTGTGCTGCCCTTGCGTCAGTTTCTTGGCCCCAGTGGCTCCAGGGCCCCTGCTGTGCCGCCCCCCTCCCGCCACGAGCATATGGTGGGAGTAGCTTCCTCTGCATGGCCGGGCGTGGCACCAGGACAGCATCAGGACGCTATAAAACAAAGGATGAGCCCGGGCGGGGGCCTGGCCTTGGGACTGAACCCCAGAACAAGACCTCCTGGGTTCTGCCTGTGCGCCGGGCAAGTCCCAGCTGACCCTCCGTCTTCGGCAGTCCTTGGGGCGTGGCCCGAGTTCTCACGGCCATGGCCGTGCGCCTTCTATTTCAAATCTGCCCTTGGCCGTGATCCAGGCACATTTTGCCGTTTGTGACGATCCCACTCTTAAAGAGCAATCCCGAGTTTTTCTTGGTTTGTGGGACAGTTTGGTGTGTTGTTTTTCCTCTTGAGGTGGCATCCCTTGGTGTCCTCGTCGTCGGAGTAATGCCCCGGGAACATTACTCTGCCTTCCCACTCACCTTGAGAAGTACAGGTTTCACTTGGCATCACTGACGTAATCAAACCAGGCATTCTGTTCCTGAACTATTCTGAGTATTTGAAGATAGATATATGTGGAGGGTGGTGGGGAGGGAGAGATAAATTTTTAGTTCAATTTTAATTTTGTTTGGGTTTTGGGCCCCAGTCCGAGCTATTCTCAGTTCTGTGCTCAGGAGTCCTGAGCAGTTCGGGAACATATGGGGTACCCGCTGGGGATAAAGCCCAGGTTACTCGTGTGCAAGGCGAGAGCCCTAACTACTGTACTGTCTCTCCGGCCCCCGGCTCAGTTTCATACCAGTCATCATGGCTAATTATATTGTGACATTTTTAGCAGTTTTGGTAAGCAATCGTTAATGAAGATATTAAGTGGAACAATTAGATCGTTCTGCTATTTTGATGCCACGCGTCAAATCAAAGTCTTACACAAACGATTTCACTTACGGCTGAACCTTTAAATGTACTTTAAATAACCTTGCCATTTTCAAACTTGCTAATGTATGACCTTTGGGTCCAGCTATTTTTTTTTCTAGATTATAACATAAAACTTGGCTGGAAATACATACAGGGCGTCTTTTAATAAAATACTGATTTTGTGGTGCTGGGTATTGAATCCAGGGGGGAATTCTATTAGAAAAACAGAATTGTAAAGAACTCAGGAAAAGACCATGGAATTAGGATTTACATACTTGTTATTTTTTTAGAAAAAATAAAACTTGGGAGGTCAATACAGAGATTGTTAAAGGACAGAGCAATCACTCAGCTCCTGACTTCTCTTATTTCTGAAATGAAATTAAGTGAAGCTGTACGTCAGGTATTACCAAGTTATGTAATTCACCTAGGTTAAAATATTTTAAGGTGAATGACCATGTAAATCAAGTGGCATATTTTGTTGACTTTTTCATATCGATATATACTCAGTTTTGTTTACACTAAAGGAAAAGAAAACAGAAGTTCATGCATATTGGAATTGGCTGACCTTAGTTCTTGAATTGGCTCACGTGTCTAGTGGAGTCTGATTTGCTTAATTTTGGCTTCCAAGTAATTTGATTTAGTGAAACTTGCTATAGTAAATGGTGCAGTTGTCTTTCTACTAGTACCTGTAAGATCTGAGCCAGATATTAAAATCCCTAGATTCGTTAATTATAATTGAACTATGGTGTCTAGATGCTTATATTTATATCTCTTTCTCAATTCTTGAACCTCTTGTTTTTCAAATCAGACAATTTTCTTTCTTCCTTTTCTTCTTTTTTTTTTTTTGCAGAAAACTTAGCCATAACCTAATAATTTTAGAGATAACCCTGTTTGCTTTATGAACATGTTTGAATTCAGTAAAATTTTCTGTTGGCTCCTGAGGTTCTTGGTTGAAGTGTGTGCCTTTTGGTTGAAGTGTGTGGGCTTTTACTAATATCTAGCTCAGGATCAGATCACGTCAGAGCCTGCAGTGTTACAGTCCGAGTTCAGTTAAAGATACATGTGAGTGATGTCATTGTTCACTTTGCTTTCTGGGACGTGTAGTTTTGGCTTGATTTTTGTCCTTTGATCAGTAGAGCCGATCTAGAATGTGGCTTCCTGGAAACCAATTGGCGACGTGCCCAAAGAGCTTATTCTTCTCTGTGAGATCAACCTCAGATAATGACTGACTGTGTTGCGGTTATAACCAACAATACGACTTCTCTCCCTAGCAGAAAAAAAAAGGCTTTTGGATCGAGCATATACTCTGTTGTTTGGTTTGGGGGCCATACCAGGCCGTGTGCCAGGTGAACTCCTGGTTTTGTGCTCAGGGCACACTCCTGGAAGTGCTCGGGGGACTGGATTGGCTGCATGCAGGCCGAGTTCCCTACCTGCCGTGCTGTCTCTCTGGCCCCAAGGCATGCTCTAGAGCACGTGCTTAGACATGTGACATGTGCCTGCACCCACTGTGTGTTGTGTTCCGTGTTCTAGCACAATCTGTATTATTTAGATAATACCTCGCATGAGATGCATTTGTTCTCTCCCGAAAAGTTGTCTGCGTTCGACGTTGCCTCAACAGACTTACAGATCCGGGGAAAATAGAAAAGAGAACTATCTCTGCAGAAACTTGCGTATGTTTCGTAGCTGTTGGGAGACATTTGGAAGGGGGCTGGGGGCCACAGCTTCTAGAAGTCGGCTCTTCTTGGCTCTGCTCTGGGGACCCATTGGTGCCACGGATCAAACCTTACGCAGGTCACATGCCTGAACCCCTGTGCACTCTCCGGCCCTACCTGGGAAGATTTTTGACGGGAAAGAACTTCTTTAGAGGGGCTGGAGTGATAGCACAGTGGGTAGGGCGTTTGCCTTGCACACGGCTGACCTGGGTTCAATTCCCAGCATCCCATATGGTCCCCTGAACAGCGCCAGGGATAATTCCTGAGTGCAGAGCCAGGAGTGACCCCTGTGCATCGCCGGTGTGACCCAAAAAAAGAAAAAAAAAAAAAGAAAAAGAACTTCTTTAGAGATTGTTTCACTCGTGCTGCCCCGTACTGGGCCTGTGTCACCCATTTAGTCTCTGTAGGCTTGTTGGAGTCAATGCTTCCTTGACTGTTGCACCCCAGTACTCTTGACGCTTCCCAGAGACCGTGAGGTGGCTCAAACATCAGTGACATCTTCAGGCTGCAAGTATACTCAGAAGATCAAGTGAGGGGTGTTAGCTAGTCACAGCGCCCTCTGGCTAACCACTTGAACCTTTCAGGAGAAAGAAGTCAAGTCCCCCCCACACACAAATGTTACTGTAGACAAATACCCAGCAATCTGTATCAAAGAAAGATGGCACCCAATTAAAAATAATCATCAGTTGAATTTTCAAACGGTGTGTATTTAAAGAAGCCTGGGGAAAGATTGCATGCATTTATTTGTAGGAAGTGTTCTGCGATAGTCACCGTGATTTAGCATTTGTAGCATGTTTATACTGCCGAGTGGTCAGCAGCGGCAGTGTTCATACTTGAACAACATCCTTGCTCGCTAACAACAGTTTTCAAATTAAAACAATTCGTAGCAGGGTTTTTTGTTGTTTTTAAACAAAGAATCCCATGACTTAGTATTGCAATATTGTTTCAACATTTTTCTTTCCTTTTTTAAAAAATTTTTTTATTAGTGAATCACCGTGAGGTACAGTCACAGACTTACAAACTTTCATGCTTGCGTTTCATTCATACAGTGCTTGAGTATTACCCATCCCTCCACCAGTGCCCATTCTCTACCACCAATGATCCCAGTATCCCTCCCATCACCCCACCTCTGTGGCAGGGCATTCCCTTTTTTCTCTCTTTCCTTGGGGTGTTATAGTTTGCACTAGAGGCATTGAGTGGCCATTGTGTCCAATCTATAGTCTACGTTGGACTCGCATCTCTCAACCCGAGCTGGTCCTCCAACCACCCTTTACTTGGTGGTCCCTTCTCTATCTGAGCTGCCTTTCCCCCAGCATGTGAGGCCGGCTTCCAAGCCATGAAGCAAACCTCCTGGTACTTATCTCTACTATTCTTGGGTGTTATTCTCCCATTCTCTTACTTTATATTCCACAGATGAGTGCAATCTTCTATATCTCTCCCTCTCTCTCCGACTCATTTCCCTTAACATGATACTTTCCATTATTTCAACATTTTTCGTGATGTAAAAATACAGTCCATCAAGATGTTCAGCTTTGGGGGCAGAGAGAGTCCAGCAGTGAAGGCACGTGCCTTCTGTGTGGCCAGGCCTGGCCCCAACCTCAGGTCCCCACACCAAACCGCTGGCCCGGCTGGCTAAGAATTGCTTGAGGCCCCCTTAGCGCTGTCTGGAGGCTCCCACCTCCCTCAAAAAGTTCAGTCGTATGTTGTGCCTATTTGGCACGTTTAAAGACTCATGAAACAGCAGCTCTGTTGGGGTCTGGTCCTGCTCGTCCCTGGCACGTGTGTAGTTGAATTCCAAAAGTTCATCACAGACAGGAAGGTGATTGCTTTGCTGGTCAGTGCTTGCTTGCTTGCTTGCTTGCTTGCTTTTTTCTCTCTTTGGCTCACACCCGGTGATGCTCAGGGGTTACTCTTGGCTCTTCACTCAGGAATTACCCCTGGCGGTGCTCAGGGACCATATGGGATGCTGGGAATCGAACCCGGGTCAGCCATGTGCAAGACAAACGCCCTACCCGCTGTGCTATCGCTCCAGCCCGGTCAGTGCTTTGTGATGCCGGATTCTGGCTTCCATTTAGAGCTTTCAGATCAATCACCTTCTCATGTTTGTGGTTCCCAAGTGGGGCACTAAAAAATTCCTGGCTTTAAACTCATCCCAAGATGTCAGTGTGATGGGGTAGAAGGAAGACTCCAAGCTCTTGGGGGTTTCTGTTTGTTTGGAGGCCCACAGTACTCAGTACTCAGGGGCTTTGGGGCATCATATGCAGTGAAGCCCATCAGCCGCATGCAGGGCAAGCGCCCTACCCACTGCACCACCTCTCAGACCCTCGGAGCTGTGTTCTTGAGGAGAGTGCACCCTTAGCTTCTCAGCGGTGAAGGTCTCGGTCAGGAACTTCCCAAGAACAATTACTGGATAACTTTGTGAGTCTGTAGTGAAGAAATGCTATAGAATTTCCTGTAATGCTGATTAGGGGGGCTTGGGGGGGCTGGTAATTAGAATTTTTTTTCCTTGGAGGACTTCTTCGACATGAGTTGAATGGGTATGAAGGTGAATGAGAGAATTGCTTGGCGTCCTCGGCTGCTCGGTCCAGGGTAGGGCGTGAAAGTCAACCCCACTGCTTGCTCTTGGCCAGTGACTGACGGGGCTGGGGGCTGAGTGGGGAAGGGCGAGAGCCGGGTGCTGGCGTCCCAAGCGTGATCCGTGCTTCGCAGTGGGGGTATGCGTGGATGGCTGGGGAGACCGGGTGCAGATTGCGCTCCATCAGGGCCAGTGGCCCTGCCAGGGCGCCCCAGGAGGGGTTCAGTGGGGCGTCTCTGGGGAAGGGGTGAGCTGAGATGGGCGTTTTCACCGGCAGGCAGCAGTCAGGTTCTCGGGGAATAACTTGGGGATAACTTGGCGTCTAACAGTCAATCCCGTCACGTTGGTGTGAGCTGCGGGAGGGCGGCAGGCCCCGGCTAAGGGGCCCTGGCCCTGGCGGCGTGTGCAGGATGGGAACACGCCGGCGTGGAGCTGCTGTGTTTGCCCCTGGCCTTGGGGACAGCCCGGGACTGGACACAGAGTGCCCTCACCTGCCCTTGGCCTTCCTCCCCGCCCCACTCCTCTATCACACGAGATGCTACGCACCCATTCGATGTTAGTCGTTTTCAGGGTCACACCCAGCTGTGCTCCTTGCTCTGTGCTCAGGGATTATTCCGGGTGGCGCCTCAGGTGACAGGGGCCTGTGGTGACAGGGATTGAGTCCGGCAAGCGCCTTACCACTCCACTACTGGCCCTGTTCGGTAGTTTGTAAACGGAGCTGCCCAGATGAGTTTCCCCAGGGCGAAAAGGCAGAGCACGGAGGGAAGGGGTGCAGCACCTAGGGTCACCGTGCCAGGCACGGTTCGCCTGGGCCTCTCTCCTGAGGGTCCGAGACTCACGGGACTCGGCATCCCCAAAGGAGCCCCTCCCGAGGACCAGCCCCCCGAAGTCTCCCTCAGCCCGAGCTACTCCCGCCTTTGATTCCGTTGCCTTCCTGTCCGCTTCTTTCTTGGCGGACCGTTTCCCAGGAGACATCCTGGCAGCCAGGACAGCACCCACACCCTCCTCGGCGCCGTGTGCCAATGTCTGTCCTGGGCGGCTGCCCGGGGTCAGGGCCGAGGGCTGGCCACTGATGCGCCTCTTCCGTGCCGTGCTCCGAGCAGCGGGTCTCTCCACAGCAGACCCCTGATCTGTATTCAGAAGCGTTTGCATCCAGTCCAGCCCCCCCAGACCCTTGGGCTGGGGTAGCTGGGAGCCCCCGCGTACATCACAGTGACCGTTGAACTGTGTTTATTTTCACACTCCAGTTTGTCTGTGTTCTAGCCTACGTGTGTTCGTAGTTAGAATGTTCGGATCATTGAAATGCTCCGATAAGTAAGTGAAATGAACCTGTTTGGGGACGGGAAGGGAGTTCACTTAGTCTAGTTCCTTGTTCAGTGAAAATCAAACCGCGTGACCAGTAGCGCTTGATTTTGTATGTCACTGGCTTCCTTTAGCATTACTGTAGCACTGTCCTCCCATTGTTCATCAATTTGCTCGAGCGGGCACCAGTAACGTCTCCATTGTGAGACTTGCTAGCATGACTAGCCTTTGGTTAATATAAATGTGAATGAATTTGAGTGCTTACCAATTTAAGGTCACATCATCTTTCTGTGTTTTGTTTTGGGGCCACACAAAACAATGCTTGTGGGGGTAGGGGAAGGGGGGGAGCTAAAAGTAACCCTGGCAATGCTCAGGGGTTACTTCTGGCTCTGCACTCAGAAATTACCCCCGGCAGTGCTCAGGGGACTTTATGGGATGCCGAGGATTGAACCCAGGATGGCCACATGCAAGGCAAACGCCCTACCTGCTGTGCCATCGCTCCAGCCCCGGGCACTCCATCTTCACTGACAGTTGGCGGTCTTTGTCTGGTTTTAGGTGGAGTGAGGGGTAGAATCCAGAAATATCTCTGCCCTGCAACTGTAGCTTCCAGCATGATACTTTCCATCCCTGTTTCCAGGCAACACTGAAACTAAAGCGTTTGATCGTTATCTTTAAACTCTTTTTGTTATGGGGGAGAGAGGGAGTATGGGAAGGAAAGAAGCAGCTTGTTTTTCAGTATTCTCACTAGCCTGTCTGCACTCCTGCTGCTTTTGCTGCAGATACACATAAGTAGCAACAGTGCACTTGACACTTGAGCACCAGCCATCTGAGCTGCATGTGGGCATTTGTCTTATATCCGTATGGAAGATTGGTTCCTGCTTTCTCCTTGTTTCCTTCTATCTCTGGGTTGATACTTACCCTGAATTGCTTTATCACTGTATCACTGTTGTCCCGTTGTTCGTCGACTTGCTCGAGCAGGCGCCAGTAACGTCTTCGTTTGTCTCTGTCGTGTGCTAGTGTAGGCCAATGGCGTCTGCTCGCTGCAGGAATACGAAGAGCATGTTGTTGTTACTATTTTGGGCATATTCAATACTTTATATTGGTCTAAATTGCTTTCTATTGGTCTAAAGATGACATTAAATGTTATTTTAAAAAAGAACAAGGAAAGCGTTTGGTAGTATTTTAAAACTCGATAGTGGGACCAGAACCATAGTACATTGGTAGGGCGTTTGCCTTGCATGTGGCCGACCTGGGTTCCATCCCTGGCATCCCCTATGGTCCCCGAGCACCACCAGGAGGAATTCCTGAGTGCAGAGCCAGGAGTAACCCCTGAGCCTCACTGGGTGTGATGCAACCCGCCAACAACAACAAAAAGCAGGGAAAAAAAAAGACTCATACTATAGATTTGTTCTGTCAGACTACCGGGTAGCTCGGTAGAGACTGCCTTTTTTCTACCTGCACCGAACCTGTTTATGGTAGAGTAAGCGTCAGTAGATCCAGAGACGTGTTTAAGTCTCTGCCGTAAAAGATCTGTAGAAGATCTGATCCGTTTTTGGAAGACCCAGGGACAGGGGTGTGGAAGGGAAGAAACGGAGTCTGAGAGGAGAATTGGGCTGAAACGGGGTGTACTGGAAAGCGCGTGCTCCCCGAGGACCCCCACGCTGCTGGACAGGCGTGTGAGGGTTTCAGAGTGGGTTTGGGTAGAAAGAGGAAAGGCAGCCGGGCTGGGTCAGCTGCAGCTGGCACCTTGGTGGGGAGGGGAGGAGGTGGGGCAGGGGAGGGGGGTGTCTTGGAGATGAGGAATCCCCAGGGCAGGTTTCTCAGGGCTGACCCACCGGTTTCAAGAAAAGCGTTTAAATCCAGTTCACTGTCAGAAATTAAATGCTCACACAGCATCACTGCTGGAGCTCTGGAGCACTGTTGTCCCGTTGTTCATCAATTTGCTCGAGTGGGCACCAGTAATGTCTCCATTGTGAGACTTGTTGTTACTGTTCTTGGCATATCAGATACATCATGGGTAGCTTGCCAGGCTCTGCCATGCGGGCGGGATATTCTCGGTAGCTTGCCGGGCTGTCCGAGAGGGGCAGAGGAATCGAACCCGGGTTGGCCACGTGCAAGGCAAATGCCCTCCCCACTGTGCTATCGCTCCAGTCTGGCATTGGTACAATTTTTTTTTATTTAAGAATATTTAAAAATATTATTAGGGGGGATCATTTTTTGTACTTGCAAGTTTCCTAAAGATCCGTTGATTTTCAGGCTCGCTGTGGGGCTGCTCGGTGCTGTGAGTTTACTTGGGGGTGTGGGAAATGGGCCACACCTTGTGCTCGGGGGATGCTCCGGGCTCTGTGCTCAGAGGGGCTCCCCGTGGTGATGGAACCCTGGTCGCAGCCTCCGTCGGCCAGTGCCGGCAGCCGTGAGACCAGCAGAGCCGAGTGTCTGCTCCAGACGCAGAGGTGACGCCTTCTCAGCCTTAGCTCCGTCTCACAGCCACGGAACTTTTAGCTGAAAGCGCTTTGGACGCTTTGAAAGGCAACACCCTTGCGCCTTGCAGTTCCGTCTGCTCCTGTCATCTTTGTAAGAGGAAGAGGGGCGGCCCCTTGGGGTCCTTTACTATACTTTTCAATTTAAGGCCTTTTTTTTTTCTTTTTGGGCACTGCACATCGATGCACAGGGGTTACTCCTGGCTCTGCACTCAAGAATTACTCCTGGCAGTGCTCAGGGGACCCTATGGGATGCCAAGGATTGATTGAACCCAAGTCGGCCGCGTGCAAGGTGAACGCCCTACCCACTGTACTATCGCTCCAGTCCTGGCTTTTAAGATTTTTAATTTTTAAGGACTTAATTTAGAAATTTAATAACATTCACAGTTTTTGATTTTGTTGTTTTGCTTTGGGGCCACACCCAGCGGGCTCAAGGCTGATTCCTGACTCTGCACTCAGGGATCACACCTAGCAGGGCTCGGGGACCATACGGGGTACCAGGGAATCGAACCCAGGTCAGCTTGGGTGCAAGGCAAGTGTCCTACCTGCTGTACTGTTGCCCTGGCCCCAGGCCCCACCATTTACTCCTTTTGGAATCTCCCAGAGGACTTAGTCCTTGCCAGGTGATTTCTCTCGGTGCAGGATTGTGGGTCCTGCTTTCTTACAGGAAAAGGCATGTTGACATTTCACTCTCCCCACACGCGGCCTCTTTGAAAATGGACAAGCCAGTTATTTGGTAACATGCACACCACAAACACATCTACGAATGATTGCAGAACTGCTCCTGCTGATGCAGTTGTGTTTCAAGTTGGTCAGAGCTTGCTAAAAGGCTGCTTTGTTCTTGCTTCCTCTAAGTAAGTCCCCAAGCTTATTTGTCAACCCCCCAACACCCCCCCCCCGTGCTCTTGGGAAACAGACCTTTTTTTTTTTGTCTTGGGGCCACACCCAGCGATGCTCAGGGCTGCCGCCTGGCCCTGCACTCAGGGTGACCATCCTTCGGGGGGCCCTCCGGGACGCCGGGGTTCGAGCCTGGGTTGGCTGCCGGCAAGGCGAGTGCCCTGCCCACTCCCTCTCACCTCGATTTCAACCTTCCTAAAGTGAACACAGTGTGGGCCCCTGCTGCACCAGCGCTTCTAGGGGCCTAGCACCCCTCAATTGCCAGCGTCCTTTGCGGGTGGCACCACCCACTTGGGGGAACACTGCACAGCACACGCTGGCAGCTTGGGGGTGTCATCTGCAGGGCCCAGGGCTGCTTTTCCACTGAGTTGGCCCATTGTTGACTTTCTTTTTTTTTTTTCCTCTTTTTGGGTCACACCTGGCAATGCACAGGGGTTACTTCTGACTCTGCACTCAGGAATTACTCCTGGCGGTGCTCAGGGGACCATATGGGATGCTGGGAATCGAACCCGGGTTGGCTTCGTGCAAGGCAAACTCCCTACCCACTGTGCTATTGCTCCAACCCCCTTATTTTTTTCTTTTTGTAATCTCATTCAGTTCCTTTTTCTTTTCTTTTCTTTTCTTCCTTTTTCCTTCTTTTTTTTTTTAATTGAATCACCGTGAGCTGCAGTTACAAGCTTTCATGTTTGAGTTTCCATCATACAATGATCCAACACCCATCCATTCCCCCAGTGCACATTCTCCACCACCCATGTCCCCAGTATCCCACCCCTCCCCCCGCCTCTGTGGCAGACAATTTCCCCCATACTCTCTCTGGACTGGAGAGACTGGAGAGATAGCACAGCGGGTAGGGCATTTACCTTGCACGCGGCCGACCTGGGTTCGAATCCTCCGTCTCTCTCAGAGCCTGGCAAGCTCCCCGTGGCATATTTGATATGCCAAAAACAGTAACAACAAGTCTCACAATGGAGACGTTACTGGTGCCCGCTTGAACAAATCGATGAGCAATGGGATGACAGTGCTACAGTGCTCCTCTCTCTCTGCTTTGGGGCGTTGTGGCTTAGTTGCTGTCTGGCTTCTCTGCCTTCCTCAGTTGCCTTTTAGGGGGTACTTCAGAGCAGTGCTCAGGGGGTGCTCTGGGCAGTCCTGGGCCAGCCGGGCCTGCTGGTCCCTGCTGGGGGCTCAGGGTTCCGGTGTGGGCGGTCCTGAGGGCGTGGGGGCTCCGGAGCCGGTTGGATGGCGAGCACCCACAGGGAGGGAGAATGCCCAGTCTCCGCTGGGTGCCCAGCCGGTCCCCGCAGCCTCGCACACGCTGTGCCACCCACTGCTCACGTCAGCCTTTGCCTCTTTTTGGAGCACTGACACAGCCGTGGGTTGGTTGGGGGTTTCTTTTCTTTTTTTTTTTTTTTTTCAGATCTGCCACTTTGTTATTGTTGTTTTTGGTTTTGAGCCACACCCGGCGGTGCTCAGGACTTTCTCCCGGCTCTGCACGCAGGGATCCCTCCTGGCAGGCCCAGGGGAGGCAGAAAGGGTGCCGGGGATGGACCCCAGAGGGCTACGTGCAAGGCAAGTGCCTTAGCCCTGCCGGACTATGGCTCCAGCCCCGTCTGATCGCCATTATTTTGACGGTTGGCTGCCTCCGGTCATTTAGCCTAGAGAGGAAGGGTGGGTGTGCAGTCCTAGCTTTTGGTGCTTGTGACAGTATCTTTTTTTTTTTTCTGCACTCCGCTGAACAGTTGTTTCCTTGGCAAATACTCATTTCACTGGCAGTTTTCTGCTTGGGATTTAAAAAGTCAGATAAAATCGTCCTGAAAAAAATATATCCGGCTGGAGCAATAGCACCACGGGTAGGGCATTTGCCTTGCATTCAGCCAACCCGGGTTCAATTCCCAGCATCCCATATGGTCCCCCTGAGCACCGCCAGGAGTAATTCCTGAGTGCAGATCCAGGAGTAACCCCTGTGCATCACCTGGTGTGACCGAAAAAGCAGAACTGGTCGGTCTCCACAGAGTCTGCCCAGCCGTCAGCCTGCCCGTGCCCCCCAGCTCAAGGCATCCACCTTGTCCTTGTTGGTGTACGCTAACCAGTCTCCCGAGGAACTGCACAGGTGCCTCCTTTGCTCAGTAAGCACCTTACAAAGTGTTTATTGCTGTAGTTTTATGGGGGGTTGGGCCACACCCTGCAGTGTAGAGGCCTGGTTCTGTGCTCAGGAGTCACGCCTGGCGGTGCTGGGTGGGTGGACCATACTCGGGTGCTGGAGATTCAGACCAGGGTCGCAGCCGAGGTGACTGCATGCAGGGCAAGCGCTTACCTTCCGGGGTGTCTCCGTGCCCCTTCCATCTTTGCTTATATTTATTTTATTTTATTTTTTGCTTTTGGGGTCACACCCGGCAATGCTCAGGGGTTCCTCCTGGCTCTGCACTCAGGAATTACTCCTGGTGGTGCTCAGGGGACCATATGGGTTGCTGGGAATCGAACCTGGGTCGGCTGCATGCAAGGCAAACGCCCTCCCCGCTGTGCTATGGCTCCAGCCCCCGTCTTTGTTTTTAAAAGGTGTTCTTGAGTATCTTTGTATCGGTGTTGTACGCTTCTCCGCATGCACGGGGTTTTACAGCCTGTTCTCACCACTGTCCCCCATTTTACTGTCTCAGCGTCTCGGCAGAGTTTCGAATGATCGCGTTGCTCTGGGGACATGCTCTTCGGCAGTGAGCAGGGCCTCAGAATTGACGTGGTTCTTCGTCGCTCAGTGGTTGTAATTTTACTCATTTGTTTTGTGCTCAGGGGCCACTCCTGGCTGTGCATGGGGGCCTCTCGGGTACCAGGGCCGGGATCCACGGAAACCGTGTGCAAGGCTGTCACCACTGTGCTGTCTCTCAGGCCCTTGCGCTTGTCGTTGTGAAAGCTTTTGAGTTCAAATTAGCTCAGAGAATTAGGAGTTCCTCTGAAGAAAATTGCTCTGTGGAGTCCCGGGCGGTCCTGGCTTGAGTGAGGCAGGACTCCTGTGGGCAGCTGTCGGCTGAACTCACGGGCAGTGCGTTCCTGTCCACGCGTGTCCCCCCGGCTGCACACACGGCCCATGCTTACAGCATCTTATAGTGGTGAGTGGGTGAGGACGTGGATAACCTCTTTGTTTAGTCTCGGGGCTGTCTCTGGAGGTACTCAGGGTTTACTCCTGACTCAGTGCTCAGGGAGCACTCATGGCAGTGATTGGGGGACCATCTCGGGCGGTGGGGACCGAACAGGGTAAGCTGCGCGCAGGGCAAGTCCCTTATCTCTGTGCTCTCTCTCTCTGTCCCCACAGTTATGGCGTTAATAAGGGAAGCCCGTGAGCGGGAGCATAACTCCATCCTCTCACCCAAAGAAGAGAAGAGCATTTGTTTTTTTAATTGAATCACCGTGAGCTACAGTTACAAGCTTTTGTGTTTGCGTTTCAGTCATACAATGTTCAGACACCCATCCCTCCACCAGTGTACATTCCCCATCACCAATGTCCCCAGTGCCCCACTCCCCCGACCTCTCCACCCCTCCCTCATGCCTCTGTGGCAGACAGTTTCCCCCATATGGAGGAGAGGAGATTCTAGTGCACAACGCAGTACCTTCAAGGAACAGAGAGCTCTGTGTGTGTGTGTGTGTGTGTGTGTGTGTGTGTGGAGAGGGAGGGAACAGAGAGCTGTGTGTGTGTGTGTGGAGAGGGAAGGAACAGAGAGCTGTGTGTGTGTGTGTGTGTGTGTGTGTGTGTGTGGAGAGGGAGGGAACAGAGCTGTGTGTATGTGTGCGTGTGTGTGTGTGTGTGTGTGTGTGTGTGTGTGTGTGTGGAGAGGGAGGGACAGGATTCTACAACTGAGAGTTGTCCAAAAACCGTAGATAACTTTAGCGTGAAAACTCCCATCTAAGGCTGAACTGTTTCAAACCCAGCCTATTACTGTTCCGTGTGTGATAATCCTGTTTTCCACACTGCCTGCAGGCTCTTCTCGAAGAGCGAGCTACTAAACCGAGAACCGTGCTTTGCTTTTACTTTTGTTTTTGTTCGGGGGCCATATCCATTCGTGCTCGGGAATGACTCCTACCTCTGTGCTCAGGACGCACTCTAGCGGGCTCAGGGGGCCGTATGCGGTGCCAGGGATCGAACCCGGGTCAGCTGCGTGCAGGGCAAGCGCTCTGAATGCTGTACTACCTGTGTGGCCCCAAGAATTACATTTTATTGTCTCTCTGATTCCCAGCCAGGCCTCCCAGGTGGTGGCTGACACATTAATAAGCAAGAAATAATGAAAAGAAAGTATCAAAAAAGTACTTCAGACCCGGTTATGAGAGTTAAATGAAGTGTCTTCATTTCTCCCACCGTTCCGGCGGCCGCACGCTGAGCTCTCTGGCCTCGTGCTCGGGCCACTTCAGGGAGCATGTGCAGGGCCGGGGACCATGGCTGTGTGGGAGCATTAACCCTACGCTGTGTCTCAGGCCCGCCCTTGCTCTTCAACACACACACACACGCACGCACACACGCACGCACACACACAGTTACAAAGTTGTTCGTGATTGGATGTCAGCCATACAATGTTCCAGCACCCATCCCTTCACCCGTGTACACTTCCCACCACCAGTGGCCCCCGGTCACCCCCCGCCTGCCTCTACAGCGGGCTCTTGGTTTCCTCTCTTGCTCCCTTCGCCCACGGGAATCACACATCGCAATACAAGTACAGAGAGCTTATCGTGTGTATTATCGTGTGTATCTCTTTCCTCCTTTCAACACTCGGTTTTTGTCCAGAGTGATCATCTCCGACAATCATTGTCTTCACACTGTTATTCTTTCTTTCTTCTCTTCCCTTCCTTCCTTCCTCCTTTCCTCCCTTTCTTCCTTCCTCCCTTCCCTATTTCTTTTTTTTTCTTCCCTCCCTCCCTCCCTCCCTCCCTTCCTTCTTTCCTTCCTTCCTTCCTTCCTTCCTTCCTTCCTTCCTTCCTTCCTTCCTTCCTCCCTCCCTCCCTCCGTTCCCTATTTCTTTCTCTTTCTTCCTTCCTTCCTTCCTTTCTTTCTTTTTTCTTTCTTTCTCTCTCTCTTTCTTTCTTTCTTTCTTTTTCTTCCTTTCCTTTCTTTCTCTTTCTTCCCTTTCTTCCTTTCTTTCTTCCCTTCCTTCCTTTCTTTCCTTTCTTTCTCTTTCTTTCTTTCTTTCTTTCTTTCTTTCTCTTGCTTCTTGCTTCCCTTTCTATCTTTCTTCTTTCTTTCTTTCTTTCTTTCTTTCTTTCTTTTTTCTTTCTCTATTTCTTTCATTCTCTCTTTCTTCTTCTTTTTCTTTGGCTTTGGGCCACACCTGGTGGTGCTCAGGACTTACTCTGCTCTGCACTCAAGAATCACTTTTGGCAATACTCAGGGACATTTTGTAGTGTCAGGGATGGAATTCCTGTCCGGTCTGCTGTGTCCAAGGCAAGCGTCCTACCCACTGTGACTATCACTCAGGCCCATGTTACTCGTATTCCAACAGGAGCACTTCTTGAAAACTATATCGTGTGTGTGTGTGTGTGTGTGTGTGTGTGTGTGTGTGTGTGTGTGTGTGTGTATTGAAAACTAACTCGCAAACCCTCAACATTTTTATTTGCTTGGTCAAAAGAAAGAACATGAACAAGATGAGAGGGCGTTTTCCCCACAGTAGAAATGGAAGTTGATTGAGTATTTGAAACTAAAGTCTAATTTCAATTCTTTTCTACTTCATTTTCTGCAGTGGAAAGTTATGAAAATGAAGTTTTAAGAAAATTACTCAGCCTACAAGAATTAAAAATATTCTATTTAAAAAAAAAAAAATTCAGGCTTTTCTTTGAGCTCCCGTACAGAATTTCAATATAATTGCAAGTAAAGGACTATTATATAACAAAATGTTTGAGTGCTGCCCCTGGGGTTATGGTTTAGGTTTAACTTGACATTTCTTTATAATGAAGTTAAAATTGCCCTTTGGAAGTTTTTTATAATGCTAACAAACCTATCTTAATTTTGAAATTCCTGATAGCTTTTGAGGTTTAAAAGGGGGGAAAAAAATGAAAACTCTAAGTATCATTTTTAAAGAAGAAAGCCAAGTATTCCCGAGAAAGTGGGCTGCTTAATATTTGACCACGGAAAGTTTCAAAATGAAACATGAATTTACATTGTCACGTTCAAGTTTAAGAATGAGAACTGACAATGCATAGTTGGTGCCTCTGGTAATTTTCAGAGGTTTTCAGATAACAGCTTTGGTGTGACGGTTTTGCTCTCGTTAGCAGGATGGCGTTTTTTGACCAAAGCGCCATTTGCTTCTCTCAGGTCTGTGACATTACGTTTGTGGCTTCTGTTAATCAGCATGTTTGTGACCATCAAGGAAGAGTTTGGGGGCACACGTGGTGCTGGAAACTGGACCCAGGGCCGCATGTGCTCAAGCCCCGAGACAAAATCCTGGCCCGACCAAGGAATCTTTTAAATGAAACCATTTTAAAGGTTCCAAATGAGTCGAGAATATTCTCCGTGTGTCCCTGAGGATTGGCTTTAGAGCAAACTAAATTCCCGGCTTGTGCCAGCAGGGGGCACTGTGCTCCTTCGAAACAGAGCCCAGGGCACGGGGTCCTCCTACAACTAGTATTTGCCAGTTTCTGGGAATGTGGCAGCATCTCTCCAGCTCGGACCCCCACCCCCGCAACCCCCACACACATCACCCCATAGATGTTCAGAGTTTGGACACACTCAGCCTCTCAGCCTTGTCGCTTTACCGTCTAGCCGGCTAATCCGCAGTATCCTCTAGGAATTCCCTTTGGTGTCACCTGCCCATGAGGACTGTGGCGTGGAGCTGCGGCTGCGTGTATCTTGTCACCACTGCTGTCGTCCTCTTCCTGCATGTTTCAGTCCCTGCGTGTATCGGTAGAGCATCTCACAGGGGACGGCGACTGTTCTGTGAAGCCATCTGGGTTCTCTTATGGAACTGCCGTGGCCCCGAGCCAGAGGGTCCAAGGAAGGCCTCGGGGAGGGGGGGGGGTTGGCCTCCATCCAGCAGGGAGGCTGCCCAGCCGGAGTCCAGACTGTCATTGTCCAGTGTCATCTTAGAGTTGAGTAGTTCCAAGAATTGTGTGTGTGTGTGTGTGTGTGTGTGCGCGCGCGCGCATGCCTGTGCATATGCATGCATGTGCGTGCATGTGTGTACATATATATGCTACTTTGGAGGGTTTTGCGTGTGCATGCGTGTGTGCACATATATATGCTACTTTGGAGGGTTTTTGTGTGCGTGTGTGTGCATATATATATATATATATATATACTACTTTGGAGGGTTTGTTTTAGGGCCACGCCAGTGATGCTCAGGGGTCACTCCTGGCTCTGCTCTCCGTGATTACTCCTGGCGGTGCTCGGGGGACTAAACCCAGGTTGCCGCATGCCAGGCAAATGCCTCTTCTCTGCGCTGTGTCCGGCCCCGTATGCTCCTTTCATAAACACCATCATTTTCCTTGGGAGAACCAAGGCCTCGGGGGCAGCTGGTCTGTCGGCCATGTTCTGTCCCGTGAGCACCCAAGCTTTCTCCTGGGCTTTCTCCAGCCCCCAGTCGAGGAGACCAGGGGGTCTCTACATTTGAATATTTTAGCTCTCCCCACCCCCCGCCCCTTTAAAATTGTCTTCATAGTAATTCAATGAATTCCCTCTTTTGAGTCTATATTGGGTTCTGGAATTTTTCCTGTGGCGTCCATAATTACATTTCAGTTGCTGATTTGAATGGCTCCCAGTGGCAGTCTGGGTGGGGGATGGCATACAAATGGCCAAGTTTCAATGGAAATCACAAAGCAGATTTTTTCTTTAAAAAAAAAACCCAAAAACCACAATTTTTCTATAGCATTCAAATTTATTAGTGTTTCATGCCAACAATTCATTATGCCATTTATACAGCATGTGTAGTTCTGGAGCAAGTTATCTGATCATTTATATAAAAGGTCTATGGCCTTTCCAACTTTATATAATATTTTTTAATTACATACCAATTCTGAGTGAGACAAAAACCTATATCTGGCACATAAGTATATAGACACATTTATAGGCATGGATTTGGTTTTGAAAGGTGAGGTTCGTAAATGCTTGAAGAGTTTTTTTTTTATTGTATGATTTTAAGTTCCGTGCTTTAAGTCATTATCCACATAGTTATCTCCTCTTGGCGGTGCTCAGAGGACCATATGAGATGCTGGGAATTGAACCCGGGTCGGTCACGTGCAAGGCAAACGCCCTGCCCGCTGTGCTATCGCTCCAGCCCCACATTATCATTAGTTTAATCCCACTGACCATATAGAGGCATGCACACACGTGTCCCATGCACAGCTGTTCCTCTGAGCTAAAGCAACATGCTGGGAGTCGGTGGTTGAGATGGTTTATTTCAATCAGCCGAATCATTCTGGTTCGTGTTCCTCTTTCCTGCTCTCAGCCTTCCCACATCTGCATCCTCCCCGTCTGACCCCACCTCCGCTGTGCTCTGGGGCTGCCACGGTCGAGGGGAGCCACGGGTGGGCCGTGAATTGTGCGTCCGGTGAGTGAGTGGGACCCGGCCCCAGGAGCACTCGTCTCTGAGGCCCTTTCGCAAAGCATTCTTAGCACCGGCACTTTTTAACTCTAAGTGCGTGTTTGTATCGGCCTCTTTCACCTGGTGTGTGTTTTTCCTGCTATTCTGGCTTCTAAAGGCGTGATAGAAATCTCTGAATAATTCCGTGGAATATAGTAATAGTCTCCTCAGAAAACGGAACTTTGCATCATTAAAACTGGAGGGGGTTGGGGCTGGAGCGATAGCACGCGGCCGACCCGGGTTCGATTCCCAGCATCCCGTATGGTCTCCCGAGCACCGCCAGGAGTAATTCCTGAGTGCATGAGCCAGGAGTAACCCCTGAGCATCGCTGGGTGTGACCCAAAAAGCAAAAACAAAAAAAACTGGAGGGGGTTGGGAGGAGAGAAGGCAGGTATGGCATTTGCCTTGCACGCAGCCAGCCCAGGTTCGATTCCCTGGCATCCTGTATGGTCCCCCAAGCACCATCAGGAGTGAGTCCTGAGTGCAGAGAGCCTTGAACATCACTGGGAGTGGAACCTTCCAAAAACATCTTGTGCTTGAAAATGCTGCAGATTCGGGTTCAGAGAGATCCTACAGGGATTCTGATCCCTGCAGCCGGCCAACTAGGAGCCCGGAGTCAGCCCTGCGGGATGTGGCCCAAGGCCTCCACCGCCACCACCCTGAAAAATTATACAAATGCTTTTGTGTTCAGGCAGGAGACCCCAAGAGCGGCTGGCCACCCCCCTGAGCTTTAGTGCCCCGGTGACTGCAGTGGGGCAGACCCAAGCCTGCTGTGTTCGCGTCCGGTGCTCCTCTGCCCGCTTGTTTGAGCTGTCCAGTCAGGTCTGGGCAGTGCCCCTGGGACTCCCTTCAGGAACCAGACTCTCCACCACGGTGCTTGACATCGGGGTGCCACGGAAGCCCCCTTAGTGGCGTTTGTCCCGGCACCACCGTAGCAGCGCTACCCCCACTCCGGGAAGTGACCTTCTTGGGTCCCCCTGCCCTGGTGAGATCTGGCATGGACAGTCTCGGGCCATGCCAGGATGACCCAGAAAGGAGGGTGGGAATCGCATCCGGCTCCGAGGGCAGCGCGGACAGAACCGGCAACTGCCCGGAGTCCTGGAGAAGGGTCCCGGGCACAGAGCCAGGCCCGGAGCAGCGCGGCCCCGAGGGGGCAGCGGAGGTGTCAGACCCTCCTGCCCATGGCTGGCGGCCGGGGACAGTCTCTGCAGCCCGAACACGGCGCTCGGTGGCATGGCAGTTCAGCGCGGAGCGTCCGCGTAGGGGAACAGTCAGTCCGCCCGGACAGTGCCTGAGGCCTCTGGGTCACTGCATGTCCCCGCGGGCTGCCAGTGACGGCCGTGAGCACAGGCCGCATGAAGGGTCTCGGTGACCCGGCCACGCGGGGATTCCCGAGACATCCCGGCCGCCCCGGGTCCCTAACCCAGCCAGTGCTACTCGAGCGTGAACGTGGGCACAGGCTGTGGTCTTCCAAGCCCTCAGCGTTGGGACAGCGGCCGCCGACAGTTACCGTGCAGGTGAGGCCTGCAGACCCGCTTCTGCCCACAGTGGTAGCAAACCGACTGCACCCACCCCAGCTTCCAGCACTCGGCTTCTCGGCTTCTTGGCTGAGTAACTGCAAAGACCAGCTGCCGTGGGTCCCGGGAGAGCAAGAGAAAACCCCCACTTGGGGCTGCAGCAGTAGCACAGCGGGAGGGCATTTAGCATCACAACACCACCCCGGGCTCCATCCTCGGCCCCTCACGGGGTCCCCTGAGCACTGCCGGGAGTCACTCCTGAGCATCGCTGGGTGTGGATCAGAAGCCAGAGACAGACAGACAGACAGGCAGAGGGCCCACTCCATCGGGCAGGCCTCCACCTCCTGGAGCACTGTCGTGTCCCCCTGTGAGTCAGGCCAGCCAGCTCGATGGGAAGAGCACGGACCACTGAGCCCCGCCTGTTAGGCACCACGGGAACATGGGTGTTGTCGTCTTGGGGCGTCCTGGGCAGCCGAGGGCCGAGGTCGTCCGGGCTTCTCTTGCCCGTCTGGCATGTCCGGGCACTGTTCTTGCTTCCGCACGGCGCCAACTGGCTTTCTGGCTGTTCTCGGCTTGATTGTCTCTCCGCTGGAGAACACGCCAGAGTCCTTCCCACAGGATGAAAGAAAGTGTGTTTTCGCCGCGTACAGACGACAGACAGCAGCGGGTCTGTCGCACTTGCAGTGGCAGCCAGTGGCAGTTGCCTGCCGAGCAAGCGGGCTGCCGGCCCCGGGGAGGGCGGGCCCCCGACGCTGGTCTGCTCTGAGTCCGGCGTCTGCCCGAGGACAGCCTGGAGGTGGAGGGGGGCCGGGGCGCCTGTGCACGGCCCCACCCCTCCTGTAGAGCGGGCGTTGGGCAGCGAGCCCTGTCGTGCCCAGCCAGGGGCGGGCCTCACACGCTGCCCAGGACCAGAGCGACACTCGTGTCTCCCCTGCCCTCGGACCGGAGAGCAGAGTCGCCCCGTGAGATGGGCAGCCTGAGCTTCCTCCGCCCTCCGGCGTCCTGCCCAGCCCTCCCCCAGCGGGGATCTGGGGAGGCTTTTCCCTTCTCTGGCCTCCCCGCGCGTGCACACATGTGTGTGTGCGCGTGTGAGCACATGTGTCTCAGTGTGTGTGTCCCAGTTTGTGTGTATGTGTGTGTCAGTGTCTCAGTGTGTGTACACGCATGTGTGTATGAGTCTCAGTTTGTGTGTATGAGTCAGTGTGTATCTGTGTCTCGGTGTGTGTGCGCGCACATGTGTGTCTCACTTTGTGTGTGTATCCCAGTGTGTTGCATGCGTGTGTATGAGTCTATTTGTGTGCGCACGCATGTGCGTGAGTGTCTCAGTGTGTGTCAGTGTGTGTGTCAGTGTCTGTGTGCGAGCACACATGTATGAGTCTGTGTGTCTGAGTTTGTGTGTGTCAGTGTGTGTCTCTGTGTGTGTCAGTGTGTATCTCTGTGTGTGTGTGCATGTGAGTGTCTCTGTGTGCACATGTGTGCGTGTATCTCTGTGTGAGAGTGTCAGTTTGTGTGTCTCAGTGTGTGTGTGTCTATTTGTGTGTCCATATGTGTGTCTCATTGTGTGTGTCAATGTGTGTGATTGTGTGTGAGAGAGTCTCAGTTTGTGTGTGTGTCAGTGTCTCCGTGTGTGTCTGTGTATAACCCATGAGCTCTGGTCCCCTCTGGAGATATTGTGCCTGTTAGGGGTGGTAGTTTTTCAAGAACCCCAGCAGGAGTTGGGGGTTGTGGCCCGACGTTGGCAAGTCCTCAGCTCTGGGGTCACCCAGGAGGTGGGCCCTGCCCCTCCCCTGTCCCGAGGGAACAGCCCGCACAGGAGGCGGCTCCCACAGACACTGTCCCCAAAGGGGAAGACCCGAGTGCCCCTCGCGCCCCCAGAGCACGTGGGTCTAGAAGGAGTCGCTTGGCCGGGGACTGGTATTGTGGGGAGGGCACTTGCCCTGCGCACGTGGGCCTGGGTTCGATCCCTGAGCACAGAGCCGCCCCCCTCCTGCAATAATGATGACCCAAGGCACTGTTCGTCCTCGGTGCCCCTGGCCAAGAGACTGCTGGCTGCGTGAGTAGGTGGGCGCTGACCGCGTGAGAGGCAGGCTCTACCCTCACGGGGGCCCGGCAGCACGGGAAGGAGCCACTCCCGGGACTATGTGCGGGGTGTGTGTGTGTGTGTGTGT
Organism: Sorex araneus; assembly: GCF_027595985.1. Taxonomy (NCBI): domain Eukaryota; kingdom Metazoa; phylum Chordata; class Mammalia; order Eulipotyphla; family Soricidae; genus Sorex; species Sorex araneus. The sequence continues at coordinate 181,775,302 of NC_073305.1, forward strand.
GTGTGTGTGTGTGTGTGTGTGTGGCACATGTGTTGGGTGGAGAACATGTCCGCTCTGACTAAAAGGCCGCTGCGAGCTCCCTTGCAGAATGCAAGCCCAGTGGGCCGGGCCTGGGCCCGGGGGAGGTCAGGAGGGGGCGGGTGAAGCCCCGGGCCGTGAGTGCCGACCCCTCCCGGCCCTGGCCGCGTGCACTGGGCTGAAGGCCTTGCAGTCTGCCCAGCCTGGGAGGGCCAAGGAGGAAGTGACTCAGCTCCGGGGGGGGCCCTCCCCTCCCCGTAACTGTTTCTCTTTGTTTGGTTTGGCCACACCCGGCAGTGTTCAGGGCTGACTCCGGGCTCTGTGCTCAGGGATTGCTTCTGGCAGGCTCAGGGGCCCCCCATGTGGTGATAGGAATCAGGCCCAGGTCAGCCATGTGTAAGGCAAGAGCCTTACCCACTGGGCTATCTCTCCGGCCCCCTCTTTTTTTTTCCCAAATTGAGTCACTGTGAGATAGACCCTTACAAAGCTGCTCAGGATTAGGTTTCGGTCATAGTGTTCCAACACCCATCGCTCTACCAGTGCACATTTCCCAGCACCAGTGTCCCCAGGCTCCTTTCCTCCCCCACCCCCACCGCCCATCTCTCTCTCTCCCTTCTTTTGGGCATTGTGGCTTGCAGTACAGATACTGAAAGGTAATCAGGTATATCCCTTTCCCTACTTTTAACCCTCAGATCGTGTCCAGCGTGATCATGCCCAGCTGTTACTGTCACACTGGTCCCTTCTCTACCTTACCTAACCCCAGCCCCACACACACCTGTGGTAGATCCCAACCATTGGCCAGTCTTCTGGCCCCTCTTTTCCTTGGCCTTGGGTATTAGTCTTCTACTAGACATTTTTCGTATATCCCACAGATGGACACAGTCATCTATGTCTGTCCCTCTCCTTCTGACTCGTCTCACTCAGTGTGGTACTCTCCATCTCCATCCATTTATAGGCAACGCTCAGGACTCCGTTTTTCCTAACAGCTGTGTAGTACTCCACCGTGTAGATGTGTCATGGTTTCTTTAACCGTTCGTCTGTTCTTGGGCACTCTATTTTGTTTTTTAGCTTTTTGGGTCACACCCGGCGATGCTCAGGGGTCACTCCTGGCTCTGCACTCAGGAATTACTCCTGGTGGTGCTCAGGGGATCATATGGGATGCTGGGGATTGAACCCGGGTTGGCCGAGTGCAAGGCAAACGCCCTACCCGCTGTGCTATCCCTCCAGCCCCTTCTCAGGCACTCTTAACTGTCTGCTTTCACCTGTTCTGTCTGCGGTTGGACGGGTTTTTAAAGGACCCATTAAATCAGCGCGGTTACCTGGTGTCCATCCGCTCCCACCAACCAGGTGGGAAGTGCTTGCCAGAGCGGGGGCTTCCCAATTCTTCCATTTTCCTATGAAAGAATAATATTCCTGCAGACATTCCGGTTTCAGACGATACTCCCTGTGATGGTAGAGACGAGAGCGAGCATGTGGCTACAGGCTGGGTGTATCTCTCCGGCCAGCCGAGAGCCGAGTGGCCAGAGCTGTTGGTGTTAGAGGAAACGGATGTCCTTGTCCACTGAGCAGCTCGGGACAGAAGCAGGGAAGCATTCATGACCCTCTTGCGTTCTGCGAGACTCCGGGACCTGCCAGCAAGTTCCCTAAGCAGGTTCTTTGTCGGGACTGTCTCGGAGGGGGTGGATTTGACAGAAAATTGGCACCGCAGGAAAAAAGCCCCTGCGAAAATTAACGCGCGTCTTCGGGATAACGAACATTTGTCAAGCCTGATTCCAGGTCTGTAACGATGAGCCACAAGAGGAATTGCACGACTTTGAAGGGGGCGGGGCAGCTCTAAAGGTTCTCTTGGACTCAGTCCATCGGGTAGGAAAGATGAAGCTTCTTCAGCCAGTGCAAGCCCCTGCCGAGATCAGCAGGAAAGATTTAGGAAACACAACAAAAAGTACAGAGATGCTGCCGTAGCAGCCCCAGAAACTCTTGGCTCTGATTCTGAAAAGCTTGAAGTAGAAGGTTTCTGGAACATTCCTTGGAAAGACAGCTTGCTGTCACCAAATTGTTAGTCTTCGCTAGAAACTCACACTGCTAACAGATGCACCCTACAGATTTTCAGGAATGGTTTCCACCAACAGCCAAAGTATTGATCTCTAACAGTTTTTTTAAAAAATATATTAACTTATGTAATTTAGTCGCAATAGCACAGGACTGGTGCTACAGCACAGCAGGTAGGGAATTTGCCTTGCACACAGCCTACCTACCCTGGTTCAATTCCTCTGTCCCTCTCAGAGAGCCCGGCAAGCCACCAAGAGTGTCCCGCCTACACGGCAGAGCCTGGCAAACTACCCGTGACGTATTTAATATGCCCAAAACAGTAACAAGTCTCACAATGGAGATGTTACTGGTGCCCGCTCGAGCAAATCGATGAACAGCAGGACAACAGTGCTACAGTGCGACAGTCTGGTTTGGGGGCTCATCCGATGGTGCTGGAGGGTTACTCCTGGCCCTACGCTCAGGGATCACTCCTGGTGGTGCTCAGGGGGCCCTATAGGGTGCTGAGCATTGAACCGGGGCTGGCCGCGTGCAAGGCACTGTGCCATCATTTCAGCCTCACTGCGGTATTTTTTTAAAAGCCATGAAATGCACTTGGGGATCTGCAGAATGGCTCATCTGACAGGCTGCGGATTTGCTGAAGTACAGGAGACCCCGCTGGGCTTGAGGGTGTGCGGGCAGCTGTCAGTGGTGCCCCCCCCCCCCGACAGCTCAGCCAGAGCCAGTGCAGTGCGGGGTCCCAGACTCCTGAGCTAATACTCAGTTTGCAGACCAGGTCATAGCTGCCCACTCCCTGCAGGAACCGGCTGCTCTCACAGCCAGAACATGGCGTGCACATCCGTGTTCACAGCTGGGCCCTTGAGAGCCGCACAGTGCACACGGCGCCGCTGTCTGCTGCTGGGGTACTGGGGGAGGCTGTCCAGGGTCATACTCGTGGATCTGTTGCTGGGGCATCTGGGGCCCCTGGGGGTCGGGGACATGCCGCCCAGGTCCCCGCTCTCACAGATGCTGGAGGCTGTGTAGGCGGCCACACACTCTCATGCTCAGACACCCAGAGTCGGCCCCTGCTGCTGTTGAGAGCCCAGACGCTGGTCACCACTGGGCCACATGCACTAAAAGGTTGGGGGTGGTGCAGGGGTGGGGTGGAGGGCAGATGGTCAGTTCCCAGGCTGCAGGCATGGAGCTGGGAGGCCCCCACCCCACACCTTGGGAACCAAGACCCTAAGCAGGTGGCAAGACAAGCAGGGACTCCGTTTCCAGAGTCACCCCCTCCCTGGAAATGACACGAGCCCCCAGAGCCCCCAGATCACCCTTAGAAGACCACAAACCCAGGAACTGTGGTTGGCCGGGTTGGTTGGGTGGTTGGTTTTTCCTGAGTTCAGAAAAAGTTTCTAGGGGACCGGAGTGATAGCACAGCGGGGAGGGTGCTTGCCTTGCATGCAGCCGACCCGGGTTCAATCCCCAGCATCCCGTGTGGTCCCATATACTCCACCAGGAGTAATTCCTGTAATTCCTGAGCATCACTGGTGTGACCAGAAAGCCAAAAAAGAAGGAAGCCAGGGAGGGAGGGAGTTCCTAGAACCAGAGTCCATTGGTCACTCCTGGCCTTGTGCCAAAAGAATTCATTTCGAGGTGGGCCTCTTGGCACCAGGAAGTGGTAGAGGGGCCGGAGTGCTAGTACAGTGGGTAGGGCATTTGCCTTGCACACGGCCGACCCGGGTTCGATCCCCAGCATCCCATATGGTCACCACCAGTAGTGATCCCTGAGGGCAGAGCCAGGAGGAACCCCGGAGCATTGCCGAGTGTGACCCAAAAAGAAAAGAAAAAAAAAAGGAAGTGCCCCAAGCAAAGTTCCTGCAAGGACAAGGACCCCGTTTCTCATGGGGGGGCCCCGACTGACCTGCAGGAAGAACAGTGCAGACACTGGGGACTGGCTGCCAAGGGAGCCGGGAGAAAGGCACGGTGGTGTCTCGAGTATGGGAGGGAAGGTTGAGGCTGGTGTGCCCCTAACCCACGCAGCCTCGGGTGGGGGCCCCGTTCCTTCGCGGAGAAACCGCCCGTTGGCGTGGATGCAGGACACATA